>NC_067407.1:131179705-131497051 GCF_009764475.1 Pristis pectinata
TTACGGGTTTTAACATTTTTCCTTGTATTACTTAGAGGGTTGTGCAGAAATGGTCTTTCCTGGTGATTTTGAAGTTACTGACGAAGGCAGTATAATTGTAGATTATGAGAGATCACAGCTACCCCACAGTAGTAATGTGGTAAGTAGACTTTATCTGCATGTTCTTTGTAAAGAAACTGTTCCTGTAGTTTTCTTTCAAATGTATTTCCACATGTTATGATGTAAATTGGTGGAATTGCAGATTATGAGGAAGATTACAGTAGCAGTTGGGAACCCGGGGAGAGAAATGGCAGATGGAGTTTAATTTGGACAAGTGTGAGACAATGCATTTTGTGAGATTAAATGCAAGAGAAAAGCATGCAGTAAATAGTTAAGATGCTTAGGAGTACTGATGTACAGAGGGATCGTGGGGTGCATCCATAGCTCCCCAAAAGTGACAACACAAATAGATTAGGGTGTAAAGGCGGCATATGGCATGCTTGCCTTCATCAGTCAGGGTGTTGAGTATAAAAGCTGGCAAGTGATGTTGCAGCTCTATAAAACTTTGGTTAGGCCACATTTGGAGTACTGTGAGCAGTTCTGGTCGCCACATTACAGGAAGGATGTGGAGGCTTTGGAGAGGGTGCAGAAGAGGTTCACCAGGATGCTGCCTGGATTGGAGAGTATTAGCTCTAAGGAGAAGTTGGACAAACTTGGATCATTTTCACTGGAGCACTGAAGGCTGATGGGTGAGTTGATAGAAGTATATAAAGTTATGAGATGCATAGATAAGGTCGATAGTCAGAATCTTTGGTTTAAGGTGAGGGGGGAAGTTCAAAGGAGATTTAAGGTTCGTGTATTTTTTGTTACACAAATGGGTGGTAGATGCCTGCAGCGTGTTGCCAGGGGAAGTGGTAGAAGCAGATATAAGAGCAATGTTTAAGCAGTGTTTAGACACACATGAAGAGGCAGGAAATAAAGGGATACAGACTACGTGCAGGCAGATGGGATTAGTCTAGATTAGCATCATGGACGGTGCAGACAATGGTGGGCCAAAGAGCCTGTCCTGTGCTGTACTGTTCTATGTTGTAACTGCAGAATACTTGATGGTCACATTTAGCATCATGCAGAGAGGATACGAAAGCAGGTGAAATGTTATCACCATAGGAACTTGTGCCATCCATTTTGAAATGCTCAGTTCACTCTGAGTGGATTAATGTAAATTTGTAATCTGATGGCAACAATCTGCATTATTAGCAACTTGATGATGACTAAAGATTGGCATTTTAAGTAGGTTAGATGGAACATAAAGTGGCAGAGACAATGATGGACTGAAAAACTAATGAGATATTTCCTACAACCAGACTGCTATAATTTTAAAAGGAGAGTACAATGCAACTTAGCAACATTACTCCCAATTAGACAACAGCTAAAGTAATGTGTGTAGTTGTCTGCCGCACACTTTGGAAGGAATACAAAGGCCTTGGAAAGAATGCAGCATTGCTTTTGCCAGAATGTTACAAAGGCTGCAAGAGTTAAGCTTGTATTCTTAAAATATAGAAGGTAAAGAGGTGATATGATTGTGTTTTTGGACTTAACGGTATAGATAGAAAGAGACTTTCTTCTGCCGATAGCAGTGCAAAGGACGAGGGAAGAAAATCTTAAAATCTGAGTCCAGAAGAAAAGTCAGGAAATATGGAATGCAATTGTGGAATTTTCCCAGGAAAATCAATGGGAACTACCTGGCTGAACCAATTAAGCAGCTACTTTTTTTTTTAAGCATAGGTAGTTCTAACTGTTGGTGCATGCAAGGTACAGCACTGAAGTAATTTTCTGGTCTTTGTACAAATAAAACTTAAAACACTAATTCAATCAAATAGACCACTTGTTGCCAAAGATCCAAAAAAGAGATGTTTGTATGTCTGATTTACTTCTGACCAGCTGCATATTTGACCAGATTATGTTTGTAGTATTCATGCATTGTGCTAAGCTTGGAAGCTAATAATAGCTTAATAGAATGCATGATCAAAATTCTTATCCAATTCTTTAGGAGAAGGGAGATGACCAGCTCTCTGAACTTTACATCCGGTTATCAAAGTTAGAGCAGGAAACTGATCTGCTGAGGGACATCAACAGAACCTTAAGAAGAGACAATGTCACCCTAAAGGCCAACATAAAGAAAATGATGAGCGCTGGTAATGTAGAAATGACAACCTGCTTTGGTGCCTGCTGCAAAGTAATTGAGGTTGCAAAACAATCGTCTTCTATAATATTCCATTTTCTACAAATAAATCAAATTCTGCTTAACAAAAACCACAGGGCCTAAGATTCAATTTCACAGCATCAGGATTAAGCTGTTCAGCCTCACCATTCTGTTGGGTAATGGCCGATCTCTACTACGTTTATCTTGTTACGCTTTGGAGCCTTACACAAGATAAGTCCATCAGTTTTGAATTTGAAACTTAACTGACCCACCACACACACCTTTTTGGAGTATGGGGAAAGAGTTCCAGATTTCCACCTTTGTGTGGAAAAAGTGTTGCTCGATTTCATTCCTGATTTGCGAACATCTTATTTTAAAATATTGCCCTACTGTGTAGCAATTAAATCAAGCCAAATTGATGGAAACAAAATTTAGCTTTTAGGTACATGTTCTGTTAAATCTGCTCTTTCCCCTTTGCAAGGTTAACGGCTCTTGCATTCAGTTTGGGACACGGTTCATCAGATGGGAAATGATACAACAACAGCACCGCTACCTCAAACTATCAGAAGATCCAGCAACTTTCTATGAGAAAGTTACATAAAAAAATTACAAGTTCTTACAATGAATCCATTGGACAGCTGTAATACTTTTTCCTGTCATGAGCTATTGCCTCAAATTATAAAATTAGTAATAAGGAATCACTACTAAGTGGTTTATATTGTCTTAGTTCCTACTTTTTCCAGCAAGTCATGTATAAATACCAGTAGGAATTTTGCTCAAGCAGCTCAGTCATCCAATAGAAGCACTGTATCCAAAGGACTGAACAGGGCCTACAATAAAAGCCTAAAGGGGTTTATTAAAATACTCTCAAAAAAACCCACAGTGGAGCAGCAGGCCACATGGACTGTGGTACCCACAGCAGCAAATACACAGCAGTTCAGAGGTTTCTTTATAAAATCTGCACTTGCTAGCCAGAAAAAAGTCTCATTCACCTTCATTGGATTTGGATTAGAAAGCCCACTTAGCCACTAGCATCTGTACCTCCAGTGAATTAGATCTTGGGTGGTCTTTATTAACTCCAGTCATCTCTGATGCTCCGGCCTAAAAATCTTTTTGGGTGTCTAAATTGCCACTATCTTTTTTGTGAAAGAGCACTTTGACTTCACTTCCCAATTGCCCTGCTATAATAAGATTAAACTAATGTCCAATTAATGCCTCCCAACTTGTATGACTGGTGTACAGGAGCAGAAGATGGTGGCAGAAAGCCAGACTGGAAGGAAAATTACTTTGTTCTTTGTATTATGCTTTCACCTGTTTCTATATTTAATGGTGCTAGCATTGATTCTATAGTTCTATGATTATTTTTAACAGGAGCCTCAGGCATCAGAATGCAGAACTGCTAGAATAAAAAACTGGCTCAGTATTAAAACAGCAGGCTGGGCAACCCAGTGCTTAATTCTGGGCTCTGTGACTGCCCCTTTCTGAAGTTCAAACAGGAAACAGTGAAATGAATTTTGTCCCCCAATGCTTTTCTTCTTTGTTTGACTGTTTATCTCTAGGCTCAAGACCCGGAGAGAAGTCTTTCCACCAAATGAACACTCAACTCTTTTGTTGGAGGAGCACATGCAAGGCCAGCTGTGAAGTTGACTTTGCCAAGGCTCTGAAAACATTTTACAAAAGCATGAACAGGGTGCAAAGCCAACTACTCGGACTGAGGCGACATCGACCACCGGTATGTTTCACCCAAATTCAGTTCTTCCATCCTCCAATTAATGTCAAATGCCAGAGATTCTACATTTTGTAGGATGTTGATTCAATGGTGCCTTTTTGATACAATTGACTGATCTGTGACTGCAATTCTGTTTTACATTTCCGATCTTACCTGTGATGCATTGGGAGGTGCTAAACAGACGTGAAATGCTGTGGACAGTAATTCAACAGTCAGATGGTATCTTTCCTTATCTGCAATAAATGTAGTTAGTGTATAACATGTATTTTGTAGGACGAGGATGATGTGGAATCACTGCGGATATATCTCCACAAGCAAACTCAAGGGATAAAGGATTTCGGGGATCACCTTGAATCTTGCATAAATGCACTGAAAAATGACATCAGCCTCATCGTTAAGAAAAAGAGAGAGAACACCACAAGATTAGATGAAGCCAGGTTCTATTCTACCAAGTGAATACTCTCTAGGGTGGCAAAAGCAATGTCTAGCTAATGAGAAACATTTCTCTTTCAATAAGGTATATCCAGATGACTGTTCAATGATCACTTCCTATTACAGAAAGATGGCATTGGTCCTGTCTGTTCCTCTAAGCTTCAGCAGCTTCCTCTGAGAACCCTAACTTTGGTTTTTTGTGCTTACTGACTTCCTTTCTCCCACTACTGACTGCTTTGGCTCAGGATTCCCTCACCAAACCTCCTCTAAGAACTTGTTTAAAAACTAAGTCTAATTAAGGTTTTGGTCTCTTGTTTTGAATGCTCCTTTACCTCAGTGTTAATTTTTGTCAGATACTAGGCCTATGAACCATGACAAGGTCCTTCATCAAATTAAAAGGTGCCATATAACTGCATTATTTTGTTGTTGTAATAGAAACAATTATAAATGCCTGATGACAATTTCATTGTAGCATTGACTCAAATTTTAACTTCTAGATTATTAGGAGGATTAGAAAAGATTGTCACCAGTTGATGCACCCAACATTTCAGATTGTTTACTCTTCCCTTTGAATCTGGTGTTGATCAAAGAAAGCTGTGGAATAAAGCCAAATAGCAGTCACCTAAACTTCCAACAATCTAAATCTTCTAAATGATATGTAGATTGTTCCAGGTAGCTCCCTCACAAGGAGTATCCAGTTTTAAAGCAACAGGGCAGATTACCATAGAAAATTTAAGACACAGGAGACATTTTCAGCTGGCACAGAGTGGGCCAAAAGAACTAACAAACTTAATCTCATCTTCTGTCATTAAGTCCACAGCCCTGCAAGTCACAGCTTTCAAGCGCGTATGCAAATACTTTTCAAACATGAAGGTTTCTCCCTCTACCATCCATTCAGACAGTGAGTTCCCAACACCCAGGTGAAAAGAATTTCTCTCCTCTCACTAATCCTTCTTTCAAATGTTTGACCCCACCCCACAGTTTAGCGAATTAGGTCCTTTTTATTTATTTATTTGCGGCCCTCTGTTTTTACACCTCAATTGTGTCCCCTTGGTTTCTTCTGTTCCAAAGAAAAACAACATTATCATTATCCAATCCTGCAGCATCCTTATAAATCTCTCCTCTGCATCTTCTCCAGTGCAAGCATGCCTTCCATCTAATGTGGTGAAGCATTTCAGGGGCATGGCTTGTATTTTCAGCAATATGATCCTGTGCTGCACAGCCCTGGTTAATCTGGAGCCAGGGTGAGTTTGCAGTTTATAAGAAACTATTAGATTTCACCCTTAGAGCAATGCCAGAGGAGATCCAGTGTAAGCTAAATGAACTCAATAAAATAAATCATCTCTGAACTATTAAAAAGTAATTCTTTGGTTCTGATCTTGATAACTTAGTCGCTCTGGATTTACTCGCAACCTATGATGTAGAGTGACTTCTCTTTGCAACAACAATCATCCTCCATCTCAGGAATACTTTATTTGGATAATTTCCCCAAAGGAACTACCTGAACAGTGGCCAAAAACACAACCTCACCGTAAACCAAATATGCACTTCAGACTCTCAATCAACCAAGGAACACTGCCTACTAGAATTAAAACCAACATTTGAAATGCACAGCAGGACAATCAGCTGCTGAAAAAGGACAGTCTAAGCATGTTTCAAAATGACAATTTTATAAATAATTGGCTGTTTACTTGGAATTAGTGATTTAGAAAGGCGGCTAGGAACAGAGTATTGCTCTGATTAATACTACAATTCCATGATTAGCTTTAAATCAAATGCATTTCTACTCATCATAACTAGCATTGTGTATCCACAATTCCTTTATTAAAAAAGTATTTTGAAACCATCATAATAATCAATACTCACTCACAATTTTAAGAGGTGCAGTTTAGCAACTCCTAGAATCATGTTAAAACCTTCCAGTTTGCACGTGGCATCATTTGAAAATTTTGGTTAGGGTATAAATATTCCTCTCTCTCTCACACACATACATTCCCTCCTAAAGACTGTTCAATCTGTGTGCCATAGTTCTAACTATAAACATCATGATAAGCTATGGATGGCACAAGTGCAAATTGGGTTCTGAAAATATTCAACACATAGGCAAGAAATTAATAATTGTTAACACATAGGCAAAAATGAGGGTTGAGATCCTGTAAATTGAATTTGGAGAGCATGGTGGGAGATTAAAAAGCAGGATTGAACTTGGGTCACTGGAACAGTAAGGCTACAGCACTGTTGGCCTGAAGAAATTAAAAACCTGCAAAACAGCTAGCTGGAACAAGTCAAGGACAGTGGACAAGTAGACAAAACAAGTGTCTTTGTTATCGCCATGAAGTACTGGAGGCTGTCGTTTTGTGAGACTGTTCTTGTGACCACCATTTTGTGAACCGGATTTCTGAACTAACTCTTTTAAAGTAATTGGAAGTGGATATAACGAAGGCCCCACTTTCATTGAGCCCTATCTGCTAAATCAGAGATCATTTCCAATTAAGGTTAACTGTAGGATGCTCTTTGGTAAGGTAGAAGAATCAATGCAGGCTTATAAGAAGAATAGTCTGTGTCTGTGAACTGAAATAACCTGAGCCCAGTGTCAGACTTGAACTGGCTGTAACTGGTTTGAAATGGCCTGATTCTGAGAAAAGCAAAGGAATGACATTAGAGGCATATCCTTATTTGGGAGAATAACAATGAGGTAATGCTACTTGTAGTCTTGGGCCATAGCCAATGAAAAGTGGACATAGACTAGCCCATTAAGTCAGAACCAACGGAATCTAAGTATAACAGGTCAGAACAGAGAATAACAATGAAGGATTTCGGATGTCTAGTGAGTGAAAACTCTTGGAGATTAACTATCGCAAGGAAGACCCCCATGCCAGGGACAGGGAGAAGGAGGATCAATCATTTGGCCAACAGGAGATCCTTTATTTTGGTGTTGCAAGTTGGAGAAGTTGGAGTGAGAGTCTGGGTGAGTATTGGTACAGAAGGAACAATGGCATTCAGGAACCCAAGTCATTGACCCAGGGTCAACATAACTTGGATATTTGCATTGATACAATAAAGTTGTGAGTAGTTTGAATTGATTAGGATTTGTGTGGTCATTTACCTAACCCAAGCAAGGGTCAACAGCAGTACTTGCTGCACTCATAATACACAGAAAAATGGTCTGAGGAACCCAAGGGCTATAGAGGGTTGGATAATGAGAGAAGATAGCTTTGAGATATAGAAAATATAAAGGGAGTACTTGAAAAAAGTAATTTGATGGTAAAAACAGGGCACCAGATAGCATGGACAAAGTTGAAGAAAATCCCAAAGCATCTTATAAAGATATTAAAGCAAAAGAATAGCCAGGGAAAGAACAGGACCCATTAAGAGACCAAAGACAAAATCTGTGTGTGGAGCCAGAAGGTATGGGGGAGATCTTAAATGAATACTTCTCCTCTGAATTCACTATGGCAAAGGATAGTGTAAGTTGGAGAGTTCAGAGATGGGGATGGTGGGCAATGATTAATCAAAGATGGTCAGTATAGTTTTGTTAAAGGGAAGTCTTGTCTGCCTAAATTGATTTAGTTTTTTTTGATGAGGTAAGAAATTGTATTGATGAAGGTAGTGTGGTTGATGTAGTCTACACAGACTTCAGTAAGGCCCTTGACAAGGTCCTAAATGGGAGACTAGTGCAAAATTCAGAGCAATTTGACAAATTGGATCCGAAACTGGCTTTGTGGTAGACAAGTGGGTGATAAACAGGAGTTGTTTTTGGGACTGGAACCCTGTGACCAGTAGTATACCACAGGGACTGGTGGTGTCCCTTGTTGTTATATAGAGTGTGAATGTACGAGGTATAATTAGCAAGTTCAGAGAGGGATGGTGGAAGCAGGTGTTCTTACATTGAAGTATTTGCAAGCACAAGAAATGCTATGGCATAGAAGACTACTTGCTGAATGCTGGAAAATGGGATTGGCATAGACAGGTACCAGATAGCCAACAAAGTCTTGGTAGGCTCAAGAGCCTGTTTCCATGCTGCATGAATCTTTGACTCTGGTAAGTTCTGTGTGTTAATCTTAAATTCTCTTCCACCCAATCTTAAATTTGATCTCTGACCAGCATGGCACATATATGTTAATTTCAAGAAATTACTTCCCAGCATCTAATTGTTGGCTGTCTGTAGCTACTCAAGATAGTGAAGCAATCAAATAATTGTAAGGGAGTACCAGGCTTTTGACCCAGCAATGAAGGAACAACCTAACCCTATCTACATCAGGAGGGTAACAGGAGGTGCAGATGAATCAGAAAGTGATGGAAACCATGGCATGATGCATGACTAACAGAATGTTCCCACAACTCCTGTCTTGTCCTACTTAGTGGTGTTGTTACAGGTTTACAGGGTGCACCCCAGTCACAAGATGGGTCACAAATTAGAGCCTACTGGATGACTTGGACTATCCCAGCCTACCTCAGAATGTGAGCCATGCACACTCACGTATGCCCTTCACGCTTAGGTGCAATGAACAACTTGGTCCCCAATCCTGGTCGCCGATTACCAAGCTCTGTGGGGCACAGGACCTTCCTGCCAAGAATGCAAGGCTTGCCCTGAAGTGTTTTCACGTGCTTCACATTTACCAGAACTCAAACACATTTTGTCTTTGAATGTTACTCACATTTCAGACATTGAAAAATAATCAAGAACTTGAAGTAATAGCATAAGTTAGATTTTAAAATACCTTTAATTGCCTGAAGGATTTTAGTCATTAAGTATTTTCTGGAATTCAATTCAATAAATGTCAATTACCTGAAACTTGCCTCTCTCCCTCGGAGCCATTCCTTACTTTCCTGGCTATAGTACAGTTCCATTTTCCCCACTATGGAAATGAACTACTGTAGATAATCATCTGTAATCTATTCACCTTAAACAATTATGTACCTGATTTAGTAAGAACATTCAAGCCCCAGACCCACCCCTTGTATATTTTCTAAATGCAATGTTCAGTTCCCTATGCTAAGCATGTTCAGATATTTCCATTATTATAAAAGAAAACTCACCAATTCAACTGAAAAATAAGAGTCAACTTTAGTGCGGTTGCAGTCAATATGTTTAATTGCCATTAGAAATTAACACAAAAATAGTATTTTTTCCAAATCCTCAAGAACAAGTCTCTGAAACCATTTATTCCTCTTGATAGTTATACTACAGTGTGGGCAAATAAACTGCTGTTAAAAATTGGTTAAATAAAGGTTTCTTACTGAGTGTAATCTTGTCATTGTGGTAAAAGCAGGACTGCGCATTCTTACAATATGTAGTGCTTCAAATGTATGGAACAATTAAGCTTCAGGCTTGCTGATGACAGTAAACTCAATGCCACGCTTATTCAGTCTTTCAGTGAGTGTAGTCTTTGAGAATACTGCTCCAGGTGTGTACACCCCACCCCTAAAGGAGGAAAAATAATTGCAAACAAATGGCCAAATCTGCATTTAGGGCCCTCATATCTACATCAATTCATACATTTTCACTGGAAAACAGCACAGCCCCGAAATATGCACGTACATTGAAACATTTAATGTCAACAACCCATCAGATCAGCATTAAATATAATCATAGGCTAATAGAAGTAATCATTGACAAATGAAATGCTGTTTCTGAAGTGACAAGGAATTTAAGATTACTTTGAATATGCAGCACAGAAACAGCCCATTCAGCCTGATAATGTGCATAACCCCAAGTACATCTCATTTTGTTATGCCAAGGACCAGGAGGTTTGAGTAAACAGATTTTCACACTTGTAATTAATTTATTCTTATCTAAGTTAGGAAACTCACCGCTTTGGCAATGACTTTTGCTCCCAGAGGATTGTGACAGCTGCCTGCACCATAGCCATCGAGGTGGCAATATAACCGGGTTCTGGGGGAAAAAAGCAGCAAGCCTTGAAATAATGCACTATAGAGAATAAAATAGAAGCAGAAACCTTTTTTGAAAATATGCATTTGCCACTTCGTTCACAAAAAAAAACACCCAACCTGCATAGAAAAGGAGAAAGCATTAAAAACGTTGCTCTACTAATGATGCAATGTGTATACCAGCCTAACATTTGAGAATATTTTACTACTAATATTTGACTACTGAGGTTGACAACATATCATCAAAAATCTTAATGGAAAATTATTCAAATTACTTTTGGTGTATAAACAACTTCAAGGTGATGAGAAAAACGTTGTAATATTTTAAAATACAGTTATCATAAAAATAATTGCCAGATCTACTGTGAAGATGCAAGGCTTTAC
Organism: Pristis pectinata; assembly: GCF_009764475.1. Lineage (NCBI taxonomy): Eukaryota > Metazoa > Chordata > Chondrichthyes > Rhinopristiformes > Pristidae > Pristis > Pristis pectinata. Next base: position 131,190,325 of record NC_067407.1, read on the forward strand.
AGGAAACATGACACCAAATGAGAACCATCAGCAGAAACACATCGAAAAATAAATCACAAATGGAGCCAATGTGTTGATATTTTAATTGTTGGGAACTTAATAGCTCAAATCACATTTATTTTTTGAAACAGTTCCCCATGAAACCAGTGGCAAGGTGATCTCCATGTCTGCAGATTTACTCCTCTTAAGAAATAGGGTTTAAAAAAAAACTAGCACTGGAGGCAGTCCAAAGAGATTTACTCCAGTAACTCCTGGGATGAGAGGGTTGTCTCATGAGCAACTAAAGAAAATAGATCTACATTCCTTGGAGTTCAGAAGAATGAGGGGTGATCTGCCTGAAAAAATACAAGGTCCTTAGGGGGCATAAGATAAGTTTCCACTAGTGGGAGGATCTTGAATGGAGGAAATTGTTAAAAGATTAGGGGGCAGTCTTTTCACACTGAGATGCACAAGAACAACTTCTAGCACAGGATGTTGAGTTTCTGGAATTCTCTACCCTGGAAGGGTTGGAGGTTAGTTCTTTGGAAATATTTAAAGAGGAAGGAGATAAATTTTTGAAGGATCAGGGAATAGAGGGTTATGTGGAATTGGCACAGCAGAGGAGATGAGGCCTGGAGCAGATCAACCATGATCATTTTGAATGATAAAGCAGGCTTGAGGGACTATGTGGCCTACTCCTGCTCTCATTTTCTTGTGTTTTTAAGTTCATGGGTCAGTGCTTCTGACTATTGTGCAAGTCAGAGACAGGGAAGAACACAAACATCATAAGCTGAAGGGTCAAATGCACTTCACATCTAGGCGTTTAAGCTCGAGGCCAGCATACATAGTGTGGTTTCATTCATTTGAATAGGGTTCCAACACTGACTGAAAAAATGTGTCCAGGCAGTGTGTCTTTTGTTGATGGTTTTAATGTGTGGTTTTACTGTGTTGATGTGTGTTTCGATGTACGTGACTAATAAAGATATCTTATCTACTTAAATCCATCTGTGGTTCAAAAACGTTAAAATTAAATGAAAAACATTAAACGTATTTAAATATCTCTGATAAGTTAGCTATCCTGGGACGGGGCCTTAGGATCCAGTGCAGGAAGGTCTCCAGGACAACCAGACTTGTGGGGCCACAAGTAGCAAGTCTCAGGGGCAAGCTGGACAAAGCATGATGCAGTCCAATGTATATGTAAATAGAAATTTGATGGTTGGAGAATTTTAATTAAATCAGTCGATGTCATTACCATAAACCCATCCACTCAACTCTGCCAAAAAAATACGGTATAAGGAGATTTATTTCAAAATTGTATGTTTGATGCAAATAAAAGGTTGCCTGTACCTGGCCCTTTCACTCGGGTGCAGATTTTCACTGAAGGCTTGCCCTTTTGAGGATCTTGTCCTTCGTTATATCCTTCACCAAAGAAAGTCAAGCTGAAAGAGGTTCCTTCCATCTGCAGAACAAAATACAAAAAGATTTTTTCAAAATTTACCTCCATTTGTTGCAATTTCTCTGGTGTGTTTTAAATAGTGCATCTTCAGGCTTTAACTTTCTTACTCTTCTAAGATAAAGTTAGTTATTGGGCAACTTTCCCTAATCCATTTGAGTACTGCAAAGCAAAATCTAAATGGAGTGAAGTACTAAAAGTTATTTTTAATCACACTAAGTGATTATACTGTAACTGTATTAGATATTCAAACATGCAAAGATAACAGCATTATAAATACAGATCTTTAAAAGGAAAAGAAGCTGATTCATTGTAAAACATGCACATGGCATCCTAGGTTGTATAATTAAAAATGGTAAGGCTGAACCACATAAATCAATGATTGAGGCCTCTTAAACCATCTTTTAGTTTTTGGTGTTTTATTTGGGCATCAAGATCATGAAACAAGTCACTGGATAGTGACTGATTTTAGTTATGAGGAAAACCTAAATTAAACCAAAATTAATTAAGAGCTATTAGTTGTTCCAAGTTCCATAACTCCCACATTTTGATGAAGTGATAACAGAAATCAAGAAAAATATTTCTGCTTGGTGAGTCAATAATTGGGGAGACAAATATAAAATGAACAGCAGAAAAACAATGAGAGAAGTTACAAAATGTTTTATGTGAGAGGGTTGCAAGGACATGGAATGGCCTATACAGTTGTAAGAGGGACATGGAAAAATATTTCAAGGGTAATTTGAAATGGAATAGAAAGGAGAACAATTTGACATTTCTTGTGGAGATCAGGCAAACAAATGACAGGCCACATCGTCCCTTGTAAATTTCTACGAATTTATTCTCAGACTTTATTTTTACTTCACTGAATAATTCTACTACATAAAGATATTTTCACAAGGCTACTCACTGTACTAAATTTACATATTAAATAGGCATTTCAAATAAGGTTTAATCTCTAAATTTTATAAATAGAAATATTTCAGGCAGGAAATACAAAATATTCAGTTTTCACCACTTTGCTGGAAGCCAGGCTACTTTGAGAGTGAATGGTCAGATATCATTTATTTGAAAACATAGGACTCATGCTTGTTTTAAACAAACTCAAAACAAAGAAAATATGGGGAAAACAAACATACCTGTTGTTTGGTTGGCCCTTGTTTTGTAAAATATCCACATGAGAAAAACTCTGGATACTATGATACAAAAATCAAAAATTATACAGAATACATTGTCAATATTTTTGAAAATTAAATTTAAAAGGAAACTATAACAGCACTTTACAGATACACTAATCAATACCACTTACTTTGATCATAAGGTTTCTTCCCAATTTACACTTTGTGAAACACCAGAAGAAGAATCCAGCCAACATCAGCATTATGACTGACCCAATTCCACCCACAGCAGCATAGGCACCGTACTGGATCTAAAGAGAATCAGGTAAGCAAAGATGTTAAATGAGACTGGCTCATCTAATTATAAAATGAATTTCTAAAAGTAGATGAAACTGCCGTCTGGCAAGTGGTACCAGAGCATCCAGGCCAGAACTACTAGATTGCACAACAGTTCTTTCCCCCTAGGCTGTCAGGCTCCTGAATACCCTGGTAGACAAATACCACGTCAAAAGCTCTGGTTTGCACAATGGCATACAAGAACTTTGGCTGCTGCTGAACATGTTTATACAATGAGTATAACACACTGAGCTTGTATTTCTCTTGTCCAACTCTGTTTTGCACTAACTCTGCACTAAACTTGTATTTTGTATATACCTTTTTTTTTGCACTATTTGTACTTGCACTTTTTTTTTTGATTTTTGTTTGTGTTTATTGTACATCTTCTGTTCTATGTATGTCCTCTGTTGAGAGAGTCTGGGGGAAACGACATTTCGTTCCGCCACGTGTTTTTACAGTATGGATGAGTGACAATAAAGTAACTTGAACTTGAAACGTATAAATGGCATAATCATAATCAAAAGGTTTCAGTAGCAGAGCAGCACCATGACTACAAAACAGATAGATACTAAACTACAGCTTTCTTGAATTCCCTAAACTCATGTTCCCTTCTGTATAGATAATGGCACCATACAGACAAACCAATTAAAGTGGTTGCCCATGGTAGACTTCCCTTCTTGAAATGATCAATCGACACTCTCCCATTTCCACTTTAGTAATTTACAGATCCTTCAACTGCAGTTGTGAGGTATGTGGTTACATTTTCTCTTTTTTTAAAAATTTGTCTAATATTCTTTTCTGTTCACCTCATCTTCCATCTGGGCAACTTACAGCCTTCTGGATTTAATATTGAATTCCACAACTTCAGGTAGCTTAATTCTTCTGTATCAGTTGCCCATCTGTAATGCTGGTTTAGCATGGGTATTTTTACCCCTTTGTAATTTTTTTTTTACTCAAAGAGGATATGCCCAGCCTGACGTGCTGCTTCCTGCTCTGCAGTTAACAACTCCTACAATCTTCTGCAACACACGTCTCCTACAGTGTGTCTTAGAATCAGATTTATTATCACTGACTTATATCCCGTGAAATTTGTTGTTGTGCGACAGCAGTACAGTGCAAAGACATAAAATTATAAATTACAAAAATAAAATAGTGCAAACAAAAAAGAGTAACTAATAATAATGTTCATGGACTGTTCAGAAATCTGATGGCAGAGGGGAAGAAGCAGTTTCTGAATCATTGAGTGTGGGTCTTCAGGCTCCTGTATCTCCTATAATGGAGTACTGAGATGAGGGCATGTCCCAGATGGTGAGGGTCCTTAGTGATGGATGCTCCCTTCTTGAGGCACCACTGCTTGAAGATGTCCTCAATGGTGGGGAGGGTTGTGCCTGTGATGGAGCTGGCTGAGTCTACAACCCTCTGCAGCCTCCTGCGATCCTGTACATCAGAACCTCCAGACAAGGCTGTGATGTACCCAATCAAAATGCTCACCATTGTATATCTATAGAATATCCCCTACAGTCTTTTATGTTCATGTTCTCACTCTCTAACTGTTCCCATTCACACACTGGCCAGATAATCTTGTTTACAGCTTATTCTCATGGTCACCCTGGTTTTAACTTGTCAGAGACATCCCCCTTCCCCCAGCTAAACAAACTTCTTTTGTCTCCTTCCCAGTTTCGATGAAGGGTCTTCAACCACAAACATTGGCTCTGTTTCTCTTCCCACAGATGTGGCCTGACCTGCTGAATATTTCCAGCATTTTCTGTTTTTATATTATTCCATATCAATAAAATTGGCTCAATAATCTGAAATGGCCTCCAGCTCAAAGGCCATCAGGGTTGGCCATTAAATGCTCGTCTTACCAGTAAATCCTCTGGCATTATTCCTTCTTTTACTTTTGGTTGTGTTAATGTCCACCTCTCATCTTACATGAGTGAAACATGGCCCACATATAATATTGATACTTTCCTTCTCGAACTTGCTGAAATGCTGAGTATTTTTGGCAAGTTCCATTTTTGATCGAATATCTTCCCCAGCAGTGAACCAACACAAAGGAAAAGTTTACTTGGCGTTGTCACTAATCTACCTGTTCCAGATGCATCTGGCCATGACAGCACTAATAGAAAAGGCAAAAGGTACTGTCAACACACTATGCCACACAACACTAGGATTATACCCACAGTCCCATACCCAGAGTCCTGACCTGAAACGTTGACCGCCTGTTTTTCTCCACGGATGCTGCCTGACCTGCTGAGTTCCTCCAGCGTCATACTGTTTTTCATCTTTATACTCAATGTTGTGTCACACTATAATTGAGCTAATTAGGCTGAAGGCAGCTGAAAATTGGGCATGAGGCATTGTGGACCAACATCATCAGCAGTGGCAATGTACACTCTCACAAACAGTTACCCCACGGTCCACCACATCCCTCATCCTAACAGTAGAATCAAGCCAGAGAACAACCTTGGTTCAATGAGCAGAAGAACGTGCCAGAGTAGCAACAGACATACTAAAAAAAATAAGATGCTACTTGATAAAGTTGCAACACAGGAATACATGTGTACTAAACACAAACTGAAAAAAATACACATGTAACAGATAAGAGCCAAACAACCCCACAACCAATGGATCTAACCTCTGCATTCCTGCCACATCAAGTCAGGAATGCCAGTGGACAATTGAATAGCTGACAGGAGGTGGTTCCAAAAACATTCTATCTTCAACTAATGCTGGCCCAGAATATGAGTGTTGAAGACAAAGCCAAGGAGTTTGCAACTGTACTCGGCAAGAAGAGCACAATAGATTCAGTTTCCTCCCGAGATCCCCACCGTTATAGAAGCCAGTGTTCTGCCAATTTGAGACACTTCACATGATATCATGAAATGGCAGAAAGCTCTGGATATAGCAAAGCTCATGGGACAGAAAAGTATCCCAGCTGTAGTACTGTAGTACTTGTGCTTCAGAACTCATTCCACCTCCAGCCAAGCTTTCCTAGTACTGTTACAACACTGGCATCTACTCAATGACATGGAAAATTGCCTTGGTACGTGCTGTTCACTAAAAACAGGACAAGTCCAATCCTGTTAACACGATTCCAATCAGTCCACTCTCAGTCCTGAGCAGTGATGAACGATGTCATGAACACTGCTATCAAGCACTGGAAATAACCTGTTAAGACTATTTTCTTGTAACCTGCTCACTGATGCCCAGTTTGGGTTTCACTAGAATCAGTTAGCTCCAGATTTAATAACAACCTTGGTACAAGCATGGAACAAAATAGTGAATCTCAGTGGTCAGGTAAGAGTGACTGCCATTCACATCAAGGAAGCATTTGACTGATTAAGCAGCCTTGGTAGAACTCATGGGGATCAAGGGAAAAAAATCATTATAATGGCTGAAGTTGCACACTGCATGAAGGAAGTTGGTTATGGTTGTCATTGGTCAGTCATCCAGCTGCAGGACAACATTACAGGAATTCCTCAGGGCATTTTCCTATGCCTAACCATCCTCAACCCTTTGTTCACCTGGATGAGCTTGTGTCCATCATAAAGTTCACCAATGATTGTGAAATCTTCAATTCAATTCATAATTCCTCAGCAAATGAAACAGTCTGTGCTTGTATGCAGAAATAGGCAGTTGTGGCACGAAAATGCCAGGCAGGGTCCACCTCCAATAAGATTCTAGCCACCTACCGTTAACATTCAATGACATCACTATTACCGAGTCCTCCACCATCAACATCCTGGGAGTTACTACTAATCCGAAACCCAGCCAGACCAGCCACAAAGATTTGTGCAACAAGAGCAAGGTTGCAGTTGGATATCATAGAGCAAGTGGCAAATACCCTGACACCCCAAAACCCTTTCACCACAAGTCAGAAGCATGATGGAATACTCTCCACTTGAGTGCAGCTCCAACAACATATGACATGCTTGTCTTCATTAGTTGAGGCATTGAGGTCAAGAATCAGGGAGTTACACTGCAGCTTTATAAAACTCTAGTTAGGCCGCATCTGGAGTCCTGCATTCTGTTCTGGTCGTCCCATTATAGGAAGGATGTGGAGGTTTTGGAGAGGGTGCAGAAGAGGTTTACCAGGATGCTGCCTGGATTAGAGGGCATGTGCTGTAAGGAGAGGTTTGATGAGCTTGGGTTGTTTTCTCCAGAGCAGTGGAGGCTGAGAGGATATCTTATAGAATTTTTAAAATTATGAGAGGCATAGATCGACAGCAGGTTTCTTTATCCCAGGATCAAAATGTCTAATACCAGAGGGCATGCATTTAAAGGTGAGTGAGGCAACACACACACACACAGTGTGCTGGGTGCCTGGAATGCAGTCCCAGGTATGGTAGTGGAGGCAAATACAACAGAGGCGTTTAAAACTCTCTTAGATAGGCACAACAATATGCAGAGAATGGAGGGATATGGACATTACATAGGCAGAAGGGATTAGTTTAGTTTGAAGTCTACCTACTAGTTTAATTAGTTCGGCACAACATTGTGGTCTGAAGGGCCTGGTCCTGTGCTGTACTGTTCCATATTCTAACTCTCAAGCAGTTCAAGACCAACCAGAACAAAGCAGTCTGCTGGACTGACACCCAATCCACCACAACCTTGAACATTCATTCCCTTCACCACCGGAATACTGTAGTTACAGTACCCACCATCTACAAATTGCACTTCTTCCAAGCCTGTATCATCCTGACTTGGAAGTGTACAGTAGCTATATCATCGTCAGTGGATTTCAATCTTAGAACTCGCTAGCCAATAGCATACTGGAGTACCTTCATTAGAAGGACTGTGATGGTTCAAAAAGGTGACCACTCAAGGGCAATTTGTGATAGCCAATAAATTATGGCCTTGCCAGAGACTACACCCCGAGAAATGAATAAAGACATAAGAGACTGCAGATGCTGGAGTCTGGAGCAACAAACAATCTGCTGGAGGAACTCAGTGGGTACAGCAGCATCTGTGGGAGGTAAGTAATCGTCAACATTTCAGGTTGAAACCCTGCATCCCGCACACACTGTTCAACCCGCTGAGTTCCTCCAGCAGAGAAATAAATACATTTAAAAAAGCCTTCCTCCTTGTATAGGAGCAAAAAACAGTGCATGAAGAAACCATTTAAGTCTAAATGTCAAATGGTTATCTTGTTTTTTTTCCCTGGTAAAGGAGAACATTCCAAAAAAAAAACTATGGCTCTGCAACAACAAGTTACATTTTTGAGAAAAACCAAAATCATCAATAAGCCTTTACTTCAAGGTCATGAGAACTACAATTTAGTTTCACTTTTAATGCAATGCAATTTTTGATTAAAATAAACAAACCATAAATATTTAAACAGAGGAAACTAAATGTACTTACAGGACTTTCCTGCAAGTCCTCATACAGGTAACGCTGTGTGCGTTTGACCACAGAGGCATCAGAGCCCAGGAATGGAATAGCATATTGATTCATTTTGTTACTATGAAATACTCCATTTCTGTGAAGAGAAAAGATTGTTCAAGGACATCTCAATCCACATGCAGGTTTATGCAACATTGAGTTTAGAAGAACTGCATTTTTAAACCTTGTCATATTACCAATATAAAATAATCTTATTGCTGTGTCTTCTCCCTAGTAACTCTCCCCTCCCATACACACTTTATCTACACATTATTGCCTTTTCTAAACATCACATTTAAAAAATAATGGGTCAATATACAAGTTAATTGTCATTTAAGGTTGTGAAACAAAAGAGAAGTTGCATACATGTTAATGCAAGCAAACTCAAGCAGAAGAGAAAATATGGATACCAAAGTAGAACTGGTCAAAAGCATCTTAATTTAACTAGGTAACAAAGCATCAAGCACAATGGCAAAGGCACAAATCTAGGGAGCACACTTAAATTAGGACATCACATAAAGAGTGATATACTCATGAAATGAATTGCTTGAAATCCAGTGAAGCTATACAAATAGGTTTGAGAAGGAGCAGAAAGTGGGGGAGGGAGGGTAGGTTAGGGACAGAATGAATAAGAACATAAACATTTGGTGAGAAGTTAGATTCAGAATCACCAAGAGGTTATGATGCACTTCTCAATTCCTTCAGACATGAAGGAGTAGTGTTGTGGGGGCAGGGAATGTGTGGTGGCAATAGAGACATCTAGAACATTTCATGATATAGAGATATATTATGAATCTACAACTGAGGGAAATATTCAGCTTAAAATAAATGCATTGTACATAGTTGTCAAACAATCCATCCCTTTCAAAAGTAACATTACAATTAATCAAATGTGGTTAAATAATTGCAGCAGAAAGCATCTACAGCTGAGCTAAATGAAGCATAATTGAATTGGCTTCAACTCAAATATGTTACCACACATTTTATACTAAAGGAGAATAATCAAAAGAATATCGAATTTGATTTTATAACACTGCTGTTATTTCATCCATGTTATCAACCTCCTTTGGTAAGCAGTAATAGATTTGAAATTTTATATGGAATTTTTTCTCACCTTCGTATTAGTTTGGTCCCAATAATTGGAAGAGGTTTAAATCCAAACTGTCTTCTTAGTTTCCTCAGTTTAGCTTGATCAGACATTCCATGGATTGCTGACTGCCAAGTTCCATCGTGAAAACTGGCACCCTAAAGATACAAATAACTCAGAGGCAGTAACTTCAAACTAAAGTGCAATGAGGCAATTCAAATCTTTTACCTAATTCTACCCACCTTATTTACATCACAGACCTAAAGTGGTGTTGGTTTATTATTGGCACTTGTACTGAGGTACAGTGAAAAACTTGTCTTGCATACTGTTTGTACAGATCAATTCATTACACAGTGCATTGAGGTAGTACAGGATAAAAACAATAACAGAATACAGAGTAAAGTGTCACAGCTACAGAGGAAGTGCCGTGCAGGTAGACAATAAGGTGCAAGGTCATAACAAGGTAGATTGTGAGATTAAGAGTCCATCTCATTGTATAAGGAAACTGTTCAATAGTCTTATAACAGTGGAATAGAAACTGTCCTTGAGCCTGGTGGTATGTGCCCTTAGGCTCCTGTATCTTCTACCTGATAGAAGAGGAGAGAAGAGAGAATGTCCCGGGTGGATGGGGTCTTTGATTATGCTGGCTGCTTCACCAAGGCAGTTAGAGGTATAGACAGTCCATGGAGGGGAGGCTGGTTTCCGTGATGTGCTGGGCAGCGTCCACATCTCTCTGCAATTTCTTGCAGTCCCAGGCAGGTGCATGTACACCACCCCCTTTCCTGAAATAAGTGACTAACTCTTTTGTTTTGCTGACATTGGTAAAATCAATCTCTCAGCAGCTGGAAATATAATGCACACCTTATTAAGTACTTACTAACAACCTTTCCCTCAATGCCAGCAAAACAAAAGAGCTGGTCATTGACTTCAGGAAAGGGGGTAGTGTACATGCACCTGTGGACATCAACGGTGCTGAGGTCAAGAGGGTTGAGAGCTTCAAGTTCCTAGGAGTGAACATCACCAATAGCCTGTCCTGGTCCAACTATGTAGATGCCACGGCCAAGAAAGCTCACCAACACCTCTACTTCCTCAGGAGGCTAAAGAAATTTGACATGTCCCCTTTGACACTCACCAACTTTTATCGATGCAACATAGAAAGCATCCTATCTGGATGCATCATGGCTTGGTATGGCAACTGCTCTGCCCAGGACCGCAAGAAACTGCAGAGAGTTGTGGATACAGCCCAGCGCGTTATGGAAACCAGCCTCCCCTCCATGGACTCTGTCTATACCTCTCGCTGCCTTAGTGAAGCAGCCAGCATAATCAAAGACCACACCCACCTGGGTCATTCTCTCTTCCCCCCTCTCCCATCAGGTAAAAGATTCAGGAGCCTGAGGGAACATACCACCAGGCTCAAGGACAGCTTCTATCCCACTGTGATAAGACTATTGAACGGTTACCTTATACAATGAGATGGACTCTTGACCTCACAATCTACCTTGTTATGACCTTGCACCTTATTGTCTACCTGCAATGCACTTCCCTAAAGCTGTGACACTTTACTCTGTATTCTGTTATTGCTTTTACCTGTACTACCTCAATGCACTCTGTACTAACTCAATGTATCTGCATTGTGTAATGAATTGACCTGTACAATCGGTATGCAAGACAAGTTTTTCCACTGTACCTCGGTACAAGTGACAATAATAAACCAATACCTATTTTCATCTGGAATATAATTACTACAAAGCTATTCAAGTACAATAACTTTCACCAAGAGATAACAACACTTCACACTTAAGCTCATTTTAAACAGCTGGCACTTCTACCAGCTCTTTATCTAATATTTCTCTTGCAACCAAAATAATTAGAAATGGCTTATCTAATCACAATAAAGTTTGCTATATACCTTGCTGTGCACAAATTGCCCACTGCACTCAACTACCCAAAAGTGAATAAACTTCAAAAATAATTTATCTGCTGCAATTAATTTGACCAAAGTGCATAGGAGGAAAGGCAAGCTGGTCATGGAAAAAGATAAGGTTGATCCTTGAGTTAAAGTCTTAATTGGAGGGGGGCTAATTTCAACAGCATAAGGCAGGAGCTGGTAGAAGCCAATTAGGAGCAGCTGTTACAGGGATAAACAATATCCGATGAGGGAAAGGGGGAGGGGGTGTGTTTAAAGGTGAGATGGTTAACCATAGAACAATACAGCACAATACAGGCCCTTCGGCCCACCATGTTGTGCCACCTGTTTTCCCTGTAAGGATAAGTAGTAAAAGAGGTCAACTTGGGAACCTTGATTTACGAAGTAAATTGGAGGTTTGATCAGAAATAATGAAGCACATGTCAGGTATAGGCATTTGGTTTTGAGTGGCTCCTTGGAGGTTTATCGGGGATATAGGTGGTGTCTTAAAGAAATTAGGAAGGGAAAAAAAAGACACAAAATGGCCTTGTCAAACAGGATTAAAGATAATCCCAAAGTTTATTACAAGAAACAAGAGGGTAGCTAGGGAAAGAGTAGGACCCCTCAGGGATCAAAAGGGAAATCTGTGTGTGGAGCCAGAGGATATGAGCAGGATCCTAAATGAATACTTCTCAACAGTATTTACTGGGGAGAAGAATGTAGAGAATGATCCCTTATTCAGAAAGGGCAGTAGGAATAAGTCAAGAACCTACAAGCTGGTGAGCTTTATATCAATAGTAGGGAAATTATTTTGGAAAAAGTTGTAAGGGACAGGATTTTTGTTCACTTGGAAAGGCAGGGACTGATTAGCTGATGGGTGACCTCAGAGGTTTAAAAAATTATGGGGGCCATAGACAGAGTAGATGGTCAGAGTCTTTTTCCTAGGATGGGGGAGTCCAAAATGAGAGAACATAGGTTTAAGGTGATAGTGGAGAAATTTAAAGAAGATCTGAGGGCAAGTTCTCCCACACAGGGAATGATGGGTACATGGAATGAGCTGCCAGAGAATTTAAAAGGTATTTGGACAGGGATGGGCAAGAATTAGAGGGTTACTGGTCTAATGTGGGCAAATGGTATTAGCATAGATAGGCATCATGGTCAGCATGAACAAGTTGGGCTGAAGGGCCTGTTTCTATGCTGTACAACTCTATGACTCAAAGCTATTAATCTAAAAACTAGGCATCTCAAATACATTTCGTTTTCAAAAACCATCCTGATGTGAATTTGAAATAAAAAGATTGGGTTTAAAATATATTCAAATATGCATATAAATGTACATATGCTCTCACAAACAGAATATTTAATACCCAAAACAAGGACCCCATTTATTATTTATATAGTTTTGGGGAAAATACCATGGTTAATAACCAGATATGATTTTAAAAAAAGCACTGCCACCAAATAACAAAATTACTTCCCCAATATTATTCCAAAGGACAGATCCTCTGACTCAACCCAAGCAACATCAAGAAAGAGCTGCATTTAAATTTGTCACCTTAGTTTTTAAATGCCAGAATTTATTATTGAAAACAGTGGTTCAAATAAACAAGAGACAAACCTCTGGTCCTGTCTCCAACACCAGGAAGCTATCGACAGCAGTCAGAGTACCTGAAAAGCAACAACGTAAAAGTAAAGTAAATTTCTTACTGTCTATTGCATCAACATTATAAAAAAAGTCTTATCCTTGTTCAGTTTAAATATTTTCCACACATATAGATCACTCACTAAAGATAGGTTGCATTAGAGGCTAATATTGTTCAAATGATGAGGCAAGTTGCATAATGAAAGAGTGTTAATCTGTGATTTTACAGGCCGCACGAGGAGGCAAGCATTTGAGGTTCTTCTCAGGACAGGTAGTGCTCAACAGGGAATTCTAGAATCAATGAACAGACTCAAATCTTGACTGGAGAAGGTGCACAGACCTTCTAATTTTAATCACCTCTGCTACAGGAAAAGTTTACCTCTCTAGGTTCCCACCCAGCCTCCTCCGCTACAAGGAAAACAAGCCCAGCCCATCCAGTCTCTACTCATAACAGAAACATTTCATCCCTGGCAACATCTTGGTGAATCTCCTCTGCATCTCCAGTACAATCACATTCTTCCCACATTACTGCACACAATAGTCCATCAGAACTGCACACAGTAGTCCCACTGTAACCTAACCAACGATTTATAAAGTTGTACCATAAACTCCCTACTGTTATAGTCTATGTCCTGAATAATGAAGGGAAACATTCCATGAGCCTTCTTAGCCACCTAATCTACCCATTCTCCTAGTTTCAGGGATCGGTGGACGTACATCTGGGTGCCTTTGTTCAACAATACTCTGAGGCCCTAGTCTTATTAGTCCTCCCAAAATGCATCAGCTCGTGCTTACCAGGATCAAATTCCACACCCATTTTACCAACTCATCAATATTGTCCTGTAACCTAAGGCTGTACCCTCCGCATTATCAACACCACCACCAATTTTCACTTCATCTGCAAATTTAATAATTATACCAGCTGCAACGTCATCCAAATCGTTTATTATGTAAGAAATACCTGCACTACTAGCACCGATCCGGCAGTGCCCCACTGGTCACAGGCTTCCAATCACAAAAATAATCTTTGACTTCACCCTCTGCCTCCTATTTCCAAGCTAATTATGGATTCAATTTGTCAAACTGCCTGGGATTCCATGGGATCTAACCTTTTGGGCCAATCTCCCATGCGGAATCTTGTCAAAGGCCTGAGTGAAATCCACATAAACCACACTAACTGCCCTCTTCAATACACTTTGTTACCCCCTGGAAAATTCAATCACATTGATCCGACAAGATCCTCCCCTAACAAAACTACGCTGACCATCTTTAACTAATCCCAGCTTCTACTCATACAGATTAATCTTATCCCTCAGAATGTTTCCAATAGTTTCCCTACCACTGATGTTAGACTCACTGGCCTTTAAATACCTGGCTTATCCCTGCTGCCTTTCTCAGTAAAAGTACCATATTTGCTATTCTCCAGTCATCTAGCACCACACGTGCCCGGTGAAGATTTAAAAATATCTGCCAGAGTCTCAATCTCCTCACATTGCAGCCTGAAATATATCTCATCAGTCCCTAGGGATTCATCCACCTTTAAGACCAATAAGACATATCATACCTCCTTTTTAATGGTAACTCGTTTTAGTATTTCACCATGTATACTGCGTTCCTCCCCCCCACCCCACCACCCCCCCCCACCACCTCAACCCCTGAATTCTCTAATTACAATGTCCTTCTTAGTGAATACAAATGAGAAGTATTCATTGAAGACCTCACCTATACGCTCTGGTTCCAAGCACAGATTGCCCCTTTGATCCCTACTATTAGTCTGGTTATTCTCTTGCCTTTAATATACTTAGAAATTCTGCAATTGAGATTTCTTGCTCTTTTTGCCTTTCCGATTTATACAAGAACCCTCAATGCTTTCTATACTCCAGTTGGGCCTCCCTTGTTTTCAGTTTTCTATACAACCATATTTTTCCTTTCCATTCTTTATCCAGCCCTTGATATCTCTCCACATCCAGGGTTCTTTGTACTTTACCTTTACCCCAGTACTGTAGTTGGTCGATAGCCAAGGCAATGCAACAGAGTTAATCTTCTGTGCTACACATCATAAATTACCTTTCAACTGATCCCTGGTGTAAAGTATACCCATATCTGCTGGAATAGAATCAAATCCACAGCTTCCAACCACATATACTCCTTTCTCAGCTGCTTCTTTGTCATATTTTAGTTGCATGCCTTCCAAAAACTGTGAATAATAAAACAAATGTAAGTGACAGTGACCTTAGGAGCATTGATATACAGAGTGATTTTGGGGTGCAACAGTATAGCTCCCTTAAAGTGGTGACACAGGTGGATAGGGTGGTGAAAAAGGCATTTGGTATGCTTGCTTCGTAAACTGAGGCATTGAGTACAAGAATTGGGTCATCATGTTGCAGCTGTACAAAACATTGGCTAGAATGCACTTGGAGTACTGTTCCAGTTACCATTCTATAGGAAGGATATAGTAGCAATAGAGAGAGTACAGAAGAGATTCACCAGGATGTTGCCTGGAATGGAGGACTATAGTTATAAGGAAAGATTGGATAGGCTGGGTTTATTTTCACTGGAATGTAGAAGGCTGAAGAGTGACCTAATACAGGTTTACAAAATTATGAGAGGCAGAGGCAGGATAGAATCTTCTTCCCAGTGCAGGGGAGTCTAGAATTAGAGGGCACAGGTTTAAGGCAAGAGATGAGAAATTTCCGTAGTGGTTAGCGTAATGCTTTACAGCGCCAGCGACCTGGGTTCAAATCCAGCCACTGTCTGTATGGAGTTTGTACGTTCTCCCCGTGTCTGCGTGGGTTTCCTCTGGGTGCTCCGGTTTCCTCTCACATTCCAAAAGACATACAGGTTAGGAAGTTGTGGGCATGCTATGTTGGCACCGGAAACATGGTGACACTTGCAGGCTTCCCCCCATATCACTATGCAAAAAAATGTATTTCACTGTGTGTTTCGATGTACATGTGACTAATAAAGATATCTTATGAGGGGTAGGTTTTTCCCACACAGATGGTGGTGAATATCTGGAACAAGATGCCAGAAGAGGTGATGGCAGCAGATACAATTACAATATTTAAAAGGTATTTGGACAGGTACTTGGATAGGAATGACTTAGAGGAATATGGGCCTAATGCAGGAAAATGGGATTAGCATAAAAAGGCATCATAGTGAGGGTGGACAAGGTGGGCTGAAAAGGTGTTACTGTGCTATTCATTTCTACGATTCTATTTTTTTTGGCTTAAATTACTCTCAACTATATAATTACATTGAAAAATCTACAATAATTTGAATAGTCAAAATGAAACTTTGCAGATGTTGAATATCTAGGGCAAAGAGATGTAAAAAAATTCAGGCTAACGTTTCAAAAGGGGCCAAGTCAGGACTCTATTGTAGGATTCTATCGGAAAAGTTAAAGTATTGCTTTTATGAGTAGAATATTCTGTTGAGTTTCTTGGAGAAGTAAGAAAGTGATATTTGTAACATCCTACCAATAGATAATATGCAATATCAGGAAGTAGCCCAATTAAAGCATTGGACCACATTCACAACAGAACAATAAAATACCAAATTTTGAGGTACAAAAAATGTTTTCCTTAACAATTATGACAGTATATGAAAAAAAATGTACTTTGCACTGGTCAAAGTTTAGGTACCATAATTCTACACTCAGCTTATTAGTTTTGGATTTTTGCCTATCGATCAGTGTTTCATTCTCCACGTAACCAATTATTATGTAATATAACCAAGTTAAATGGGACCGTACTATTGCCTTTATTACATGCATACAATGCCTGTGGACTTATAGTAGGGATATGCACAAAAACACATGAACATACAGAAAATGTTAAAATTTTCCTCAGTATTTTTACAAAGCATCTTTATATTAGGACATATTTAAATTTATTATCTAATAATTTCTTGAGAAAAATATCAATACCTGAGGTTCACCACTTATGTCAACATAGTGAGTTCCATTTTCAATACAGGCCTTCACCACTGGCTCTCCAAAAAACCTGTACTGATAATAGATATTCTGAAGTTAGCAACTGGCAAAGTCAGGTTGGACTTTACACAAAATATATTTAATTATTTAAAAAGAATAACATCCCAGCTTCCAACTAGCCATGTTGCAGCTGTCAGGGCTCAACACTCAATTCAACAATTTCGGAATACCATCCTTTCGGGTCAGCATCAGAACTAGCCAGTCCTGATGAACTGTCATCAACCTGTAGCATTAACACCGTTTCTCTCAGGTGCCCGACCTGCCGTGTATTTTCAGCATATTCTGTTTGTATTTCCAAAAAGTAGCCCATTTTTAAATATAGACACATGCTTCTTTTCTATTATACACTATGATTAAAGTATCAATCTTTTAGTTAACATTCTGACCATAAAACCCAAAACAAAATTGACATCTGAATGTATTGAAAGATTGAGTAATACCATAGTAATACTTAAATTACATAAAAACACTTCCAGAACAGAAATCTTATTCAAATGATATTAACCAATATTGAAACATTGCATCTGAATTCTGCACAATGGCTGTACTTGCTATTTTTATCCGATTTTACACGGTATCTCAGTAATGAACATACATTATGAAAGCTTTAAAAAAGTTAGTGTATTAGAACATAAAATGAAAGCAAATATATTTTTTTTTAAAAATGTGAGCTAGATAGTTAATTCCAGCCCTGTATTTTTGATTATTCTCAACCTACAATGCTAGATGACACAATAAGTACTGAACTCATTTTCATCCTACGCTTTCCAGCCTTTCTGTACTAAGTGGCAACAGAATTTCATCCCAAACTTTTACTCATAATGACTTATTAGGAACATAGTCACATAGCACAAAAACAGGTCCTTTGGCCCACTAAGTCATGCTGACTATCAAATACTATCTACACTAATCCCATTTACCAGCATTCTCTCTAATAGCATGGTTTACTGTGGAGATTCCAGTGCTCATCTCCATCTGGATCCTTCTTAAATGTTGTGAGAGTACCTGCCTCCACCGCCCCCTCAGGCAGTGAGTTCCAGATTTCAACCAGCCTCTGGGTGAAAAAAATTCTTCCTCAGATGTCCTCTAAACCTCTTGCCTAAGCTCATATCGTCTGATTTTAGACACCTTTCCTATGGGAAAAAGTTTCCTCCTACCTATGGCCCTCATAATTTCGTATACCTCTCAGGTTCCCCCCTCAGCCTCCTTCATTCCAAGGAAAACAAACCCAGCCTATTATGCACTTACACATAAATGAAATGCTCCATTCCAGGCAACATCCTGGTGCATCTCCTCTGCACCTTCTCCATTGTGGCAACCATTATGATTCTTGACTCAAACTTTATTTCAAATACTCTCCATGAATAACTATTTTGCCATTAATTCCCTAGTTAAGAGGAAAGATTCTTAGGGAGAGATGAATCAACCATGGCTAACCAAGGAAGTTCAGGAGGGTATTAAGTTGAAAGAGAAAACTATAAGGAAGCAGAAGCTAACAGTTTAAACTGAAAAAATCAAACTCCAGCAAAGAAGGGGGGGGAGGGGGGAAAATAAACCATAAGGCAAAGAATATAAAAAACAAACAAGAGTTTCTTTAAGCATTAAAAAAGAAGAGCGGGGTTCAAGTGATTGCAAGCCCCTTGGAGAATAAAGAAACAGGAGAAGTTAAACATATTTTTCATCAGTCCTTACAGTAGAAGCAATATGGACATCCCAATAATACTGAATAATGTCAGAGGGGTGGAATTCAATGCCATCAGCATCTCTAGAGGAATAGTATCAGGCAAATTAAAAGGCCTAAAGGAGGCTAAGCCACCTCCTAGCAAAATCAGCTTGGCTTCATGAAGGGGAAATCAGGTCTAACAAATCTATCAAGGGTTTTTTTTTGAAGAAGTCTTGACTAGAGTGGCAACAAGGGAATCAGTGGATGTATTATATTTGGACTTCCAGAAGATGTTCAACAAAGTGCCTCACGAGACGTTAAGTCACAAAATGAATGCCTGTGTCATTGGTGACAATATATTGGCATGGATAGAGGACTGGCTAACAGTCAAGGAGCAGTGACTAGGGATAAGGGTGTCACTTTCAGGTAACCAGTAGGGTATCATAGGGATCAGTGCTGGGACCACAACTGTTTGCAATTGATGTAAACGACTTGGCAAAAGGAAGCAAACATACAGTCATCAAATTTCAGACAACAAAGAAAAAATAGGTGGGAAAGTGAGTTGCAAGGAAGATACAGTTTATGCTACATGGGAAAATGTGAAGTTTATCATTTTACAAGGAAGAACAGAAGAGCAGAGTATTCTTTCAACACAGAAATTTGCAGCACAAAGTGATGTGGAGGTCATAGTGTACGAAACACAGAAAACAAACACATAAATGCATCATGTAATAGGGAAGGCTAATGGAATTATGTAATTTATTTCGAGGGGATTGTGGCATAAAAGTAGGGAAACCTTACTGCAACCGTACAAAGCACTAATGAGATCACATCACAACTAATGTAAAAAAATTTTAGCTCCCCTTATTAAAGAAAGATACTATTTCATTGGAGGTGGTTCAGAGAATGTCCACTAAGATGACCCTGGGTATGGGGGGATCATTTTAAGAGGAAAGTTAAACAGATTGGGACTCTACTCAATGGAATTTAGAAAAATGAGATCTATTGAAACACAAGACTCTTTTGTGAGAAAGAGGCTTACACAAAGTAAAAACTAAGAGGATACTTCCTTGCATGGGAGAGTCCAGAAACATCCAGAGTGATTTCAGAACAAGGGGTCACCAATTTAATACTGAGATGAGAAAGAATTTGTCCTCTCAGAAGGTTGAATCTTTGTAAATGTGGGGGAAAGATGCTTAATGTGTATATTTGAGGCTGAGATAGATAAACTTCTAACCAGTAAGTGAATCAAAGGTTACAGAGGAAGGGCAGGAAAGTGGATTTGAGCAATGTTGGATCAGCCATGATCCTACTTAACGACAGAGCAGGCTTGAAGGACTGAATGGCCTACTCTTGTTCCCACTTATGGTTCCATCCTATATTCTTAGTGTACACAGATGATAGTATATCATTTACTAAAAATTAAAACTCCCCCCTTAAATGAAAAACATACATTTTAAATAATGCCATAATAGTATTTAAACATTGAAAGCTAACAGAAAACAAAATGCTCCAGTGAGGTAAACAGGTTGCCTCCTTTTGTGTTCTAAAGGTATACTTACTGGTCCTACACAGTTGAGGATCACCGATCCCTGCTGGCACATTGCAGCAAGTGAGGATGGATCATTTATATCACAGATTATGCATTCTTTGGACTTGATTTCCGGAGTTCCTGAAACAAGATTATTTTATTGGAAGAATTTAATCCAATTGTATCAGAAAACATTTTTAAAAATAATGGTTTTTTTCTAATAGAATGTGAAATATTTTATTTAAAACTGACATACTGGCATGTGTCAAATACTGATAGATTCTTAAAAAAAACCTTTCTGGCTTTGTTGGACACCTTTGTAGTATTAAATGACTATATCCAACAGCATTGAATGTTTGAATTCAGTCACATCCACATACTGCATGGAAACCAGGTGTTCAATGCCCTGGGGAGCAAATAGGAGCAAAGCTTCCATTTGGTCTTGTACCTCCCAGCAATGGATGAAAAACATTGGCTGGCTTTCAACAAGCTCCTCTGCCCTTCTGCAGCTGAGACACAATGTTAAAAAAAGCTATTTATAATTTGGCATAACCTGCAGTATTAGAGCTAACATTCCAACTAAACTGCATAGAATTGAAACTATTCTTTTAAACGCGAGATTAATAAATGCAGTTTTTCTTCTGCCATCCTGTCAGGGCTAAATTACAAGTCTGAATAGTTGAGCAATCTGCAGCTGCAGGGCAGAGACAAAGCACAGTGGTAATGTTTATTATTGAACTGGACTTGTAGATTAGGAGGGTTCCAATGCAATTATGTTTGAAATTAATGAGGTTAACTCTAGTTTTTTGAAAAACATAATTATTAGCATAATATAAACTAATTGTAGCTTTGGCTAAGGACTTCATCCCCTAGGCTGTTATCCCACACACATCCTTGGATGCTCAAATGACAACTAAATGCATAGACCTGGGGTAACCTCTAAACCACCTATTTAGGTAATCACAAAAACTGCAGACTTATAGAGTTATCCATCTCAAAACATTGCTCATCACTGCTTCTTGAATACCACAATGCCATAGAAAATTTCACCAACATCTTTGTCAGAGTGGATTCTTCCCAAAATTCTTTTCACAGCTCTCGCTAGTTTCACTCAACACAAAATACAATATATCAAGACATTCACCAGGGTGTTGCCTGGAATGGAGGGCTGTAGCTCAAAGGAGAAATTAGAAAAGCTGGGTTTATTTTCACTGGAAAGTAGGAGGCCGAGTGATGACCTTAGAGAGATGTACAAAATTAGGAGGGGCATAGATAGGATGGACAGTCAGAATCTTTTTCCCAGGGCAGTGGAGTCCAGAATTAGAAGGCACAGATTTAAGGCAAAAGGTAAGAAATTTAAAGGAGATCTGAAGGGCAAATTTTTCCACACAGAGAGTGGTGAAGATCTGGAAAGAGCTGCCAGAGAAGGAGAGAGGGACAGATACAATTACAACATTTAAAAGGTGTTTGGACAGGTACTTAGATAGGAAAGACAGAGGGATACAGGCCTAATGCAGGCAAATGGGATTAGCATTGATAGTCATCATGGTCGGCATGGACAAGGTGGGCTGAATGAGCCAGTTTCTGTGCTGTACATTTCTAAGACCTCCATTGCCTATATCCTGGATAGAAACCCTCCTATGAATATAATCTATTCACTCAACCTTGGGCTCTCTTTTTCCCCCACACAATGGCTTCAAAATAAACTTCAAGTCCATTACAGCCTGTTGATGACTGATCACCCACACTATAACATCCTGTAGGGGCAATTTTTGCCAGAATCTCCACTGGAACACCCAAATTTCTATTAGTTACTACAACAACTCATAGTCTGACTCCTAATTCTCAAAAAAATCTTCTCTGCTACTTACAAGCCTCAAGTCAGGACTGAGATAGAATAGGTGCAACTGGAAAAGAGCCTACTCAACAACATCCAGAGTAAAGCACTCCATCCACCACCCACTCACTTCCTCCATCATCACGTTTCCAATACTAATATACTGTACGTACCCTCTTCAGTACTAATCAACCATTTTTCCAAATAATGGAAATCCCACCCATCTTGCTGTACTTGTCCCTGTATTCAGATTTGTTATGTCTACACCTTCCACAGTGCCTTTGTTCATCTCATTCGCACTACTTCTCCCATAAGTGTGAAATACCTCATGTCACTTGGTTGCAGATTAATGATCCTATAAATCCATCCCTGTTTTTCTCAAACTGCAAATATCAATGACAAAAACAGCATTTACATTAAAGAGTCCCAAAGTTGAACACATTTCCTCTACTAATTCCTCCCTTCCCCACCTCCCTATGGCAGACTAACCCCCATCCTCGAGCCTGGCTGATTCCCATCCATCCCCTCCAAACCCAGGCCCGGCCCTCTCTTCCCCATCTCCCTGGTCCAAGTGTCACTCCCCCCACCACCCTCCCCATGACAGGGTCAAGCCATCTCTCCCACCATCTCTCTGCCCTGCCCCTCCCCCAACCAACCCCCACCCCCTCATGACTATCTAGGCCACCTCCCCTCCCTCCCCATGACTATCTAGGCTCTCCCCATGACTATCTTAGCCACCCCCCCCCCCCTTCTCCCTCCTCTCTCTCCCCCACAATCACCGTGCCAGGCTGTTTCTCCCTCCATCCAAACCCTTACCCTATCACCAGAGTGGGGGAGTTGGGGGGGGGGGGTATTTTTCTCTATTCCCTTCTTGTGACGGGCCTCTCTCGCTTTTCCTTTCTTCACCACCCTTTCCTTAACTGACCTGCCCCCCCCCCCCCCCACCACCACCACCAAACCCACCCTACACCTCATCAGGGGGCCTTCACCCGTCCCCATCCCCAGTTACAGGCCTCACCCCCTCTCTATCCCCACACCCCCCACCACAACGCACTTGCTTCCTGACCATCCCCGATCCACAGGCCTAGCGCTATCTCTTTCTACTGACCCCCACCCCGCGGCCCTCCATTCCCCGGGCCCGGTTGTTTTCTACCGCTCCCTGCCGCCTCGACCGTCTCCCCGCCGCACTCACCCAAGGCGTCGGCCGCTCGCCCCAGCGCTTGCTCCAGTTTGCCTCGGTTCCTGCCGGCGACGGCCCAGGTCAGAGGCTCCGACCCCTCGTCGGCGGCTGCCACCCGCGCCACCTCCTCCACCACGTACTGTCCGGTGAAGCCAGAGGCGCCGAACACGATGAGCTTGTAAGGTCGGGCTGCCGCCATCGCCGGGAAGTCCTCGGGATCAGCGAGGGAGCTGGAGCACGTCTCTAACCGTCAGCGCCCAACCCCTGCTGTAAAACCAGCGCTGCACAGCCGGATAAATACAACCCGCACCCAGCACACGGGCAGGTGCTTGTGTCAGAAAGAATGCAAAACAAACACCCGCACTGAAACCGCATCATATTCTTTCAACCATTATTGGTATTGGTTTATTATTGTCATATGTACCGGGATACAGTGAAAAGTTTTTGTATGCTACCAAGACAGATCATTCCATGTTTAAGTACAGCGAGGTGGTAAATAGAAAATCAGAATGCAGAATATAGTGTTGCGGTTACAGAGAAAGTGTCCTGCAGATAAATTTCCTCTTTTTCTTTTTAAAAATCATCCCCACTGGACGATCTGCCATTTAGTTTATTTTGTAGCCAGCTTGCTCTTTATTCTGTTAATTGTCCCCAACTCCTTGCGTTCTAGGAATACCTGAAATGTCTTATTCTCTCCAGTTTAACAGTTCAAGTTTACTGTCATGGGCATACATGCTCAGGGTATAAACGCCATGAAAATTACCTTTTTGCAGCTGCAGCACAGTACATTACAAACATGACAAACATAAATTACATAAACTTATCTCATGCTTGTGCTCAAAATAGTTATCTTCAAATTGCAGTATCTACTCTGTAGGTTCTTTAAAATTGATTTTCTTTTTTTATACTCCCACAATCATTGTGGTAGTTTGTCTACCAAGAACGCCATGCTGGGTTCTGCTCTATTAACTGTGTTTTTCCCACTGTGCCCAACTCAATGTCTGGTCTTACTACTAGTCAGAATGCAGTTTCTAGCCTGGGCATTGAGTTTAATAAGTTCAGTTAATTCCACCATTCTTATATAGACCTCCTATCTCTGCCTTCTATGTTTTTCTTGTGTCATCATTCCTTAGGTCATTTAATTTGTTCTGCCTTCCACCTTATTTGCAGATCCTTCTTCCTGTGCAATTTAAAATTTGTTTTATTTCATGACATTTTCCATTTCTTATGAAGTTTCATCTTCTCCATATGCTGCCTGATCTGCTGAGCATTTTCAGTATTTTCTGCTTTTAATTCACATTTCCAGTATCCACAATATTTGATTTTGTACTTGTGCCTATGTGTCAGCTTGTTACATGCATTTTCAACATTGAAGCAGACAATTTAGAATTAGTAACGTTTTCAAAATTAACTCTCAAGTTTTGGGAGTTTTCTTGGTCATTTTACAACAGAAAGGATTTTCAATAAAATTTAACTTTTAAAGGTTACATTTTTCAACCAAAGTGCATTCACATAAATTTGTGTCGGTAGTGTAACGGTTAGCATAACACTATTACAGCACCAGCGTCCCGGGTTCAATTCCCGCCACTGTCTGTAAGGAGTTTGTACGTTCTCCCTGTGACTGCGTGGGTTTCCTCCGGGTGCTCCGGTTCCCTCCCACATTCCAAAGACATATGGGTTAGGAAGTTGTGGGTGTGCTATGTTGGCGCTGGAAGCGTGGCAACACTTGCGGGCTGTCCCCAGAACACTCCATGCAAAAGATGTATTTCACTGTGTGTTTCGATGTACATGTGACTAATAAAGATATCTTATCTTATAAAGGGGTGGGGGAAGGAACAATTTGGTGCAAGTAACTGAGTGCAGTCTTGTGTGGGTTAGCTGCATCTGGCAATCATCACTTGCACTGATCAGCCCTGGAAACTATGGTTGATCTATCTTCCACCTTTCTTCTGTAGTGCTGAAGCCTGTTAAGTTTATTCAATTAGCCACTTGAGAGAAAGAGCCTATAAAGCCCTTGGTAAGGGCAGCAAGGTGATCCTCAACCAGGAAGGGAGTAGTAATTTTACAATTTGAATTTCAGGAGAAAAAAAACAGATAAAATTCTTTGCTCTGTACAGGGAAATATGTGAAGAATTTTAAAGGTAACAACTATATTTAAACACGCAATTGTGCCTCAACACCAAACACTGATGCATTTCAGAAAATTCTTTGAAAAGAATTTCCTTGTAGATTTTTTGAAGCCTCGTGAAGGGTGAAAATAAGAGGCAGCACAAATATTTACTCTATTCAAAAATGTATTGTTATTTTTGCCCATTAGGCATTGGGGGATCCCAAAGAAAACGTGGAACTCTTTAATACTTATTTGATGTGGACATTGCTGGCAATGCCAGCATTTATCATATATTCCTAATTGTCCCTGAACTGAGGATGAAGTTAAGAGTCAAGCAAGACAGTTCCAGGATCAAGCAAGGCTATGTTATCGCACCGGCCCTCTTCTCAATCTTTCTCAATACTGTACGTCACCTCCGACAAGCTTCCTGCTAGAATGGAGTTAACCTATAGGATGAGAACTGCCACAACTCGAGTCAAAAACCTTGATCTGGGTCTTCAATGAAACATCCAGAAGACAACAATCAGAATCAGAATTAGGTTTATTAACACTGACATATGTCATGAAATTTGTTGTTTTGTAGCAGCAGTACAGTGCAAGACAGAAAATTACTTTAAGTTACTAAAAAAATAATCAAAATAGTGGAAAAGGGGAATAATGAGTTAGAGTTCATGGGTTCATGGACCGTTCAGAAATCTGATGGCGAAGAGGAAGAAACTGTTTCTGAAACATTGAGTGTGAATCTTCAGGCTCCTGTACCTCCTCCCTGATGGTGGTAATGAGAAGAGGGCATGTCCTGCATGGTGAGGGTCCTTAATGATGGATGCCACCTTCTGAGGCGCCGCCTCTTGAAGATGTCCTTGATGGTGGGGAGGGTTGTGCCCTGATGGAGCCAGCCGAGTCCACAACTCTCTGCAGCCTCCTTTGATCCTGTGCATTGGAGCTTCCACAACCAGGCGGTGATGCAACCAGTCAGAATGCTCTCCACCATACTTCTGTAGAAATTTGCAAGAGTCTTTGGTGATGTACCAAATCTCCTCAAACATCATTAGAAGTACAGCTGCTGGCATACCTTCTTAGTAATTAGTTAAGAAAGCGAATGCTATGTTGGCATTCATCTCGAGGGGTATAGTGTATAAAAGTAAGGAAGTGTTGATGAGGCTCTACAGGGCACTAGTGAGGCCTCATTTGGAATACTGTGCGCAGTTTTGGGCCCCACATCTTAGGAAGGATCTGCTGACGTTGGAGAGGGTTCAGAGGAGATTTACGAGAATGATTCCGGGAATGAAAGGGCTTACGTATGATGAGCGTTTGTCGGCTCTTGGACTGTACTCACTGGAGTACAGAAGGATGAGAGGGGACCTCGTAGCGACATTTAAAATGTTGACAGGAAAGGATAGAGTAGATGTGGCTAGGCTGTTTCCCTTGGTGGGCGAGTCCAGGACCAGAGGGCACAATCTTAGAATTAGAGGGTACAGTTTCAAGACAGAGATGAGGAGAAATTTCTTTACCCAGAGGGTGGTGAAATTGTGGAACTCCTTGCCACGCACAGCAGTGGAGGCCATATCAGTGGGGGTGTTCAAGGAGGAGATAGACAGATATCTAAATAGTCAGGGTATCAAGGGATATGGGGATAAGGCTGGAAAATGGGATTAGAATAGTTTTTTTTTCCCACCCCATTTCTTTTTCCCTTTTCCTTGGAGCAGACTCGATGGGCCGAATGGCCTGCTTCTGCTCCCTTATCTTGTGATCTTGTGATCAATGTGTTGGGTCCAGGACAGAGCGTCGGAGATGTTGACGCCCAGGAACTTGAAGCTACTCACCCTTTTCACCGCTGACCCCTCAATGAGGACTGGTGTGTGTTCTCCCAACTTCCCCTTCCCGAAGTCCATCATCTTCTACCATCTCCCTTTGACAATCAAGATTAATATGAGGACCTTGGAAAATATGGATTGCTGGACACCTCTAGACCCAATGATGGGAGCACCCAAAGGGAAGAGTGCACGACATCTAAACAACCCACCCATCTTCCTTGTTAAGAACCACGTGTGTGTGTATCCCCAAAAGGACAGCAACCACCTTAGAAATGAAGTGGAAACAATTCAACCTCGACCCCATGGGACTCCCTAAGGCAGAGAGAGATATCGGTGAATCTGGAGTCACGTATTGGTCTCTCTCGTAAGGATGGCAAATTTCCTTTTCTGAAACATTTTGGTGAACCAGATAGGACTTTACAACAATCCAGGAGTCCAAGAGTTTCAATTTTCTCATTAGATTTATTTAATTAACAAAATTTAAATTCCCCAGCTACTGTCATGTAACTCAAACTCATGTATCTAGATCAACAGTGCAGGCCTCATTGCTATGCAGTAATTTAGCCACTATGCTATGGTGGTCCATACATTGATTTATCTCCACACACAATCCAAAAGTAGAAACACAATATATAATGATAGTGCTAATGATCAGTCAGAGTGGATATAATTGGGATGATTCCTCTTTTAATCAAGCTTGATTATTACACTGTTGCAACTGAGACACAAAAGACTGCAGATGCTGGAATCTGGAGCAACAAACAATCTGCTGGAAGAACTCAGCGGGTTGTGCAGCATCTGTGGGAGGAAATGAATTGGCGACGTTTCAGGTCGAAAGCCTGCTTCAGGACTCATGACCCAATGGTCCCCTTCTGTGTGACAACGTTAATGGAAGCAGGGTAATTTCTACAGAACAGGACAGTCTGAAGGCCAGTTAAATTTAAATTAAGCAGGGCAATCTCACTGGTCCAATTCCTTCTCTTATTTCCCTGGTAATCCATTCTCTCTCACATGCCCATCAACTCCTTCTTGATAATTTTGTCATGCCATCAACCTACATGCACTAGGTAAGATATCTTTATTAGTCACATGTACATCAAAACACACAGTGAAATGCAACTTTTGCGTGGAGTGTTCTGGGGGCAGCCCGCAAGTATTGCCACGCTTCCAGTGCCAACAATAGCATGGCCAGAACTTCCTAACCTGTACGTCTTTGGAACGTGAGAGGAAACCGGAGCACCCGGAGGAAACCCACGCAGTCACGGGGAGAATGTACAAACTCCTTACAGACAGTGGGCAGAATTGAACCTGGGTCGCTGGCGCTGTAATAGCGTTACGCTAACCGCTACGCTGCCAACCTGCACATCTTTGGGAATGTGGGGGGGTGGGGGGGGGGAACCAGGGGACCCTAGGGAAAAACACCTAGTCACAGTGGGATGCTGCACACTCCGCACAGAGCCCCGAGGTTAGGTTCGAACCCAGGTTCCCAGAGACGTGAGGTGCTGCTGCCCTAATGGGAGAAGTTGTTGTAATGTCTACTTCCTCTGATTTTTAAATAGACCTGTTGTCTCAGCGCATTTGCAGTAGACGAGACTGTCTGTTGTTGAATCATAGAACCCCCGCCCCACTTCCAACGCATTGACTGTGCGATGGGCATGTGACGCAGTCCCTTTAAATGAGGCCCCGCCCCCTGACCGCGCCCCCTTTTACCCGCCACTATTTGAACGGTCCGCCCGCGTGCTGGAGGAGTTGGCGCCAACAGCTCCAGAACACGGCGGCTCCCTGGCCCGGACTACTCGACGAACCATCGATGAAGAAGCCTCTCGCTCTGCCAGCGGCGATGACCGGTATCACCAACTGGCTTCTCTTCTGCCAGTGCACCGCCTACCTACTCGCCTTCGTGCTGGCGCTGTTCGCGGCGGTGCCGCTGGGCCAGGATCAGCACGAACTGCACGGCCGCTGCCTGCTGTACGCGGCGGGCGGCTGGCAGCGCGGCAACGGCAGCGGGGGCGCCGGCTCCGGCTGTGCGCAGACGCAGTGCTTCCACCTGGCGCGCTGGGGTCCGGTGTCCGCCTGTCGCTTCAGCCTCTTCGTGGGGATCTTCAGCTGCGTGTACTCTGCGCTGCAGGCTTTCAGGAGCACCTACATTCTCTACAAGGGCTTCGAGGAGTAAGGGGCTTGCTTTGTTGCTTTCATTCATTCCTCGTTCTCATTTGCAGTCGTTCTGTTGTAAACATGTGATATTGCCATTGATTTTTGTTTAAAGAAGTTTGGTCTCTAGCAAGCTCTGCGGAGTTTTCTTATGTTTGCAAACAAATATTTAATGACTGAAGTTCTGGAATAGTGGAAAGTGTTGTTAGTACTCAGCAGGTCAGTCAGCGTTTGTGGAGAAAGAAAGTTAGATATTGACTGCTTTTCTCTCTCCACAATTGCTACCTGAGCTTCTGAGTGTCTCTTTTAAAATGGCCAGATACAAGCTATATGCCAATGGTGTAATTTGACAGGATTGGGTGGGCAATATTGGTGAGTGCATAGTCGTACAGCATGGAAACAAGCACTTTGGCCTAATTGGTCCATGTCAACTGTGTAAAGTGAGTTTGTAATTAATCTACTGCTTGGCTCCCAAAGGAACAACATTGACTTTCAAATCCCTTGGGTTTGTATAAGTCTAATTCATTTTAATATATTTTGTGTTATTGCCTCCAAATCTGTGATCAGTTCTATAAAACCTACATTAAAAGATGTACCAATCCTAGATAAATTTTGGTAGAGTGTACATTATAGAACTCTACAGCACAGAAAACAGGCCATTCAGCCCTTCTAGTCTTTGCTGAAATGTTATTCTGCTAGTCCCATTTACCTGCACCCAGTCCATAACCCTCCAGACCTCTCCCGTCCATGTATCTATCCAATTTATTCTTAAAACTTAAGAGTGAGCCTGCACTTACTACATCAGATGGCCACCTGTTCCACACTCCCACCACTCAGAGTGAAGAAGTTCCCCCTAAACCTTTCACCCTAAAGCCATGTCCTCTCATACTTGTCTCTCCTAATCTAGGTGGAAGGCACCTACTCACATTAGCTCTGTCTATGCCTCTCATAATTTTGTAAACCTCTATCAAATCTCCCCTCATTCTTCTATGCACCAAGGAATAAGGTCCTAACTTGTTCAATCTTTCCCTGTAACTCAACTCCTGAAGACCCAGCAACATTCTAGTTAATCTCCTCTGCACTTTCAATCTAACTGATATCCTTCCTATAGTTAGGTGGAAGGATATCATGTAGAGGAAGGATGTGGGCCAAACATGGGCAAATGGGATGGGGAATCTTGGTTGGCATTGCCCTGTTCATCCAAAGAGCTGCCTGTTTTTGTGCTGTATGTCTCAAGACTTTATATACAATGGAGACATGCACAGTATGTCATCACAAATTTATTGAAATTGGGTAATTGTATTTGGTGATTCTGCCTATCCATCTAATAAATAACTTTAAACATGGTATAGAGATGTAAAGATACCTGTGGTCAATGTTATCTATTATCTTCTGACTTGCTTTTTCTCTTCATCTGTAGATCACCCTTTTCAGAATTTATAGGCATGCTCCTTAGCTGCACCATTGCTTTATTGATGCTGATTGCTAGTGCCACAGTGAGTGATGGGCTTAAAATATGGTGCCGCTCAGTCACTGACAAGGGTAATGTGACAATCAGGTATGAAATATTGATAGGAATTTATGATGTAAATAGAATAAAGAATTTGAGGTATCTTTATTAGTTACATGTACATTAACACACAGTGAAATGATCTTTTGTGTGGAGTGTTCTGAGGGCAGGCTGCAAGTGTTGCCATGCTTCTGGCGCCAACATAGCATGTCCACAACTTCCTAACACATACATCTTTGGAATGTGGGAGGAAACTGGAGCACCCAGAGGAAACCCATGCAGACACAGGGAGAACATACAAACTCCTTACAGACAGTGGCTGGAATTGAACCTGGGTCACTGGCACTGTAATAGCATTGTGACTGCCAATGGTTTGCTGCTCTTGTTTGTCACAGATGTACACGTCAATGTGCCTCTACTAAATCTCATTGTTGACTTGCAGACCTGATCTAAAATGGCAAAGTAGCAAAGTAAGTTGTTGTGTTTGTAGAAAAGAGAACCTACCAAAGAAAAACTGAAACTTTTGTCAGTTGGTAAAGTTACACCAGCAGGTTTTGATAGCTGGCAAATCTTTCTGACATTCAAACAATTGAAAGCAATTCTAGGAACAATTGGGGAAAATATTAAAAATGTCACTCATGTAAATGTGCTGAAACAAAAAAACAAATTCAAATAAGCTAAAGAAGTAAATCATCTGTCATACCTCTTCTTTCAAATAGTTCAGCAATTGGATTCCCTAGCCTGTGTATTGGTGAACTGCAGCAAGCTTGCACTACCATTGGAGCACTGTTGGAATCACCAGTGATGTTCAGGATTCCCGGGGGGGGGTGGGGAGGAGGAGGGAGGGAATGCTTAAGTCCCAAGTTTATTGGGATTTAAGTTTTTAACTTTTTTAATGTATTGGTGGCACTAGTGCTATACAATACTAGCAATTATTTAAACTGGGAATTAATGTGCATGTTCTGTACAATGGATCTTTTTTTATTTGATCTTGAATTTTAAACATCAATACTTAGGTGATTAACTGGAAAAAACAAATGTGTACAATCATGCTGCCATTCCAGAAACTGCCTTCTAGATGTCAATATCCTTTGTTCCAGCCACTGTTTGAATTGTTACACACTGAGTACTAACTTGTTTTTGTGTTTTGGCTGACATTTTAATGGTCCTTTTGTTATGTTGTACTCTCAATTTTCACAATGTTCTGTTAAGACACTTGCACTTTAGCTGCACCTTGTGCCACCCTTATAGAGCTGCTGCCTTGCTGCTCCAGTGACCCAGATTCAGTCCTGACCTCCAGTGCTGTCTCTGGAGTTTGCACATTCTCCCTACAGTAAATTGCTCTGTACTAGGTAACAAAGGGATTTTCCTCCTGGTTGTACTTTGTTCTGGATTAAAGCAACAAGTAAAAAAAACTAAGTAGATTCTCATTTTGACGGAAATGCTTTTAGCCCTATTTATTCAGTTAATGACTATTCAATTTATTTTTTTCAGTTGCAGAGATGCTCAAGAAGAACCTCTTAATCTGAATGTGGTTCCCACTTTGTTCTATGACCACTTTGGTACTGCACAGGTAAATCTTGAGCCAAAATTAGTGTGCTTATGTGTGTAGATGTATAGAAAAAATGTAAACTAATCATCAGTAACTATTTGCTCTCCTTTTTCAGTTTGGCCTCTGGTGTGCTTGGGTGGTGTGGATTATATTGGCAGTCCTTGCTCTCATGAAAGTTTCTCAAAATCGTGGTAAAGACAACTTTTCTGTACAGTACAAAGAGGCACTTCTAAGCCCGCAATCACAAGGATATTTTCATGGACAAGTGACCAATGTATTCATTTAACCAAATAAACTATAACTGATTACAATTCACTAATGTGGAAAGCAGGATCAGCATGTGATCATGCTGTAAAATCTTCAAAACTTCCATTTATTGGGAGAAAACAAGATCTGTTTTGGTCTAGTTTTATTTCTTATCAGTAAATGGATAATTTGTCTTAACATTATTTGCAAGGAATTTGGAATGAGCTATTGCAAATTATTTGCTGAATGGGCTCTTCTGTATGCTTAATGAGGCACATGAGTAGTTCTGTTTGCTGCAGTTCATTAGTGAGAAATTGTTCCAGGAGTCCTAGATGTTTTTAATTTATAAATGACAGTGGTAAAAGTGAGAGACCAATGAGGCCATAAATGTATATAAGGAAAGAAATTGGGGGAAATTTGATGTACATAGACTAATATGTGGAATCTTGTGGTATACAAACTTGCCCATTGTCTTTAGTTATTTATCACAGAATTGATTTGACTGCATTTCATTTTGGGTGTCTCTAGTTTTAGGGTGGAAGTTGATCATCTCAATCTGGTGGCCAACTTTTTTTCATGTTGTAATTATAGTGATATTAAGGGAACTTGGGCAGATTCTGGACACCAACTCCCTTGAAGATGTAATCAGTATTGTGTAATAAATTAAGATGAAATCTTTAACTGCTTAATTGTTCAGTCATTGAAATAAAATTGTCCCAGTGGAAGTTTATCCGAACAAGCCTGACATCCAATCTCGCCTAAAATTTAGAATGGATAACTGGATCACCACAACAAAGTTTGTGTGGCAGTAAACTGATTTTGTAACTGTTCTAGCAAGATCTGGTTAAATAACATCTGTTTGCAGCTAGGAAATCTTGCATACAGTTTGATAAGAGGAAGAGGATATCCATTTTATTAAATGTTTCCATTTTTTTGTTTATGTAATGGATCACTGAGTTGGTAGACTTCATTGGAAGATCTGGAAGTTTACTATTTGAGCTGAAGGCTTTTTAACTTCACAACAGCAGCAAGTAAGTCAAACAAAAAAAACAATGTATCCTCCATCACAAACCTGGAAGCACTTGTCAGGTCAGACAGCATCAATGGGTAGATAAAGGTGACATTTCAAAGTGTTTTTCAGAATTGGGAAAACAAGCAGGGTGCCTTTTATAGAGTGCAGACCAATGTCATGCTAACTACTTAAAACTGGCAGCTGGAACAGAAAAGCCTTGAACTATTTCTGGTGAAGGTACTTTAAGTGCTGTTGACGGAGTTTCAAGATTAATGACCAATAATATTTCCAAATCAGTATGTTTGACTGGGAGGGGAACCTGCAGGTGGTTCCCAAGTATCTGCTGCCCTTGTGGTAGAGGTTACAAATTTAGGAGGTGCTGAAAGATCAGCATTGGTATGTAACTGTTTTAGTTTGTTGACAGTAAACACTAACCACTGTATGCTTGTGGCAGAGAAAAATGTTTAAGATAGTTGGGGTGTCAGTCATGCAGCCTGCTTTGGCCTGAATGGTGCTGAATTGTTAGAGCTCTGTTGGTCATGGAATTTCATTGAGTTGTGCTTTGCAGAGGATTGAAAGGATTTGGGTGGCAGGAGTTGAGTTGCTTGTTGCAGGATACCTGACTGCTGATCTGCCCTTGTCAAATATTTATGTAGCTGGTCCAGTTGAGTTTCTAGTCAGTAGTGAAACCTGACCTCTAGCTTGTTGGCTATAACACACTTGATGGTAATGTCAATGATAAGTAGTTGGATTAAACACACTTTCCTCAAGTGATCAGCAGTGTTTCACATTGTTAAAACATTGAGGTAGCTTTGACAATCAGTATGGGGATGTTAATTTTTCTCTCGCCAGGATGAACATTGTCAGTGGCTGAAAATCCAGCTGCTTTAGACTGTATTAAAATAGGATCAGCAGTTTGTGACATATGACATTTCATTAAAGTATTATATAGAACATGCTGACATTATCAAGGTTTGCTGATTGGTACTCTTGTGCAAATTGTGCTTTTTATTGGAGTCATATGTTCCAATACAAAGAACTGAAATTCAAGTTGCTGTCTTTGCATTTCCTTTTATTCATGCAGAGCTAATAGTGACTTCACTAAACATTAATCTCCAATCATTTTCAGCCTGTGGATGAATCTGTATCATGAGTACCTTTGATTCTGGTTAAATTTTTAAAACTTCATATCTGATACTATTTGACAACATGGCACCACATACTCATCACCATTCTTGCTTTTGCAAACTAACAACTCCTTGGAGCTATGATTTTAAACTAAAAAGCTTAAATTCTATTGCTTTTGTCCTGGCTTGCACTAAATCTAGGTCAACCATCACATGATCTTAACTGGCTCATCTTTAACATTTTATTTTAAAAATGATCATTTGTTTTCAAATCCATATGTAGTCTTGTGCATGTTAATGTAACTTTCTGCAGGTCTACAACACTGATCTCCTCCAATTCTCCACAACTTTATTGCCTTTGGCTGCCAATGCCCAAGCCTTGGAACTCTTTACCTTAAGTTCCTTTTGGACACCTTAAAGCCTTGCCCCTTGTTCATCTTCATGATTCAATGTTGAATTTTCAAATAGTCAAAGTAGGCCTAATCCATTTTGTTACATGAAGGGTGCTCTGGAAATGCATTATTTGTATCTTTGTGTTACCACAATGTTGTGCCTTTTGAAACTTTCAACACTCTTTAAAATGGAGCTCTGGTTTTAAATAGAAATCTGATTAATGAAACAACTACTCCTTGCCTAGGCAAACCTTCATTTCCATTTTAGAACTTGGAACACCACCTCTTCCTATCATTCCTGAATACCAGGTAACCTGGAATATCAAAAACCCATCCCTAAGCCTATGTTTTTGTAAAACTAGTAAATTGGTGGTCAAGAAGAGCACCTGCTCTCAGTTATTTTTACATTTTCTTTTCAGATTCTACCTGCTGTGGCTCCAATCTTAACTGCACTGTGTCCATACACCAACATTTTAATGTCTTTCCTGGAACAAAACTTTCTTAGCTTAAGAACAGTGTAAAATTGACTGTTTCAAGAATTCATCACAATTTTGATGTGTAGACATTTGTTTTAGTGTCTTTCTCCACCCAACCCCACCCCTGTATCTGCTGTTAGCTGACTTGTCTGGAGAAGTTATTAAGAATGTTTATTATAGAATGGCTGAATAATATTCTCCATCCTTATTAATAGTTGCAGTTTCCAAATATAGTGAAGCTATTTTGGACCAAGTGGTTTGTAACTGTTTTCTTGCATTTCATCTATTAAGAATTTTAACAGCAGGGGTAGTCTGAAAGGAAAATGTACCAATGTTGGATGAATAAAATAACTGAGCAGGTGCTCTTCTTGACCACTAATTTACTAGTTTTACAAAACTCCTAATGTTGTTTTTCTTAATACAAGAAAAGTGAAATGCTACTTTTATTCATGAAAAGAAAAAAATGCTGGGAATCTGAAATAAAAACTGAAGAGAAGTAGTCAATGTTTTCTGTTCCCTTCCCTTAGAAAGGGGATACAAATTAGTTTTCAATGGAGATAAGGTGGGGAGGGGTGTAGAAAAAGAACACTATGATAGGATGAGTTGAAATGGCTTAGAGTCATAGAGTTATACAGCACAGAAAGAGGCCCTTTGACCCAACTGGTCCATGCCAACCAAGATGCCCCCATCCAAGCTCATCCCATTTGCCAGCATTTTGCCCACAACCTTTTTAAAAATCCAATCTATGTACCAGTCCAACTGTCTTTTGGTGAAGCAGCCAGCATAATCAAAGACCCCACCCACCCAGGACATTCTCTTCTCTCCTCTCCCATGGGGGTAGAAGATACAGGAACCTGAGGGCATGTACCACCAGACTTAAGGATAGCTTCTACCCCCACTGATGTGACTATTGAACAGCTCCCTTATACAATGAGATGGACTCTGACCTCACAATCTACCTTGTTGTGACCTTGCACCTTATTGCATTGCACTTTCTCTGTAGCTGTGACACTTTACTCTGTACTGTTATTGTTTTTACCTGTACTACCTCAATGCAGTCTGTACTAACTCAATGTAACTGCACTGTGTAATGAATTGACCTGTATGATCCATATGCAAGTCAAGTTTTTCCACTGTACCTTGGTACAAGTGACAATACTATACCAATACCCCTCATGATTTCATATACCTCAATAAGATCACCTCTTGGTCTGCTATGCTCCAAGGAATAAAGTCCTAGCCTGTCTAACATCTCCCTACAACTCAGTCCCCCAAGTCCTGGCAACATCCTTGTAAACATTTTCTGCACTCTTTCCAGTTTAATAACATGTTTACTATAGCAGGGTGACCAAAACTGAACACAATACTCTGTGGCCTCACCAGTGTCCTGTACAACCACACCATGACCTTCCAACTTGTATATTCAATGAAAAACACTGATGCTGGAGGAATTCAGCAGGCCAGGCAGTCAACATTTCAGGTCAGGACCCTTCAGGGCCGAAGATAGGAAAAGGCAAAGTCCAATATATAGGAGGGAAAAGCAGAACAGATAGGTGGACAAAAGAGGAGGTGGGGTGTGCACAAAGTGGTGATAGGTAGATGCAGGTAAGAGATAGTGATGGGCAGGTGTTGGGGAGGAGGGGTGAGCAGACCCACCAGGGGATGGGTCAAAGGTAGGGAAGGGGAGGGAGAAGAGAAGAAGCATGGTGATGGGAGGGGGTTTACCTAAAGTGGGAAATTCAATATTCATGCTGTTAGGCTGTAAGATTCCAAGATGGAAAATGAGATGCTGTTCCTCCAGTTTGTACTTGGAATTCTCCTGGCAGTGGAGGAGGCTGTGGACTGACATATCAGTGATGGTGTGGGAGGGGGAGTCGGTGACTGGCAATGGGGAGATGCAGATTGTGGTTACGGACAGAGTGCTTGTGTTCTGTGAAACAGTCACCTAGTCTGCATTTGGTCTCTCCAATGTAGAGGAGGTCACACTTGGAGCACTGACTGCAGTAGATGATATTAAGGGAGGTGCAGGTGAATCTGTCTCACCTGAAAGGACTGTTTGGGTTCCTGGATGGAGGTGATGTAGGGGCAGGTGTTGCACCTATGGTGGGGGCAGTGGGAAGTTCCCAGGGTGGGAGTGGGGAAGGAGTGGTCCCTGTGAAAGGCAGAAAGGGGTGGGGAGGGGAAGATATGCTTGGTAGTGGGGTCCTGTTGGAGATGGCAGAAGTGGTGGAGAATGATGCATTGGATATGTAGGCTGGTGAGATGAAATGTGAGGACAAGGGGGGACCTTATCCCTGTTGGGTCTGGGAAGGGTGGGCTGAGAGTGGAGGTGCAGGAAATGGCAGAGATATGGGTGCAAGCTCTCTGAACACAGTCAGGGAAGCCCCAATTAGAAAAGTTGGCCATCTCGGATGCCCTGGAGTGGAAAACCTCATGGAGCAGATGAGGCAGAGAAACTGAGAAAGGGTCAGCATCCTTGTAAGAGATGGTGGGAGGAGCTGTAATTGAGGTAGCTGTGGGCATCAGTGGGTTTGTAGAAGAGGTGGTTGACATTTCTGGTCAGGACCCTTCTTCAGAACTGAAGATGGGAAAAGGGGAAGCCCAATATATATGAGGGAAAAGCAGAGGCAGTCAACACTTAGGGTCAGGACCCTGGTGGCCAATGTTTCTCCATGGATGCTGCCTGGCCTGCTGAGTTCCTCCAGCATAATAGTGTTTTTCACCTAGATTCCAGCATCTGCAGTCCTTTGTTTCTCTTGTATATTCAATGCCCTGATTTGTGAAGGCCAACATGTCAAAGGCCTTTTCCACCCTGCCTACCTTGTACTCCAGGTCCCTCTGTTCCACAACACACTCCATGCCCTGCTGTTCATTGTTAATAGCAACAGTTACCAACACATGAAGCTGCTTTGTCTGTGTAATGATGTGGTAAGGTTGTAGGTCCTGCCTGACTGGCAGACTTGAGTCAGATTAAAACCAGAGCCAACATGATATAAAATAGAAAATGCTGGAAAAACTCCACAGGTTAGGCAGCATCTGTGGAAAGAGTTAATATTTTGGATGAATTTGCATTTTTGAAACATTACATGTTTTTCTTTCCAGAGATGCTGCCTGAGCTGAGTTTCTCCAGCATTTTATACTCCATGTCTTAGATGAGTAATATGTTGTTGCTTTGCTGTGGAAACTATTAAACCGTTTACCATCATGATCAAATAGAAAAAAAATGCCTGATTCAAATATAATTGATCATTCCTCCTGTTCTTCAAACCCTGGGGCCCAAACACAGCTTTAAGTATGGAAACTGACACCAGTTCCTTTCTCTTTTAAATGGCAATTTTGTATTGACTTCTACACTTTGTTTAAGCACTTGTGGACAGTGGCAGCTGCTTTTAAGATCACTGAATTGATTCTGTCCCAACATATTGGATTAAACTAATTTAAAAATTTATAAGTAGTAGTAATCCATATGGCTTTGCTTTACTTTTTCCCTGAAACCTATTCCAAACTCTACAAAGATCAGGGCTGATCCCTTTTAATCTGAAAATCTGTATAGCAGCCTCTTGAATATGCTTAATGTTGTATCCTCAGACTTTTCAAGAAAGTGATTTTGCAGTATACCAAAATCTTTGGAGAACTATGACAAAATTGGGTATCTGAGTATTATTTCAATGTCAGCGATGGAAAGGATCTGATAGTGGAACAAGTTAATGGGAGAGTAAATGAAACCCCTTCCAAGGGCAGTTTTCCATCAGCTTCCAAACTACCAAAATTAGCTGTTCAAAATTGGGCAGTTTTGCTGACCTTTTGAATTATGTGGCATAGTGAAGGTTGAAGAATATTGCTGTGGACTTGGGTGATATTTGCAGGTCAGTAGAATGTGGAGGACTCCCAAATTGACTGGGAAAGAGCTGAGATTGAATTCAGTGTATGCTGTGCAAAGGAGGTGTCAAAGCAGCAGAATAGCATTGCTTGCTTGGTGCTGCTGTGATCTTGCTATGAAGAGCTAATGGTGCTCCAGACCTGTTATGCTGTTGCATATCCGTGGCATGTTGCAAGACTACAGAAAGAGCATGGTGTAGTGAATATATGGTTGGAGAGATGGGGCTTTAAATTCCTGGAGGAAGGTTGTTGCATCATCTTTCCCAGTATATCCACACAACTAAAGTATCTCTTCCCTCATCACTGGAATTATGGTGAATCTTTTCTGCACCCTCAAACATTTTTGGCAAAGTTTGGCACCTGGAACTACTTGCTACAGCCAAACCAATGCTTCCAAGGTTCATCATGACTTCCTGGCTGTTGTATTTTATGCTGATACTGGGAAAACACTTAATCCAGCATGCCTGGGACTTTGCCAGACTTGCAGGACTTTTAGATGTTAATGCTATTAATACTCCAGTACATCTTGGATTCACTTTTAAGATGTTGTATAGTAAAGTGTATTTCTAAATCCTGATATTTCAAGGGAATGTGAAAAATGCACTGTTTGTGTGGGATAGGGAGTGCAGGAACAGGGCCCTGGTGAGCAGATGCTGAACAAGTTTTATTGTATTTATAAAGCCTGGCATTGTACATTTTTAACTACTTTACTCAACCTGATCCACCATATTCAAATAAACCCTACATATTCCTCCAGATCAGTTCATCTACCCTTCTTGATCCATCTTCTAGTTTATTACCTCATTCTTCCTACCAAAACACACTTCATTCCTCAGCATTAAATTTCATTTACCACTTTTCTGCCCATTTCACCAGCCTGTTTATTATTAGTCATCATAGTTCACCATACCTTCAAGTTGTCATTTTGAAATTGTGCATAATGCACATGTCCAAAAATGTGGTCCAGTTACTGACCCCTGAAAAATAGACTTCAAAAAGAGCAGTGCTCTAGAGTGGATGTCCTAGAGCAGTCAAGGACAATCCATAGTAGTAAAAACAAAATCCAGGGATGTTTTAAGTATATTGAGCAGGAAGATAACTGAGATAACCCATTTGTGATGGCAGAGGAGGTGTGCAAGTTTCCTAACAAATGCCTGAAGGAACAAGATGCTGATACTGTAGAGATGAATAAAATATTAAAGGAAATACTGTAAAGGTGAAGAGTAAAAAAAGTAATTTCGAGAAACTCTAGATGGTGAGGCGTTATAGAGGGTTGGAAAGTGTCTAGCACATATAAAGTGCAGGCCTGATAGGGGTATAAAAATTGTGGGAGGGCAAAGAACTTGCATGAAATATCAGTGACAGACAAAAATTGAGGAAAATCCCACAGCATTTTGTACCTTGAGGGTGAGCAGAGGGAGTCTGTTGGGGACCAAAGTGATAATCTGTGAGCCAGAGGATGTAGGTGGTTTTAAATGAAAACCCATCTGCATTGACTAAAGGAGAATTTAAGGAGGGTGTCAGTTCCATTTTGGAACAAGTTGCTGTTTTTAAACCCATCAAGACATCAATAACTTTAAAGAATTTTTAAAGGTGGAAAAATCCCCAGAATGTGAGATGTATGAGGCAAGGGAGGAGATTGACAGGATTTTAAATCTGCTGAACACGAGGTGCCAGATGACTGGAGGACTACCTATATTTGAGGGCAGCAGGAGTACACCAGGGCCTGAGTCTAGTGTTGGTGGTAGGGAAGTTTGTGGTGGGGGTGGGAGAAATCACACTGATGAATCTACTGTTAGCATCATACTTTTATTCACATCCAAATCATTAATGTAACAGCAAGAGTTCCAGCATTAGTCCATGGAATACCATTGGTTTCTGTGTTACAAAAACACTCCATCATCCTTTCTGTCAGTTCCAAGGCAGTGTTATATCTTATTTGATGCTTGTCCTGGATCCTTTGGCCTCTATAATACTTTGGGCCAGTCTCCCACACAGGACCTTGTCAAAGGCCTCACTGAAATTCATGTAGATCACTGTGCTGCCCTCTAATACATTTTGAAAAATTCGAATCAAGTTGATCAGAAAAGTGCTCTATCCAACAAAGCTATTGCTGACTATCCTTGATTAGTCTTGTACCTAGAATGATGCCAACAGATTAATTACTTGATTTTTTAAAAAAAAAATAACAATTAGTTTAAATTCAGTGGTGCTCATTTTAGAATTTATTCTAAAACACACTATAAACTTGAGAGGATGACTGTACCTGATCTCTGTAAAGGCTTGAAGGTTCTGTCTGAAGCACTTGAATTTCTTTTATGGGGTCATGACAAAGGCAGTGTATTTGATGTGGTCTACATGGACTTTAGCATGGCTTTTGATGTCTACCACATGGTAAGTTGATCAAAAATGTCAGTCCATGGGAGAATAACAAATTGTATTCAAAACTGACATGCTGTCAAGCAGCAAAGGATAATGACTGCTTGGTATTTATGACTGGAATGGTGTTGCCAATCAGGTTCCACAGGGCTCTGATTCTTTGAGGGACATAAAATTTGCAAATTAAGTTCTTTGACTTGAGGAAACCTTTAGACAGCTGGAAGTAGATTATCTTGCAGAAAAGTGAAAAATTATTTAATCCAGAGAAAAGTAACTTAGTGAGGTGCAAAAAGCAAAGGTAATGTACAATAAATGAGTAAACAGCAGTATAGAAGAACAAAGGGACTTTAGAATGTCTATTCAGAGGTAGCACAACAGAACATTAAGGTGATAATATAGCGTGCAAGGTCGTGCTAGAACCATAAGAACACTATCAGCTTCTCTAAAGCATACACTTCTAGTCACCATATTTCAGGAAAGATATGATTACACTGGAAATACAGTAGAGATAGTGGGTGCTGCCAGGCAAGATGGAAACTTGTAGCTATGGGAAAAGCCAGGGTTGCTTTCTTTGCAAGAGGAGCCTAGGGGAGACTAAATTGTGGAGTTTAAACCTAGTAAATAAGATCTATTTCCATTGACAGAGTTTTTGTACTGGATTAAAATAATTGATAAAAGAATGAATGAAGTATCTTCTCACCAGGTGTCTAGACTGCACTGCCCAATAGGGTGGCAAAGGAAGAAACCCTCAGCACTAAAGTATTTGGATGTGTTCTGGAAGAACAACCCATTGCCCAAAAGTGGGATTGTTGAACATCTTTTTCACTTTTGCAGTGACTGGGGTTTAATCCTGACCACCGCTTCTGACTGAATTTGTACGTTCTCTGTGGCCATGTGGGTTTCTCCTACATCCCAAGAACGTGTTGGTAAGTTAATTGGCTGCTGTAAATTGCCCCTGGTGTGTAAGTGAGTGGTAGTCTAAGGATAGTTGATGGGAACATGGGGAGAATAAAATAAACATGTAGGCACAGACTCAATGGCCCAAAGATCCTGTTTGATGTATGACTGATTCTATGAAATACAAGATTGAATAAATGAGGGTGGTGGGGGGAGAAGGAAAAGAGAAATGGGGAAGGGGAATCCATTTTACCTTTTAATTCACTGATTTAAAATCTTTAATTTGAGATTCTGCTCAACCACTTCTCAAATTCAAATTTGACTGAAATGAACACTTCCCCTTCCACAACCATAGAAAATAATTCAGTATTTGACAAAGGTATATGTAAATTTATTTTTCAGCATTACAGGGATTACAAAATGTACAAGCATATACTTGTTTAGTACACTCAAAATACACCTTCCATCTAATGTGGAGTGATGCAGACCAAAGGTCAACTCCATAACTTCATCTGGTTTCAAGTCTGAAGAAATCTCACCCAGTGGCTAATGACTGATCACTGGATACAAGCATATTATTCTCCCCAACCAATCCAAAGTAGTTCATCTTGCATTTAAGCCTGGCCTCAGAATGACATTTGATTTCTAAAAATAATAATCTCCCATTTGCAGAGGAAAAATATAGCATCAAGACCACAGCTTTGAAATTTTTCCAAAGCATTTTATTTGTACAATTTGGATTTTTTAAATATTAAGTGAAGTGAATGGAAATTGGAGATGAGGTGGATGCTGAGCAAAGAGCTGATGTGTAGAAAAGATTTTGTGGAAACTAGAAAAATATGTACATTGATCCATGTAATTTTTAGTTTGTACACAGGATCAAAATTTATTGGTTTAACAATGTGATGCATCTATTCTGCACATTGTTATTGAACTTGTTGCTGTTCACTAAAACTTAATTTAAGATTGTATCAACATCTTGGACCTATACATGTTGATTAGCAGGGAGAACATGAACATCTGCAGTCAGAGGTTTACTTTCTTGAAATTGATCTCGTGCTTCAGGCAGCAACAGGCAATCTCTACTGGCTAACTTGCACATCTATCTAAGGAGGTATAAAAATATTAACTTCCCAATCCTGGGTGTGTTTCACCTCTCCTATGCAGCTGACATATGCACCCAATTTGAATTGTACTGTTTACATAGGAGCACCAATACACTGAATTCCAGTAATATAATTTCTCTTTAAGGAGCACCTAATATTCAATTCTAATTGTCTTTATGCATAAGGTTCTGCTCCTTTTCTAATTCCACATTTCTCACTTGAGGATGAGCACAGCTTCACAGATATTGGGACTGATTGTTCCCCTCCCCACCAAGTTTATCTAATTATACACTGAATAGTTGTAGATGAGAGGCAAGGGTAAAGGTGAAGAACAGAACAAGGATTTAAGTAATGAAGAAAAAAATCAAAGGAAAGTTTAAACTATTTAGTGTCAATTGGGGAATTTGTATGGGTAAATGAAATGAGCACAAAGAGTAAACCAAATATAGCCAGTTTATGGGATTATACACTAATACATGATCATTTTTCCCAGCTGTGGTGAGTTGTAATATACTGATAGAAGTGGAGATGGTTCTAAATTGATGGTAAATAAAGCATTGC
The DNA here is from genome assembly GCF_009764475.1 of Pristis pectinata. Taxonomy (NCBI): domain Eukaryota; kingdom Metazoa; phylum Chordata; class Chondrichthyes; order Rhinopristiformes; family Pristidae; genus Pristis; species Pristis pectinata. The sequence continues at coordinate 131,234,645 of NC_067407.1, forward strand.
TTTCTTCTACATTGGTGGGGTGGAGGGAGAGAGAGGGGAAGGAAAGCCTGATTTTAAGAAAGACTTAAATTAACTCAATCAGGTACATCCATTTCCAATTCCCTTCTACAGTTCCAGTTATTCATTGCTGCCTTGTGGCTCTTGGGCCATTGCTATATCCAGTGGCCTTTTGGGTTTCACTTTACAGTTGGATTTCTTCATTGAGCTTGAAGCCAGTTTTTTGGGTTTCACTCTGAACCTGACCATACTTCTAATGAAGAAGAAAGCAATGCTTCATTTACCATCAATTTAGAGCCATCTCCACTTTGTTTCTTTTTGCTCTCAGTATCTTACAACAACTCACCACAGCTGGAAAAAATGATCATGTATTAGCAGTGCATGGACAAGATTATGCTGCAAGGGATCATTGATGCAAATCAGCCTGTTGAAACAAATTGGCCAAACATTTGTAGAGTAAATAGCAACTTGGGCAAATTTTTGGTATCTATTTCTAGAGTATTAGCCTCCTTAAGGATTATGTTAATTTGTTGGAAGTAATTCAGGTTTTATTAGATTAATACCTGGAATACAGGTGGTTGTATGAGAAAATGTTGGACAAGCTCAGCTTGTATCTGTAGGAACTTAAGAGGAAGATGTGATGTTTGAAACATAGAAGATGCTGAGGGGTCTTGATAAGGGTGGCTGTTGAGCTGTTTCTTTTTATGAAAGAATTTATAACTAGGTATTACTATATTTTAAAAAAAAAAGTTCACCCATTTAAGACACATGAATTGAAATTTCTTCTCTCCAAGGGTTGAGAGTCTTTAGGACTCTTACTCAATGGGCACCTGAAGCAGTCTCAAGACAAAGGTATAGATACATGTTAAGCAAGGGGGTTGAGAGGTTACTGCAGGTATACAGGAATGTAAAATTGAGATTAGATCAATCACAGAGCAGGTTGGCGAGGCCAAGTGGCTTGCTCCTGCTCCTAATTTGTATATGTTCAATAAGAGGAAAGATTGAGAAAATTCCATCTTAACATTGTGACTCAGACTAAGAAAAGCACAATTTATCTTTTGCATATCTTAGAACATAGGAAGCTGCCATTGGCCCATTAAGTATATGCCAGCTCTTGGAGCATTCATTTGTGTCTCATGCCCCCACTTATTTCCCCATAACCTATTCTCACATGCATAACAACTCCCTTTCCCCTTCTACACACACATCTGGGATAATTTACAGTGGGCAATTAAGCTACCAACCAGCACATCTTTACATTGTTGAATGTGGTACATTGAAGGAGTTTAAAAGGTTGTACATTAAATAAACAGATTTTAAAATAAGGAACTCAGTGTTAATCCTACTTGAATTTTCCCCATTTGTAAAAATTCAAATCACAAGTTGTAATCTTAAACTGCATGGTCAATGACAGAAATCATGTAAAACACTTTACAATTATCTTGTCTTCAAATTGCCATTCTATGCAGTTTTGCATTTTAAATCAATGCAGTGATAAAATTACTACATTTCATTATTGTGGTTGTGGACACATTTATATTTCTTGTGAACAATCCCAAAAGTCTTGCACAATACAAAATAAACAAAAGCGTTTAACAATTCAGATTAAGAATACAGGTGCTGTAACCAAGATTAGAGCTCAAATCATAGATTTGAAATTTTACATGCCAGGTATTTGCAATATACAAAAACAGGAGGAAAATAAATCCAAATGATTTGCTTTACATACAACACAATCTACATTAAATAAAGTTCTATATAGTATCTTTATAGTTGTGTACTGAACCAGCCAGTAATTCATGGCTATTGTATAGTGCCTACTATTATGCACTATGTTACAGTTAATGTCTAAAGTTAGCAATTTTTTAGACATACATGTTAAAAGTTGCTTTGCTAAAATTTAAGGCCCTTTCTAAAGCTCCTAAATGATTACATCATTCGGATTGAAGAATAAATTCACCAGCAAGTTTCCTCATTCAATCTGCCAGTGTTTTACAATATTCTAGTTATATCAGAGGAGGATAAGCATGATTGCTCACTGTAAGCTACTAGTAATAACTTGCTAAATGCAGAAATAATGCATATTTACCAAAGGAAAAAAAAACAAACTTAGTAAAGAATAGCAAAGCCAGTTTCCACACATTAAATGTTAACCTTTCTTCTTTTAGTAATGGCAATCCTATTGTGAATTTCTAGCACTGTATTTGATTGTTATAAACAAAACAATATTTGCAGGCGCCAAGAAATTAGAACATAAATCTGCAAAGAAAGCAAGATTTAAAGTGCTATGCAGTCACATTAAGAGGATGAGATAATTATCCACTATTTGCTGTAAGCTTTGGTGAACAGTCCATGCACACATCTGGATAGAGACCTGCTCTTATTTTTTCAAAATTTCCCATTTTTAAATATATAAACCTAATTCTATGGGTTTGAATAATAATTTTTCCATTTACAAGATCAATATTTCACACACATTCAAAGGTGATAAAACTTTACAATGATAGTGCATGTGTTACAATATTGTGCTTTGTGATGCAACAGAAATTTGACTAAGGTAATGCATGCTATTCTCCTGAATATACAGCTACCTTAGCAATAATAAAGTTAACTTTTTAAACCTCTTCCTGCCAAGATTATTCAAAGATGCCCAACTTTTTAAGAACCAAGCAGCATAATCCCAATGCTTACCATGCAGACATATGTAGGTGGTAGAAGTGGAAGCCTGAGAGTACAGACTTCTGCGACTAGAAATCGGCAAGGAAAATACCGTGTCTGCCTTAAAACAGAAATCAAGTTAACCTCAGCATACCACTCCAAATCAGTCAAAATATACCGAACGTAACAAATTTTCAACACACACACAAGTAATTATGAGAATTCAGTGAAATGGGTCCATCTTCAAGAGATGGTGCCTCAAGAGGGCAACATCCATCACTAAGGGCCCTCACCATCTGGGACATGCCCTCTTGTTACCACCATTAGGAGCCTGAAGACCCACATTTAACGACTGAGGAACAGCTTCTTCCCCTCCACCATCAGATTTCTGAAGGGTCCATGAACACTACTTTTTTGCACTATTTATTTTGTAATTTATAGTAATTTTTATATCTTGCACTGTACTGCTGCTGCAATACAACAACTTTCATGACATATGTCAGTGATAATAAACCTGATTCTGATATTGACAAACTTGCAAGGGGCAGTCACCTTAATTACTAACATCAGCAATGCTGCTCTAAAAGATGCAAGCAATCATCCAGGATAATTTGACCAAGTTTGTGCTTTTGGATGAAATCAGCCTTTAGAGATTCTTTATTTGCATATCCCTTTTCTCCCAGCATTGCTGAGCCAAGAAATTTACCATTTTGAGAAATAAATGTTAACCTCTATCATTTCACTGACAATAGGTCTGAAAATGTCTTGAATCTTTTACTATACTTTCTGTAAAAACAAAAACAAAGAAATCGAAAAGCATCACAAAGCAGAACATTAGCACCACAAGTTTTTAAACTGTTTTGCCATTGTTTAAAATGAAAGAAAGTAAAACTGAATTTAACAGAACAAACATACAGATGAAGGAGCTCACATGCTGATAAATCAAGTTAAAACTTACTCATTCACTCCTACAATTTAAATTAGAATTATTACATCTAAAAAAAAGCAAGTGAAAGTAATAATAGAAAATGATTCACCAATACTCAGTGAAATACCCTCTGTCACACATGACAGACTACTTAATAAACAATATGTACATTTAAACATTAAATAACAATCTTCTTAAAAATTCATTCATCTGTGTTTGCATTTTAAAAAAACACAGGAGGATATAATATGGGAACAAAATAAGAATAACAGATAGCGATAATCACTGATAATTTGAGGTCTGTAGAAAAAGTTATAATTGAAAAACTGACATATGCAAAGTAATCTAAACAATTAAAATAGTTTTGAAATCAAAACCTACAGATAATATGATTTTTTTTAAAAACAAGGTAAAACCGACAAGTAAAATCAAATGCAAAATTATCAACTGTAAATAAAACACTTACATTATGACACAAGAACCATTATGAATCCAAATTATTACATCCTTTAAGTGCAGAGTACCCTAACAGGCAAATTATACAAAACTAATTTCTTCTGAAAACAATTGACAATTCTGCTATTCACACAGTTTGCAAACATTATTGTTTGTATATTCAGTCTTCCTTCAAGCTATTAATGGTAATAATGTCAAGTTACAAATGGTTTTGTTGAGGTCTGAAGCTTCAGTATTTAAGTTCCTGTGTTGTGACATTCCACAGTAGTTAGTGCACTGCAGCACGAGCATCAACATGATTAACTGCTCATTGTGGTCCATCCGAATTCCCATTTACACAATGATGTCAATGCGTGTGGATACATTGTTATTTAAGAAAACAGCAACCAGTGCTTAACTTTTGCAACCCCTTGTTGAAACTGGGTATAGTAAAAGTCCACCTGTGTTGTGAAGTCTCTGCACACACTGGACTCCAGATCACCAAATGTGCAATAAAGTGCTGTTCCTAGGATGCTCAGAAGTACTGTGACAATACACAGCAGGACTAAGAGAAGGCAGGAATCTCCATTTACTTCATCTAAGTAGAAATAGAAAAAAAAGATCAGCACATTGATATTTCCAAAAGCATTCTACTAATTCACCTTATTAAAAGTGAATCTGTAAATATTTCTTACATTGATTGATTACACCATTTACTGATTTGGTATTTCAAACCATTGGTCTCTGTAATACTTTAACGTGTCACTTATTTCATGACTTGATCTTGCAATGTCATCTCACAACTCCTCATACAAACATGGTATTGGTATTGGTTTATTATTGTCACTTGTACCGAGGTACAGTGAAAAGCTTGTCTTACAAACCGATCGTACAGGTCAATTCATTACACAGTGCAGTTACATTGAGTTAGTACAAAGTGCATTGATGTAGTACAGGTAAAAACAGTAACAGTACAAAGTAAAATGTCACAGCTCCCATCAAGAGATTCACTCAACTATAGGAACTCAAGAAAATAGAAGCAGCCCAAATCTAACTGCACCTGATCTGCTGCTCGAAAATCACCACTGGACTACCCTTCCACTCACACTCACCTGGTCCCAATGCAGAAGACCAATCTCACTGCCTCCCCACACTCAAATCATGCAACAAGGTCTCAGTTGCAAGAGGCCTTGATCAGTATGTCACCCAGCAGAAGGGCTTTGTTGCATCTTTTATACATGTCTTTTTAAAAAAATGGAAAATCTTGCTCTTTATCTTGAATTGGTTCTAAAAGTAGACTTCTATTCCCCAGATCAAAACCAGCTTTACATTTATGTAACATTCAATCTCTATGTTTGTAGCCACAACTTTAAAATCCCAGGTTTGCTGATGGGCAAGTAAATATCCTCCCCATTTACAGGACCAAATGGGATAGCAAAATAGGTTATGGCAGAAAAAAATTGCTCAAAATGGTCTCCAGAAGAATCAGAGTTATCAATTCTGACAACCAGTTCAGACTACTAAATCCTTCAAACAGTCCAAGGAGATTAGGGACAAACAAGAAATATTTGATAGGTAAATTTTGCTAAAATAAAATTAGAATTGATGTTCAAGTTGTTTCACTGATGATAAGGTAATGGCCTGGTAGCCTGAAAGCACATACCACCAGGATCAAGAACAGCTTCTATCCCGTTGTTGTAAGACTATTGAATTGACCTCTTGTACGATAAGATGGATTCTTGACCTCACAATCTACCTTGTTGTGGCCTTGCACCTTACTGTCTGCACTTTCTCTGTAACTATAACACTATATTGTGCATTCTGTTATTGCTTTCCCTTGTACTACCTTGATGTACTGATGTGATGAAATAACCTGTATGGATGGCATGCAAAACAAAATTTTTAACTGTACCTTGGTACATGTGACAAAAATAAACCAATTTAGTTTTAGGTTAAAGACCTATGCTTATATTGCAGTAGAATTGTTGAATGAGTAAAGATAGTAATGCTTTCTTTGGGAAGTAAGTTTCAAAAGGACACACAACCAGTTTTAATTATTGAAAGCGACTGAAGTTAAGCCAAATAAATAGTGTTTAAAAGTGGAAGTCAAAGGAATATTGGGATGAGATTGGACAAATGTGTATTAACATAAAACCAAGACAGAGCTTAAGCTTTTGCCAAGGATCTATAAATGACTCGGGCTCCAGGAAAGAATGTTACATTTTAATTTATGACAGGGCAAGGAATCATTATGAAACAGAATATTTGTGAAAAAACAAATGAGAAACTATTGATGAAGAACAAGAAAAGAAGTCACACATTAAAGGTCATTAACCGCTGGTGGTGAGGATGATCAGAGGGCTTGTTTAAAGATTTTCACATATTTCTATTCAGAAAACAAGGTAGGTTTTGTGGGAGAGGAGTTTTATGAAAGCAACTAATGCAAAGTGAGCATCTGTCAGACTAAACTTGTAAGTGAACAAAACAGACAGCTTTTTCAGGATGCATTTATTGTAAATGTCAGCCATGCTAAACAATAAAGGCAGCAAATATTTCCAGGATTGCTACAATAATATATAAAACAGGATGGATGCCTGCTGAGATATGCAGAGCTGTGGTCCAAAATTTCAATAAAAGTGAAAACAAACAATCAATTGTTTACAGTCAGCAGAAGGAAAGAATCATTGATAAGCAAACCCATTGTCTTCTGATCTGGTTCTAGTAACTGTATACCTGACAGTTTAAGACTGTGTCATTACTTTACAGCACTGTAACTTTTTTGATCCATAAATGAGGCATTCTATGGGAATTCTCTTAGCAATAATATTTTCTGTTGAACCTGCAGGAAGTCCCAGTGAGTAAACTGGACCACTTTCATTTTTCCCAAACATCAGTTTTGGGACCACTAATTACACAAGCAGCTAAGATCACATAGACATGACATTAAACATTGACAGTACAACACAGCTCTATCTTTTATAGCGCAAGCAGGAACGATTCCCAACTGAATGCTCTGCACTGTGCCCACTATGATTTCAGGATGAGTAAGAATACAATAGGATTAAAATACATGGACGCTTGATGGTTGGCATGGACTCAGTGGACCGAAGGGCCTGTTTCCATGCTGTGTGACTCAGCGTTGATCCAATGACTATCCCCTTTTTAAAATGAAGGCGAGCAGAAATTTCATTCAGTGGATTATGAACCTTTGGAATTCTCTACACTGGGGGATTGTGGACGTTAAACATTGTATACTTACACCAGGTAGTTTTTTGGACTCCATAGAAATCAAGGATTTGGGGGATAGAAGAAAGTAGGAGTCATATACCAAGTTTTAATAGATATCATGGAGCCCATTTATCATCTTTTATGATCAGAGTACAAAACATCTGCAGTGGAAATGTAAGATAATGTAGAAGACAAGAACAGAAGAAAATTGGCTACAATGCAAGAAGGTTGTGCTCATATATAATCGCAAATATTTATCATACACTGGCTGCACATTGTTTACCTTTTTCTGTATATTCCCAATGAGGTTCTAAAAAAATTATAAAGAACCTTAATCCACATCGTCAGTAAGGGATTTTTAAAAAATAAATCAGATGAGTATTAAAAAAAGCATGGTTATACCGCTGAGAAAAGTGCTAATTGCTAGGGGGAGAGAAAAATTGCTAAAGAAGTGGGACATGTCCATCAGTTCTGTGTGTGGAAGTTGGCAATGCTATATTTCTAGTGCTCATCATTCAGATCTGTGGCTTTCCACTGTAAGAAGCAGTGAACAGATTATCAGTTTTATCACGAGCAGCTCTGCAGGATGTATTGAACGTCACACTGGATCATTCAGTAGACATAGCACAAAGAAATTAAGACATTCCTCCAATAATACCATGTGTCCCAGTGAACCAATGATATTATACATTTGCACGAGCATCAAAATCAAGTAGTTTAGGATCAGTTTCAGTACCTGATAGCAGCTCATTTTAAATAGTACTTTTCATTAAGCATCTCCTCTGCTCTCTGAACACACTTTAACTGCAGTCAAGATTGAATCTCATTGTTACCAGGAACAAGTGTACAGTTTAAAATAAATATCCCTATAGGAGTGAAATGCAGCACTTGACCACCACTTGGCATCTTTCCATAGTACAAAATTCTTAAGTTCATCAAACCTCGCCTTCACTCATGCTCTTAATTTATAGGCATCTAAGGGTTGCCACCTTGCCAACCAGATGCATACAAAGTATGGTAGTGTTTACTGGGACTTCCTATCTGGGAGACAGAAAACTATCCAATTAAATTTGAGAAGTGAGACTAGAGAGGTAGAAAAATAAAGTGCCTCATGAAAAATCAAGAAATGCAAAATATACTGGGCATCAAGTCCTTGATTCTGTTTTTAAGACAATAAATGATAGCCAAAGTAACATCAAAGCTCTCAGTTTTGACCATATACCCAAGATCTGTTATAACATGCATGTATAAACAGCTGTTATGGACTCAGTGAAAGTCCCTTCAAGATAGAGAGTGTGTGTGTATGTGTGTGTTGGGGCGTGCTTACGTCAATAGAAGATGAAGGACGTAATGACGTTGTTGAAGAAGTAAGAAGAAGGAGAGAGAGAGAGAGAGAGAGAGAGAGAAGGAGAGAGACACCAGCCTGCTAGTTTTCTCTATCGATGGATGAGAAACAATAACTGTGTCTGCCACTGAAATCCATGTATGGAAATTGGAAGTAATCCGGTGGAGTTCACTTTGTTGCTGACCTGGAGAAGGAAACAGGTATTTGTGTGTGGACGACCCGATTCGGATGCTTTTCGGGGTGAGGAAGTCACTACCGAGTAAACGCTGGAGTGTCGTTTGGGTTCCATCATGGAAACATTTGGATTTCGTATTACTCTCCCTATGTTTCTCTACGTCTACGTCTTACCTTCAGACAACGGTGGTTGTTGAAGAAGCCCTTGCTCATGTTTCACCTTATGGCTTGCGGAACTGAACTTTAAGAAACCATTCCGGAACTGGGAGTTTTGGACTTTGCCACACACACACACACGACGAGTTTAGTTTTGGGTTAACGTTCAAGGTTAACATTTTTGAATTCTAACATACTAACATTTTTACTTTTATTTACGTATGGTCATAAGTAGTGATTAATAAATAGTTTTTAACACTGAATCATGCTCAGTGTGTTTCTTTTGTTGCTGGTTCATGACACAGCACATCACCCTTAGACAAATGTTAAATGCACAAACTCATTACATCAATGTCCAATCTTGTGTTGTATTAATGATTATCGCTTTCCACAAAAACTCAAGTGATTTATAACAGCAAAAGATGGGCACAATCAATTACTGTAAATTTGTAGTTAGATTTCAACCTATAATTTTTTTTAAAAAACTGTTGTACAGACTAAACCTCATCATAAATTGGGCTATTTATTAATATTTGGCATTTACTTTTATATCACTTACATTACAAAATCAAGAACTAATATTTATACCTCAATGTGCACAGGAAATCTCCAATAATACTGACAAGACATTATCTTACCCTGATCAAGTGTATCTTGGGGATCCTGAAATCTTACTCTTCTCTTTGACTGCTTCTGTTGTGCCTGCATGATTTCTTTGTCCTGATCTTCCTTTCTTCAGTATGGAAACAAGACCTTCTGGACGGATACTCTGTTGACAAGACAGCAGAATAATTCAATTTCTGTACATCACTGAACCACTTCTTACCCATAGTAAAAGGTAAGCACTTCACACTGAGTTTACATTGTTGTTTAGCCTTTGGGCAAACATATTACCAGCTATAGATAATATAAAATTTTAAGCAAGCTGTTGGCAGGTAACAGGTTAGAATTTACAAAGCAGTGCTACCCATACTTTAACATTGCACTGTTCAGAATGTTATTCCATAGGTTGGCTCAGAAACTTGATCGAGAAAAGCTGTTTTTAAAATGTAGATTAATCTTTTGTTTCATTTTATTGTCCAAAGCAATACAAAAATATTGCCATCAGTACAAACTTAATTAGTTTAAACTGCTGGAATAACAAGTATAACTTTAATGTGAAATTCCAAAACAAAACTGCAGGTGCTGGAAATCTGAAATTTATTTTGATTTATTGAGGTTAGATAAGGAAAATTATAAAATGGAATTTAAGTAGTGGACATTCAATCTGTTTATATAAATTTAAATCAAGGGAATTTTATGATATAGCATTTTATAATGCAAGCAAGAATGAATTGAAGTTTATGTTTAATATAAATTAGAATGTAACTGATTACATGTGACATCAGGGCAGGAATGGATATTCAATATCTCTGGTTTTCAGTGTTTTAAAAGGGACAGGGAGGCGGGGAGAAGAGGAGGAGGGGTGGCGATACTGGTCAGGGACACTGTTTACAGCTGCAGAAAGGGTAGATAATGTAGGAGGATCCTCTCTAGAGTCAATATGGGTGGAAGTTAGGAACAAGAAAGGAGGCAGTTACCCTCCTGGGAGTATTCTATAGGCCCCCCTCCCCCCCCACCCCCGGTAGCAGTAGGGATACTGAGGAGCAGATTGGGAGGCAGTTTTTGGGAAGATGTGAAAATAACAGGGTTATTATAATGGGAGACTTCAACTTTCCAAATATTGATTGGCACCTACTTAGTGCCAAAGGTTTAGACGGGGCGAAGTTTGTTAAGAATGTCCAGGATGGATTCCTGACACAGTATGTTGACAGGCCGACTAGGGGGAATGCCATATTAGATCTACTTTTAGGTAATGAACCAGGACAGGTGACAGATCTATCGGGTGAGCATTTGGGGACAGTGACCATTGCTCCATAACCTTTAGAATTGTCATGGACAGGGATAGGAGCAAAGAGGAGGGGAAGATATTTAATTGGGGAAAGGTGAATTATGAGGCTATAAGGCGAGAACTTGGAAGTATAAATTGGGATGACATTTTTGAAGAGAAATGTACTATGGAGATGTGGTCGATGTTCAGGGATCTTTAGCAGGATGTTAGGGATAAATTTGTCCGGTGAGGCAGAGAAGGAATGGCAGGTGAAGGAACCGTGGGTGACGAGAGAGGTGGAACAACTAGTTAGGAAGAAGAAGGTAGCATACATAAGGTTGTAAGCAGCAAGGATCAGACAGGGCTCGTGAGGAATATAGAGTAGCAAGGAAGGAACTTAAGAAAGAGCTGAGGAGAGCGAGAAGGGGACATGAAAGGCTTTGGCGAGTAGGGTTAAGGAGATCCCAAGGCTTTTTCTCGTACGTGAACAGCAGAAGGATGGCTAGGGTAAAGGTAGGTCCGATTAAAGACAAAAGTGGGAGGATGTGCCTGGAAGCTGTGGAAGTGGGTGAGGTTCTCAATGAATACTTCTCTTCACTATTCACCAAGGAGAGGGTCTTGATGATGCTGAGGACAGTGTTGGTAAGGTTAATGTTCTGGAGCATGTAGATATCAAGGGAGAGGATGTGTTGGAGTTGTTAGAAAATATTAGGACAGATAAGTCCCCGGGGCCTGACGGTATATTCCCCAGACTGCTTCGTGAGGCAAGGAGGAGACCGCTGAACTGTTGGTTAGGATCTTTGAGTCCTCGTTGTCCATGGGATGGTACCGGAGAATTGAAGGTGGCAAATGTTGTCCCCTTATTCAAAAAAGGTAGTAGGGATAGTCCAGGGAATTACAGACCGGTGAGCCTTACGTCTGTGGTGGGTAAGCTGTTAGAAAGGATTCTAAGAGATAGGATCTATGAGCATTTGGAGAAACATGGACTGATTAGGGACAGCCAGCATGGCTTTGTGAAGGGAAGATCTTGCCTCACAAGCCTGATAGGGTTCTTTGAGGAGGTGACCAGGAAGATTGATGAGGGTAGTGCAGTAGATGTGGTCTACATGGATTTTAGTAAGGCGTTTGATAAGGTTCTTGCATGGCAGGCTTCTTCAGAGGTCAGAGGGCAAGGGATCCAGGGAGGCTTGGCAGTGTGGATTCAGAATTGGCTTGCCTGTAGAAAGCAGAGGGTTGTGGTGGAGGGAGTGCATTTGGATTGGAGGGCTGTGACTAGTGGTGTCCCACAGGGATCTGTTCTCGGACCTCTACTTTTGTGATATTTATTAATGACTTAGATGACGGGGTGGAAGGGTGGGTTAGCAAGTTTGCAGATGACACAAGATCGGTGGTGTTGTGGATAGTGTGGAGGGCTGTCGAAGCTTGCAGAGGGATTATGATAGGATGCAGAGCTGGGCTGACAAGTGGCAGATGGAGTTCAATCCAGAAGTGTGATGTAGTACACTTGGAAGGACAAACTCCAAGGCGGAGTACAAGGTAAATGGCAGGATTCTGGGCAGTGTGGAGGAGCAGAGGGATCTGGGTTCATATCCACAGATCACTGAAAGTCTGCCTCACAGGTAGATAGGGTAGTTAAGAAAGCTTATGGATGTTAGCTTTCATAAGTCGTGGGATCGAGTTTAAGAGCTGCGAAGTAGATGATGCAGCTTTACAAAACTCTTGGTTAGAGCCACACTTAGAGTACTGTGTCCAGTTCTGTCGCCTCATATAAGGAGGATGTGGAGGCGTTGGAAGTGGTGCAGAGGAGATTTACCAGGATGCTGCCTGGATTAGAGGAGTATGGATTATGAGGAGAGACTAAAGGAGCTCGGGCTTTACTCATGGAGAGGAAGGAGGATGAGGGGAGACATAATAGAGGTATACAAGATATTAGAGGAATAGATAGAGTGGACAGCCAGTGCCTCTTTCCAGGGCACTAATGCTCAAACAAGAGGACGTGGCTTTAACGTAAGGGTGGGAAGTTCAAGGGAGACGTCAGAGGGAGGTTTTTCACCCAGAGAGTGGGGTTGGTGCATGGAATGCGCTGCCTGGGTGGTGGTGGAGCCTGAATATGTTGGTCAAGTTCAAGAGATTTGTTACATAAGCATATGGAGGAATATTAAGATGGAGGGATATGTGGGAGGAAGGGGTTAGATAGTCTTAGGTGTGGTTTGAAGGGCGGCGCAACATGGTGGCCAAAGGGCCTGTATTATGCTGTATTGTTCTATGGTTTCTATGGTAACTGATTTAAACATTCACATAGGTTATGGTAATGTTCAAGTTACATGTTCAATATTTTTTTCCAAATTTGGTTACACTTTGAAAGTTATTCCTTTTTTGGTCGAAGAAGAACATTGACTAAATTTTTCAATCTGCTGTAGGAACTCAGCAGGTTGAGCAGCAGACAGCATTCACAGATGCTGCTCAACCTGCTGAGTTCCTCCAGAAGATTTTTTGTTGCTCCAGATTCCAGCATCTTCAGTCTCCAGTGTCTCCACTGACTGATTTTTTTTTAGTATCTGTGATTTTGCAGATTATATGTTCTATTATCTGTAGCCCAATACTTCTGAAATCTTAAAATATAAGATATGCCAAACACAATGCTCCCACTGATATTTGTAGGTTCTCCAGGCAAAGTGACACAAGCAGTATAAACTCTTGTCTATTCTTGGCAGTGAGAAAAAGGGGGTGGCATTTAAAGATCTCCACTTAAGCATCTTTGTTTTGGCACCCCAACATTAATACAAAAGTGCTTTAAAAGTGCAAGTTAACTTAACCCTGTTTACATATTAACCATATTCTGTAATGGTTGGACAGTACACCACAAAATTTCGATTTCTACTCAAAATAGCTTAGAAAAATGGAAAACACTTTATAGCCAATGAAAATCATTAGACTGCAGATGCTGTAAACCTGAAATAAAAACAGAAAATGACAGAAACACTCAGTGGGTTGGTCAGTATCTGTGCAATGAGAATTAATGTTTCTGTTCAAAAGAGCCTCAAAAAATATTTACTTTTGGTAACTACATTCTTTCTTGAAGTTCTCCCTATCTTGGTCCATCCACCCACCATCAATATTAATTTACTTCTGATATCTACCTAGTGATTTTACAATACACTTTCAATGGGAATTTTGCAACAAAATACAGGTACAGTTTGTGACATCTTACCCCCTCCAGCTAGGTTTCAATGACAATTTGCCAAGAAGAATGATGATAAATATCACTTATTCATTAATTCTCTCTACCATATCTCAGCTTCTCATCTTCTTTGGTCAATGCTCAATGTCTTAAGTCTGCAGGGAGTTTTGATCTTCTGGTATTCTGCTCAAAATGATGCTTCATCTGTGCATGGGAAAGCTAATACTCCATGTAGTTTCATTATATCCAACCCAATCCTTTCTAGTCTGGTGTCCACTTAACTATTCACATGCTTCAGATTTAGTATTTTAAATGCTTATTTAAGGAAACCACACATACTTCCTATCCATGGGAACTTGATTTACTGCATTTTCATTCCTACCGATTTCATTATAAGATTTCTTTATTAGTCACATGTACATCGAAACACACAGTGAAATGCATCTTTTGCATAGAGTGTTCTGGGGGCAGCCCGCAAGTGTCGCCATGCTTCCGGCGCCAACATAGCACGCCCACAACTTCCTAACCTGTACATCTTTGGAATGTGGGAGGAAACCGGAGCACCCGAAGGAAACCCACGCAGACACGGGGAGGATGTACAAACTCCTTACAGACAGTGGTCGGAATTGAACCCGGGTTACTGGCACTGTAAAGTGTTACGCTAACCGCTACACTACCTACATCACAGGAGTACAATTTGGCAACTTAATCACTCGTGCAAGTTTGGCTATTGTATGGAAAGTGGCTGATCCATGAGCTAACACTATAGTCCCACCCTTGTACTATTTTTCTTAATACCACTGGTTATCACAAATACTCGTTTAAAATTAACAAAGGCAGCACAATGACACTGCAGGTAGTGCAGCTCTAGTGATCCAGGTTCACTGCTGATCTCCTGTGCTGTCTGTGGTCTGTAAATTCTCTGTCACTACGTGGGTTTCCCCTTGGTACCCTGGTTTCCTCCACTTCTCAAAGACGTGTGGTTTGGTACGTTAATTGGCTGCTGTAAGTTACTCCTGGTGTAGGTAGTCAGTGGAAAAATCAGCAGGGTGTTAATGGCATGTATGAAAGAAGAAGTACATTGAACAATAGGGGGAATGGGATTGCTCAGAGCTGACAGAGACTCCATGGGCTAAATGACCTCCAATGTTATATAGAACATTTAAAGTATTCTTGCAAGCGTTTGATTATTTTCTATAATTGTCCATGACATTTTAATGATCTTTGAACACGAATCCCCTAATCACTTTAGGTCTTCACTACTTGCTTTTCAACACCTAAAGATAATAAAACAGGCATTTTTAAGTCTGAAGTGGATGACAATATATTTGGTACACTGAACTTTATTGTCAGTTTTGTTTGTTCAACCTATTAAATGTGTGTAATTTTATGTTTCCATCTATACTGTTTACAATACTACCCATTTTTGGATACATATCTCTTGTAGAGTCCTGGGTTGCTGCCACAAGACCCCCATGCTGTCAGCCACTGGTCACATCCTGCCAATATGAATAACTAGCCATTATCCCCACTATAAATGTTCTGCTCTCCAACCAATTTCTTGGCCAGATCAATAAATTACCTGCAATCCCATGAGCTTCAACTTTAGTTAATTGCCTCATGAGTAATTTTATCAAATACCTCCTGGAAATCCATTTAAGTAACACCAATAGACACTCCCCTGTCCACTACTTCAACCACGTTTTCAAAATCTGAAGCTGCTAAGATATCAAAGCAAGCAGATCAAATGTACAAATAAACAAAACAATTCTCTTCCAAGTTACTATACAAATAAGAAAATGTGCAAGGACATGCAATAGAAATGTATTCCATTCAGATTTTAATTTTGAATCTGGGTGCTAAACGTTAATAGGAGTGCAGGAACAGAGTGACCTTGTCCTATATATGCATAAAACTTTAAAACTGGCAGGGTAGGTTGAGAAACAGTTAAGGTAACAAATCTATTCGAGTCTTGAATAATTCCTCTTCACCTCTGCCTTAAATGGTCAACCCCTCTGTGGTTCTACGTTGCTTTAGCAGAGAAAATATCTTTACTGTATGTACTCTATCAAACCCGTTCAGAATCTTATGATTCCACATCACCTTTCATTCTTCTAAAATCCTGAAAGCATTAGGCCCAAGTATACTCAACCTTTCCACATGACAATCCTCTCTTCCAACAAATTAATTAGAAGAGCGCTTTTGCTACGTCACTACCAAGGCAAGTACACACCTTAAGAGAGACCAAAACTTCGTCTTGTGCTCACACACAGATGTGATCTCATGTACTGTACAGTACAGTTTCAGCAATGAGTTTGTTCATCTTGTACGCCATCCCCTTTACCATAAAAACCATAGGTGAGAAAGTACAAAACACTTTCAGCTACAACAGCAGTATTACCCCCATCTGTGGTCAACACTGTTTAATAAAGAAGTGAATGCCTCAAAAAATAATGAGGGATTTAGATAAAAAGGCACAAGGAAACCGCTCCCATTGTGGAGGAGTTGAAAACCAGAAGGCATGGATTTAAGGAAAATAACCAAAGCCAACAAGGAGAAAAATAATTTGATACCATGACTGGTTATCATCCATGATAACTTTGCTGCCAGTGAGATGAAGGCAGATTTGATTATGACTTTCAAAATTAGATCAGTACTTGAAAAGGAAAAAAGCTGGAGGTTAATAGAGAAAGGGCAGGAGGAGGGACTGGCTGTGCTGCTCTTGAGATCTGGAACTTGAAGGGCCAGATAACCTCCTGTGCTGTTACCACTCTGTAAAAACATATTATCCTTTTAAAAATAAAATCAAAAGTTGATTTTTTTTTAATAGTTCTATATATATATATATATATATATATATATAAAAAATACCTCTTCTATCTGAATCCTTTTTGCAAGTTCATCCAAGGAAAGTGAATTGTCATTGAATTGCATTAACTCTTCAGTATCATTCTTCTGACTGGATGAGACAACATTATGTTTAAAGCTGGAGGGTCCTTCCACATCTTCATCACCTTGTTTCTCTGAAACTTCATGTGATGTCTGACACTCACTGAACTCCACACTGCCCTGAACTTCCTGCTCCGCTTCTGAACCCATCTGTTGATAATCTTCATTCATTTCACTCACGAGATTTGTGTGGTTTTGTTTTATTGTCCGGCCATCTACCTCCACAGTTCCTTTTGTATTCTGTACAGACCAAGAGTCTCCATATACACAATCATTGGAATTACTTCTAATATGGTTCTGTAATACATGATTGCTATGTTTAGGCATAGCTTCACCATTTGTAATGAACTGTACAGTTTCGTTGCACTTCAAACTAATCTCCTCATTTTCTTCAGTAGTTTTGCCAGCAAATTTCAAATTGTGTTGTAGGTTTTCCACTTCCTCATGAAGAAATGGATCAGTGTTTATAACAACCTGCGTCTCATCAGAGAAACACTCTGTCTCAATTGTTTTTGCAGCAGTCAGCATGTCCTTGCAAGGCGTTGTGGCATGTGGCTGAAAGCAGCTTTCATCTGTTATGATGTTTTCTGAATACAAATGTTCTGTCTCAACATCAAAGTGCGTCCTGGCTTTTGCTCTTACAGCTTCTATTTGCTCCTCCAGTGATGATTCAGCAGCATACATTGCAGGTTCTCTTGCACAGCATTCACCAACCGTTACTGCAACCTGTAAAGATACAGTGGAATTTCTTCCCTTCTTCCATCACTTCCAATGATGCATAATCACATTTTGCAGTTTGCACTCTTGGTGTACCTAGAATTTGGTCTGTTAAGCCTAAAAACAGAGCACAGAAACACACATTTCATTAGAAATTTAAGATACTTGCTGCAGAGCCTTTTAAAAATTGATGTGCTTGGACTCTGAATCGTTATCGCTGAGTGAAATCCCATCTGCCAATCCTGGCTCTGTTCCATTCAGTAAGCAGACATAAGTGACATTAAATTTTAATGAATTTTTATACATTATCCATTCGGCTCAGGAAGGCATGCACTCACATGATCAAGACCTTTGTACATTTCTAACAATTACCTATTTGCAGTGAACTTGGTTTGCCAAGAATCTACATTTAATTTGATGAAAAGAGAAATTTTACTAACTTCAAGAATCATTAATGAAACAATGGAATTCCAAAGTTATGTTTAGGTAGAACTGCAAAATCAGCATTTCCTGTTAGTAAGTATAAATATCAAAATAGATCTGCATAAATGTTATAACATTTTATTTCCTTCTCATTGTTAGAAATCAAAATATTTGTGTCAATAATAAAAACAATTAAATTATATGTTTAAGATAAAGAAAGGAATTTTGTGGGACAGTAAATCAGCACCAGCAAAAACAACTGCATCCTTTCATTTCTCTACTTTTTCCAACAACAGCTGCAAGTTATTTTAGCTCCAGAAAATAAGTCAGAACATGAATGGGAAAAGTGTACATTTCTGAAAGCATTACCAAGAGTAATCCTCTACATAGCTTCAAGTGTCACTTTAGAGGCCTCGAGATTTTAGAATTTCCTCAAGCATCTCTGCTGCATCCCATCACCAAGCTTTTTGACATATGGGTAATACCAATGTGCATCAGTGTCAAATTTAGTTTGGTAAAACTTCCAGGACATCTTCCCACTTAAAACGAGCTTTGTAATTATAAGTTGTTGATAAAACTGCTGGTCCTGTGAATACTGCAATTTCCTATGCCAACAGTTTAAATTTTACTTGAATTATTCCATGCTTTCATATTACCTGAAAGTACTATGAGAGAAAAATAATATAATAATTTTGATCAAACTCATCCTTCAATCACTGATTTCAAAAGAATTTATTTCAGCCATACTTATGTAAAAAAATGCTTTCCTTTCAGATTAAGTAATCAGTTTTATTTAATAGTTAAATTGACCTTCTAACCTAAACATTTTAGTAGTAGATGGACGATCCGCAATAGCTATTAAACTGAATTGCTGAAAGTGAAAATAAATGACATCTAATTAATGATAAAATGCTCCAAACGTGACGAACGATTGTGGAAGAAAACCTACTCTATAATAGTAACAAATAAAACGTAAATAAAAAACTGACCACTATTCTTCAGTTTTTATTTACAAAAAATTACTTCAGCATGAATTTTGCAGAAGACCAAAAGAAATTAGCAAACTCAAAGACCATGGGATTAAAAGACAATGACCTGCTTGGTCATTCAAAAAGATCATGGCTGAAGTAAGAAAAAATGACAGGAACCCTCAGCACATCAGGCAACATCAGTAGAAAGAGAAACAGAGTTAACACTTCAAGTTGAAGAGCCTTCGTCCATACTGGGAAGGAGAGGAAACAAGTTAGTGCAGCTGCAGGGAGGGTGCAGAAGGGAGATGGTTGGGACAAAGCGAAAATTCCTGATAGGCAAGGTCTGGATTATCTTTGGCATAATCTGTAAACAGAGTCATCTGTTTAATGGCGGTAGTTAAGGAGGGAGAACATAGCCCTTTGTTCATAAAATCTATGAAATGAGGGCAGATAGATAGTGAGAACACAGGCAATGCAAGAATTGAAAAAAAACGTCTGCAGGAAGTGCCCAGCAGATCAGGCTGTGCTAATGGAGAGCGAAAAACAGTCAACATCACACAGAGATGAACCAACCTGTTCTGATAAAGATGGAGAAAGCGAGTTACCTGAAGTTGTAGAATTTGAAATTCAGTCTGGAAGGCTGCAACGTGCCCACATAGAAGACAAGGTGTTGCTCTTCAAGTTTACGTTCGACCTTGTTATAACAGTACGGGAAGCCACAGATAGAGAGGTCAGGGTGGGAGTGGGATGGAGAATTAAAGTGGCAGGCAAAGAAAACTCAGTTGACCCTGCAGATGAAATGCGCGTGCTCTGCAAAACAATCACCTAATCTGCCTTTACAGAAGAGACCATACTGTGAATACTGAATGTAGTAGACGAGATTGGAAACAGTGCAGGTAAATCACTAATAGTGGAAATAGTTTTGCACTTTTATTTCAGATTTCCAGCATTTGCATTTCAGCCAAGTTTCATTCTCCTCTGCTGCTCTTAAGGACCTTCACATACTTCCTTTAGTGTGGTGTAGACCATCCTCTGTGGACTATCCAGAGGGTAAAAAGGTTCCACATGACTTCCCTGCTTTTTACTCAATTTCCCTACTTATGAAGTCCAGATCCTAAAAGCTTTACTAAATATTCTCAAGGCATCCTGCCACTTTCACAAGATTTATTAACACAAAAGCCACATCTCTCTCATCCTGTACTTCTTTGAACTGTGTTATTAAGTCTACATTGCCTCACCCCCTCCTTCCTGCCAAAAAGAATCACCACACATTTCTCTGTATAAAATTCTGTCTGCTACTTGTCTGCCCATTCTGCTGGACTATGTTCCCTTGCAATTGATTGGTCTATTGTTTGCCATATTTCTAGACATTGAAATGTTCCCGTGTATTCCAATATCCAAGTTATATTTAACAATCAATCAAAAATAGCCACCATCCCAGCACTCAACCTCAGCGAACACCACTGCTTACCATCTGCCAGTCTGGAAAAAATAACTATTCCCATGATGTGCTGCTTTCTGTCCTTAATCATTTTATTTTGATCCAAGCTGATACTGGATCCTCCTATTCCATAACCTTCAATCTTACCAACCAGCCTTACGTTCAACTTCCTCAAATGCTTTTAAAAAATTCACTGTTTTCCCTTCATTAAAAATATGATCCAATTAATCAAACATGATCTGTCTTTTTCAAACCAGTGCTCTCTCCATAATTAAACCTCTCCACAGTGCTGATTATTTTTTTCTGGTTGATGGTTTTTAAAAACCTTGCCTGCCAATGCCTTGTAGTTATGTTCGTAAACTCTTTCTTGAACAACGGTGTCATATTTGCAACTGTCTAATCCTCTGGTATCCTCATTGCACCAAAGGGAAAACTGGAAGATAATGGCAAACCTTTTGGACGAGGCAGCTTAGCCACTCTAAGTATAGCCAGCACATCCTGCTTATCAAGTTTCAATTCATTCATTACCTCTAGCATTTTTGTTTCCACTGTTATTCTGCTAGCATCTTTTTCCCTCATAAATACCCAAGTACTCATTACATATTCTAGACTTACCCATGCCTCCAAGCAGTTAACAATTTTGTCCCCAATAGGTTCCACCGTCCTACTACCTGCTTAGTATTAAGGTAGCAGATGATGATTTTTGAGTTCCCTTTTACATTAACTGCCACCCTATTTTCATGTTATCGCTTCAACAGACTTTGTACCTTCTCCACTTCCCCTCTCAAAATACTGTATTTAGCACAGTTCTCGCTTTAAGAATTCACCTGACATGCATCACTTCACATTTTCTCAATCACCCCCATCATCCAGGGATTCTTAGCTATAGTCACCCTACCTTTTGCTCGTGAGAATATACCTAGCCTGTATTTGAAATATCATCATCAAAATCATCCACTGTTCCAAATCAGATTTTCCTGTCAGCCTCTGATTTTATTTCATCCTGCTACGTCCCATCATATCCTATTTAAGATACCCATGTTTCAATTTAGAAGTTGTATTTCAGATTGCTGTTTGCCCTTCACTTTTGTTAATCTAAACCTTTTCACAATGACCACTCTTACCTAGCTGTTGTCCACCTCATTCAGTAGCACCAAATCCAACAATGTCTCCTTCCTAGTCGAGCTGTCAACATACTGGTGTTCAGGAGTACTTACTTGACATTTCAGAAATTCCTCCCCTTCCTTTCCTGAACTCAACATTATCCCAATCAATATTTAGATAATTAAGGTCCCTATCAATATTATCATTGATTTTAGTTTAAAAACAATGTGGTTGGTCACCAATATCAAATTACAACCCATCTTTAACATACGTCATTGGTATACAGATTACAATCTAACAGATGTCAAATTATAGATTTAGTATCGATACTAATTACCTTTTCTTTTAAATATGAATTACAATAGAACACCAATGAATTAATAGTCAATATCCGTGAAAACAGCATATATTCAGCATAATTCAATGCTGATAAAAAATGATTACATCTATCCAAAATAGATATAAAACGACACGTGGATATCAGATATATCTGTCCATAATCTTTTATAATCTCTACTATTTTGGGCAAAAGCTTGATTAAATACTGTCACAAAATAAAAATAAAATGACATGCACAAGGAATACCAAGGAATATAATCAACAAATCTCATACAGCACATAGCAGTTTGGAGAGCAAGCCTCGTTGCTGGTAAGTTTCATTTTACAAGAGCGAGAACGGGAAGCAGTTTGGAGAGCAAGCCTCGTTGCTGGTAAGTTTCATTTTACAAGAGCGAGAACGGGAAGCAGTTTGGAGAGCAAGTCTCGTTGCTTAGCTAATTCGGCTAATTGGGCAGCAGCAGCCAATAAAGAGAAAGCAAGCTCAAGCGGAGCGGCCATTGTGTGTGTGGCTCAGTGTAAGAGAGGAACCTTGAGGCTTTGGCTCAAGAGGCTTTGGCGTGAAAAGACAGAGGAAATGAGCAGAGGTTCTGTCTCTGGTCGAGAAAGAAGCAGAGGGCAGTGAGGTCTTCATGATGGGAATGGAGGTATATAGGGACTGGACGTCCATGGTGAAGATGAGCTGTGCATGCCAGAGAACTAAAAGTTATGGAAGAGTTGGAGAGTGTGTAAGGTGTCACAGATGTAGGTGGGAAGGGATTGGACTGGGGGGGGGGGGGGGACAGAATAGTGTCCAGGTATGAGGATACGAGCTCTGGTGGGGCAAGAGCACGAGGAGACAATACATCTGCCAGGACAGTCTTTCTTGTGGATTTTAGGGAGCAGGTAGAAGCGGGCAGCCTAGGTGATCTTGGGGTCCAAGTCCATAGATCCCTCAAAGTTGCCGTGTAAGTTTATAGGGTGGTTACGAAGGCATATGGTGCGCTGACCTTCATTAGTCAGGGGATTAAGTTCAAGAGCTGCGAGGTAATGTTACAGCTCTATAAAACTCTGGTTAGACCACACTGAGAGTATTGTGTTCAATTCTGGTCATCTCATTATAAGAAGGATGTGGAAGCTTCAGAGAGGGTGCAGAGGAGATTTACCAGGATGCTGCCCTGGATTAGAGAACATGTCTTGAGGAAAGGTTGAGCGAGCTAGGGCTATTCTCCCTGGAGCTACACAGGACGAGAGGCGACTTGATAGAGGTATACAAGATTATGAGGGGCATAATAGCCAGCGCCTTTTCCCCAGGGCGGCAATGGTCAATAGCAGGAAATCAGTTTGTCAGAGGAGGGAAGTTTAGGGGAGACGTCAAAAGGTACTTTTTTTTTTATATACACACACACACACACACACACACACACACACAGAGAGTGGTGGGTACCTGGAATGCACTGCTGGGGGTGGTGGTAGAGGCTGAAACAATTGGAACATTTAAAAGACTCTTAGATAGGTAAATGAAAGAAAGTAAAATGGAGGGTTATGGGCTGTGGAGGAGGGAAGTGTTAGATTGATCAGAGAGTAGGTGTTTATATTGGTCGGCACAACATCGTGGGCCATACTTTGCTGTACCGTTCTATGTTCCAGCACGCCAAATTTTAATGGATTGATCCATCAATAAAGTTCAAAACACGCACAACAAAATGATGTTCATCTGTAAAATTTGAAAGCAATACATTGAAAGCATTGGGAAGCATGTTCTGTTGACCCAGTTTTTACTAGGAAATGGAAACACAGGTGTTTCCCCACTTAAAGTGGAACATCAGTTCTACTGTCCATTTGTAATAAAATACAGAGGTCCCAAACTTACCAACAGATTCAGAACACAAAAGGTATCTATTTGTTGCATGGCAAAACTCAAGTCTTGCTGCTTTCAGCATTTTTATTAAGAAATCAATGCTCAGATTTTGCATCAAATTAGATCAGGCAAAGGATTTACAATCCTATTGCATTCGAAAGGGATTATAGGGATTTTCAAGAGGAAGCCAAGTTCCACTTAATTTATTTGTTTAATTTAAGGTTTCTGATTATTTAAGCATTTAGTTAATTTTATTTAAAAATATTAAAAATCCAAATTTATTTCATTTTTCCAAATGGTTTGGCGTTTCAGAAACGTAATTAACCTTAACAAGCTTAATAGCTTTCAGGGGCATTTCAGAGGCAGGTTTCCTTCAGTGTAGAGATGGAGATCCTGCTTCTGCTCAGGCCTTGCTGCTAGAGTCTCAGAGTTTTTGGCTAGCAAGATGGGGTTTCCACACCCAGACTAGGCAGGTTAGGCATGGGGTGACTGCAGACAGCAGCACTTTGTTCTGTTTACATATTGTGGAATGAGAGGCACAACAAAGTGCAATACAATCTGAAGATGGCTCAAAATCCTTCCCCTATGACACACAGGTTCCTAACCACAGCAAAACTGCTCTGAAACAGCAGACAAAGACAACAATGGGGAGAACAATTTTGCAGAGCATTCTTCTGCATCCAGTTCAGACGAAGGGTCTTGACCCAAAACGTTGACTGTCCATTTCCCTCTACAAATGCTGCCTGACCTGCTGAGTTCCCCCAGCAGTTCATTTCTTTGCTCCAGATTCCAGCATCTGCAGTCTCCTGTGTCTCTACCCTTAGAGTGACCCAGATGATGGCTTAAGCAGTTTGGCAAACTATAGGTCGAAGGCTAATTATAAGCTGTCCATCACTATTATTCCATAACCAACCTTGTGCAAGTACATAACATGTAGGTATAATCTTTGTTTTCCTCTTCTTGTATTGTGTGACATAAGAGAGAAGATGCACTTGTGCTGCAATATTGCAATTCAGCAGGCAAGTAGAGATATGCAAAAATTTCTTCAAAACATATCTAATCCTCCCATTAACTTGTCAAGTGTAGGGAATAATGGCTGCGTTAAGTGACAAGACTATTCTTGGCCACAGTGGAAATATACTGGAATTTGATACCAGAATATGTTAACCAATTTGCAAAGATGCCTACCTCAAGGCATACAACAGATAATTAAATCTTTCACATTAATGCACTGGTAACAAATATCTAACAAAATCTTACTCAAACACAAGAAATAAAAGGTACCACTTCATTAACATTCAGAGACTGTGAAAGGTAATTTTCAATGCATTCTTTCTTTTGCTGTTCCTGATCTAGCCACATAAATGTCTTCAATTCTAAATGTCTCCCAAAGAATTCTTGTTTATTGCATCGTGATGGAAATAAGATTGAGTCAGACAGTGTTGACAACTAACCAGCAGTTCTGCACCGATGTCACCTGGACGCCTCTCAAATAACAATGAGTCAGAGTACAGGAAGGAGAAAGAGAGCCTAGTGGTATGGTGTCACAACAACCTTTCCCTGAATGTCAGCAAAACAAAAGAGCTGGTCATTGACTTCAGGAAGAGGGGCGGTGCACACACTCCTGTTTACATCAATGGTGCTGAGGTCAAGAGGTTCAAGTTCCTAGGAGTGAACATCACCAATAGCCTGTCCTAGTCCAACCACGTTGATGCCACAGCCAAGAAAGCTCACCAGCGCCTCAACTTCCTCAGAAGGCTAAAGAAATTTGGCATATCCCCATTGACCCCTCACCAATTTTTTATTATATAGATGCACCATAGAAAGCATCCTATCCGGATGCATCACGGCTTGGTATGGCAACTGCTCTGCCGAGACTGCAAGAAGATGCAAAGAGTTGTGGACACAGCTCAGTACATCAAGTAAACCAGCCTCCCCTCCATGGACTCTGTCTATACTTCTCGCCGCCTCAGTAAAACAGCCAACATAATCAAAGACCCTTTGCACTCTGGACATTCTCTCTTCTCTCACCTTCCCACAGGGCTGAAGAAACAAAAGCATGAAAGCACATACCACCAGGCTCAAGGACAGCTTCTATCCTGCTGTTCTAAGACTACTGAACGGACCTCTTGTACAATAAGATGAACTCTTGAACTCAATCTACCTTGTCACGGCCTTGCACCTTATTGTCTGTCTGCACTGCACTTTCTCTGTAACATTATATTCTGCATTCTGTTATTGCTTTTCCCTTGTACTAACTCAATGTACTGATGTGATGAAATGATCTGTATGATGGCATGCAAAGCAAAGCTTTTCACCATACTTCACTACATGTGACAATAATAAACCAATTTACATGTTGACAGTGAGAAATAAAGCATTAGATGGTGGGAAAATGTGTGGTCTGAACAGTTGTACAGAAAAGTGGCAAATGGAATTTAAACCAGTGAAGTTACGCATGTGCACAAGTACATAAAGGTTGTGAAAATACAATAACTAGAATATCATCTGGTGTAGGAGGTACAAAGGGACGTTGGGAGAGTTTAACCTCAGATCATTGAAGGCAATAGGATAGGTGGGTAAAAAACATATGGGATGTTTTATTTTACTGCAGAGGGGATTTACAAATATGTTGCCAGAAATGGAAAATTATGGTTATAAGGAAAAATTGAATAAGCTAGGGTTATTTTCTTTGGAACAAAGGTAGCTGAGTAATGAAATTGAATGGAAATGTTTAAAATTGTGAGTGGCCTAGATAAATAGAAATTATTGAGACACAAGAGACTGCAAATGCTGGAACCTGGAGCAATAAATGAGCTGCTGGGGGAACTCAGTGGGTCAGGAGGAAAATGCACAGTTGATGTTTCGGATCAAGACCCTTCATCTGGACTGGATTATTGATTTTCCCTAACAGACGGGTAAAATACCAGGGAAAGTGTAGTAGAAGTAGACACCTTCATTTTTCATAAATCCTTGGCTTTGTACTTGAATAGCTGTGACCTGCAGGACCACAGACCACATGCACAATGTGGCATAGGCTGGATAGCTCTTTTTCAGCTGACACAGTCACAATGAGTTGAATAGCTTCCTTTAATGTCATACTTTCTATGATAAGGAACATACCAAATCTTACTTAGCTGAGGCCCCAGGTACACTTTGAATCTTTACATCATGGTTGGTACATCTAATGTGGACCCATTCATTAAAATGGGGTTGGAGACCTTAATCTTAGAATGAAAGCAAATGGTTGTTTGCTTTTTTAAAAAAAAAATCTTTCAAACTACAGGCAATCCCCACATTATGGCCGGGAATTCACCCTCACAGAATTCACAAATCACTACCCAAATATTTGAGATACGGAATAACATTTGTTTTCACAGAATTAGTTTGAAAACAAAGCAAATAAATCAAGACAAATTTAATTTTTTTCATCTCCCATTTCTTGACATGCTTTGCATCACGGAAAATCACGATACAGTCTGTTTTCTAGGGACACATCACCTCAACCCCCTCTAAATGCAGAGGTAATTGAAACAATAGTTTTTTTTAATGTTTTCAGTAATTTTAATTTAAATTCTAGAATTATTTATTTCCACTGATTCTAAAGATTTGAGCATCGGAGACATTCAATGACAATGAAAATGGTCTTGAGGCTGTTGAGAGTAACATAGCCACAACAGGTATTCCTGAATTTGAACAGGTGATCCCACACGCAGTAAATACAAAGTGTGGGCTGGGTCAAGGACAATCTGTGTAAACATTTCTTCATTTAAGAATACAATTTGCTATTATTAGTTTCTAAGAAGGTGCTTACAAAATATGAGAAATCTTGTCTATCAGCCAGTAAGAGCAGTGTATACCAAGGCTTAACAAACCAGTGTGAAACATTAAATGACCCCCACAAAATTTCTTTACAAAATCTTAAGATTTTCCTTAACTCTTCAAATTAAATATATTATGGTACTAGAGTTGAACATCATTCAGAAAATGTCTGCATTATACTTTAGTCCAGTAGCCTGATATCACTGAAATTATTTTCTTTTAAGTTGAGGTGTACGACAGTAAGAAATTACTGATATATAGATGGGTGGAACAGATGCAGAAATAGAAGGTAATTCATGCCAGCAAGACTGTTTGCCCTTAATTAGCATGTATTGCAACTTTTGCCTATCCAATATAATTCAATTACTTATTTATTGGGGTCCAACGTAACATGTTAATTAATGTAGGACCTAACAGACACCTCCTATAAATTCAAAAAGTACACCAAGTGATTAAAAACAAAGTTAAACAGGATAATCTGCCTATGGCCATTTTTACACCAAAGAGCCAGTTTATGATTTTAATCCCAACCTTCAGTTCTTTACTGAACAAAGGGAATTTAAACACAAAAGATTTCAATCGTTCCATACATACTTGAGTTGTATTCTGCAGTAATTTTCTTGCGAGCATCTTGTTCCTTTGAAGCGAAATGACATTCATTTTGTCGAAGCACTCTGCTGATACTGAAATCTGATGCATTTTAAAAAGAAAATCAGGCTTGCAGGAGAACACGTCATATCAATTTCTTGTCATATTCTAAGTTTTCTCAGCTTTATCACCCAAACAACTATTATGTGGTCACAAACAAAAGGTTACTTAAAAGTTCAATTCTGGTTGCAAAAACTCATTATGCAAAAAATTCAGCACCTTGCGTTTTTGATTATGTTAAATTGGAAATGAAGAATTTTAGGTTTTGAATTACATTTACAAGGACAGCAATAGCTCTGCCAATCCAGCATTACTAATCCTTGAAGTCTATTTCTCAGCAGAGGGGATGGCATATATGGAAAACAATTGCCATATTTAGGAGTCCAAACCAGGAAAATGGTATCAGCACCTTAGAGATCTTTTCTTGCCCAATTGTATTTTGCATTCTTTTTCCAGACTGTTACGGACTCAGTGAAAGTCCCTTTAAGATAGAGAGTGTGTGTGTATGTGTGTGTGGGGGCGTGCTTACGTCAATAGAAGATAAAGGACGTAATGACGTTGTTGAAGAAGAAGAAGAAGAAGAAGAAGGAGAGAGAGAGAAGGGAGAGAGACACCAGCTTGCTTGTTTTCTCTATCGATGGATGAGAAACAATAACTGTGTTTGCCACTGAAATCCATGTATGGAAGTTGGAAGTAATCCGGTGGAGTTCACTTTGTTGCTGACCTGTAGAAGGAAAACAGGTATTTGTGTGTGGACGACCACGGTTCGGATG
Source organism: Pristis pectinata (assembly GCF_009764475.1). Classification (NCBI taxonomy): domain Eukaryota; kingdom Metazoa; phylum Chordata; class Chondrichthyes; order Rhinopristiformes; family Pristidae; genus Pristis; species Pristis pectinata. The sequence goes on from NC_067407.1 coordinate 131,263,641, forward strand.
CTTTTCGGGGTGAGGAAGTCACTACCGAGTAAACACTGAAGTGTCGTTTGGGTTCCATCGTGGAACATTTGGATTTCGTATGTACTCTCTCTATGTTTTTCTACATCTACATCTTATCTTCAGACAACGGTGGTTGTTGAAGAAGCCCTTGCTCATGTTTCACCTTATGGCTTGCGGAACTGAACTTTAAGAACCATTCCGTTAAACTGGGAGTTTTGGACTTTGTCACACACACACACACACACGAAGAGTTTAGTTTTGGGGTTAACGTTCGAGGTTTAACATTTTTGAATTCTAACATACTAACATTTTTACTTTTATTTTACGTATTATCATAAGTAGTGATTAATAAAATAGTTTTTAACACTGAATCATGCTCAGTGTGTTAAAAACTATTTATTAATCACTACTTATGATAATACGTAAAATAAAAGTAAAAATGTTAGTATGTTAGAATTCAAAAATGTTAAACCTCGAACGTTAACCCCAAAACTAAACTCTTCGTGTGTGTGTGTGACAAAGTCCAAAACTCCGTTTAACGGAATGGTTCTTAAAGTTCAGTTCCGCAAGCCATAAGGTGAAACATGAGCAAGGGCTTCTTCAACAACCACCGTTGTCTGAAGATTAAGATGTAGATGTAGAAAAACAGAGAGAGAGTACATACGAAATCCAAATGTTCCACGATGGAACCCAAACGACACTTCAGTGTTTACTCGGTAGTGACTTCCTCACCCCGAAAAGCATCCGAACCGTGGTCGTCCACACACAAATACCTGTTTCCTTCTACAGGTCAGCAACAAAGTGAACTCCACCGGATTACTTCCAACTTCCATACATGGATTTCAGTGGCAAACACAGTTATTGTTTCTCATCCATCGATAGAGAAAACAAGCAGGCTGGTGTCTCTCTCCCTTCTCTCTCTCTCCTTCTTCTTCTTCTTCTTCAACAACGTCATTACGTCCTTTATCTTCTATTGACGTAAGCACGCCCACACACACATACACACACACTCTCTATCTTAAAGGGACTTTCACTGAGTCCGTAACAAGAGACACATCCCACTTACAGCTTGGAACTACCCAAGGATGACTGATGCAGGTCTATTTAACTTTTTGAAGCCTGAAATCAATTGATTTGTCAGGCAAGGATAATCAAGGGATATGATGAAATAAAGCATGCATTGGGCACAGTGAAATACATCAGGATTGAGGAAATGAATGACTTATTCCTGGCTCTCTGTTCTGAATGCATTTACAGCTTTCAAACTTACAATATCCAAATTTATAGTTTTAATGACAACATCAAACTGCTTCCACTGGTGATGCTTACATAAGCAAAATCACAAAACAAGTCTAGAAATGGATTTGGACTTTGAATAAAAAATCTTAAAAGTTCAAGAAATAATCTGTTCCCCTGAGTTAAGTTAAAAGATCCCATGGCAATATTTCAAAAAGCAGGCCAATTATCTCCTCCTTCTGGCTTCATTTATCCCTCACTCAACACCACAGCAGATTATCTGGTCAATTTCACATCACGATTTGTGGAACCTTATATATGAATTGGCTGTTGCATCCCTACAATAGTGACCTCACTTCAAAGCACTTCACCGGCTGTAGTGAAAACAGAAAACACTGGGAGAGTCTTTGCTATGTTAACTCTGCTTCCCTTTCCACATATGCTCCCTGGCCTGCTGAGTGTTTTGAGCATTTTATGGTTTTATTTCAGATTTCCAGCATCTGTAGGTTTTTGATTTTCATTGGCTATAAAGTATTTCGGGACATCCGGAGATTGAAAAATTTTCTAGATAAATGCAAATCAGATTATACATCATGTGACAGTGCATTCCAACTATCTGTTTCTCAATTTATGCCATGATGTAGTCTTTTAAGTTTTGTATTTTACTGCATCTTTCACAGGCAGTCAAGTTATCAACAAGGAAATAAAAAATGACACCAGAAAAAAGGGAGAGGCATAGGGTTCAGTGAGCGAAAGCACAATTCAAGAGTTTAAGGAGGGGCTTTTAAAGTAGTTGGTAACAGTGCAGCAGTCTTTGGAGAGGAAGATAATGCAATCAAAAGCACAATGGGGAAAGGAGCAACCAGTGGTGCGGCAAGAACAAGGAGTGGGTTTTGGTCAGACAACTGGAAAGTGCAGAGAGTTGAAGAAAATCAATCCTATTAAAAGAACAAAAATCTAGAAATTTCCAGTTACAAATTCATAAAAGCTGCAGCCTGCATATTATTTCCAACAGTCAATACATGATGTATTAACTACCTGATAAATTAATAAATCACAAAAAGGAATGTGCATAGATCTACAAATTTTCTGTTTCAAGTTTATGCTGACATACAATTTATGAAAACATCCTAGTTGAGGCTGGTGCATCACATATCCCTATCAGCTAAACTCATGTAACCCAATGATGAGAACCCTGAAGGTGCAAAATCCACCATGAATTAGAAAGAAAGAATGAGAATTTGCATTAGCATAGCAACTTTCATGGTCCTTTCAAGGCATCCTAAAATTAGTGATGGTCAAAACAACACTTATGAAGTACAGTTCTTAATGTAGGAAACGTGGAGTTCAATCATCCATAGCAAAGTCCATAAGTAGCAAAGTTAAAATGACTATTTTTTTTAAAATGATGTTGATTGAGGAATAAATTCTGCTCATAACACCCCTGAAAGGCCTCATCTGATCATCTTCAAAAGTGTGCTTTTACATTCACCTAAATTCAGGCATAGTTTTGGATTAACATCTCATTTGAAGGATGGCATTTCTGATGGTGTAGCACTTCTTTTAGTCTACACTAGAGTGTCATCTAACTGTAGTGCTCATGTCTCTGGAATAGGCTTTAAGCCCATAACCTCCTGAATTAGAAGGTCAAAGCACTGCCAACTAAGCCGCAGCTGACACTTCTAACATGAAATGTCACTGAACCAGAATGTTAATACATGATCCAAGTAGTTTACCTACAAATTCAACCCATATCATTTATACAATTATGCACATTTCTGGAATACAGTTTTTTTTCAAAAAAATTGAAAAACTTACTGTGCCACCTGGTATATTTGGCCTGAAAAAAAACAAAAACAAAATCTTTCAATATTGACTATTAAGAGGAAATTTAAAAAGCAAAATTTAGAAACACAGAAAAACAACAGCACAATTCAGGCTCTTCAGCCCACAAAGCTGTGCCGAACATGTCCCTACCCTAGAAATTACTAGGCTTACGCATAGCCCTCTATTTTTCTCAGCTCCATGTACCTATCCAACAGTCTCTTAAAAAGACCCTATCGTATCCACCTCCACCACCATTGCCGGCAGCCCATTCCACGCATTCACCACTCTCTGAGTAAAAAACTTACCCCTGACATCTCCTCTATACCTACTCCCCAGCACCTTAAACCTATGTCCTCTTGTGGCCACCGTTTCAGCCCTGGGGAAAAGCCTCTGACTATCTACCCGATCAATACCTCTCATCGTCTTATATACCTCTATCAGGTCCCCCCTCATCCTCCGTTGCTCCAAGGAGAAAAGGCCGAGTTCCCTCAACCTGCTTTCATAAGACATGCTCCGCATTCCAGGCAGATCCTTGTAACTCTCCTCTGCACCCTTTCTATGGCTTCCACATCCTTCCTGTAGTGAGGCGACCAGAGCTGAGCACAGTACTCCAAGTGGGCACTGACTAGGGTCCTATACAGCTGCAACATTATCTCTCGGCTCCTAAATTCATTTCTACGATTGATGAAGGACAAGACACCATATGTTTTCTTAACCACAGAGTCAACCTGCGCAGCCGCTTTGAGCGTCCTATGGACTCGGACTCCAAGATCCCTCTGATCCTCCACACTGCCAAGAGTCCTACCATTAAGACTATATTCTGCCATCATATTTGACTATATGTCTGCATTTTAACACTGGGTTTTTGTCAGCACTTTTCAAAACATGTAACACAATCAATTTCAAAGTGTATTATATAAACATGTCTACATGAATGAAATGTGGTGAATGCTGGAAATCTGAAATAAAAACTGCTCAAGTTAATCAATATCCACAAAGGGAGAAAAATAATTGATGTTTCAGGTTGATTACTCTTCATCAGAACTGGGAATAGTTAGAAATGCACAGATTTTAAGATGTCAGGGTAGGGGGAGGAGGAGAAGAGAATAAAAAATTTACTACAAGATGGAAGCTTTCAACAGAATCAGAGCTATAGAATAATACAGCACAGAAATAGGCCCTTAAGCCAACTCTTCCATGCCAACCATGGTGCCCACCAAGCTACTCCCATATCCCTCTAAACCTTTTCTATCCATATACCTATCCAAGTGTCTTTTTAATGTTGTTATTGTACCTGCCTCTACTACTTTCTCATTCCATCTACCCACCACCCTCTGCTCCTCAGGACCCTTTTAAATCTTTTGCCTCTCACCTTAAACCTATGCCCTCTAATTTCCCTTCCCTGGCAAAAAGACAATGTGCATTCACCCTATCTATACCCATAATGATTTTATACACCTCAATCTCCTACGTTCCAAGGAATAAAGTCCTAGCCTGCCCGACCTCTCCCTATAACTCAGGCCCTCAAGTCCTGGCAGCATCCTCTTAAATCTTTCTCGGCACTCTTTCCAGTTTGATGATGTCTTTCCTATAAAAGGGCAACCAAAACCATACACAATACTCCAAGTACAGTCTTAGCAATGTCTTGTACAACTGCAACATAACATCCCAACTCCAATAATGCCCTCACTGATCCATCCATCATTAAGGACCCTCACCACCTGGGAAATGCCCCCTTCTCATTACACCATCAAGGTGGTGGTACAGGATACGATTCAGGAACAGCTTCTTCCCTTCTGCTATCATATTTCTGAACTATCCATGAACACTACCTCACTATTCTTCATTTCTGCAGTATTCATTTTTGTAATTTATAGATTTTTGTGTCTCTGCACTGTACTGCTGCTGCAAAACAATTTCACATCATGTGTCAGTGATAATAGATCTGATTCTGATGAAGGCCACTGGGCCAAACGCCTTCTTCACCACGATTTACCCGAGATGGGACTCTCAGTGGACTATGTATCTGTACTCCTAGGTCCCTCTGTTCCACAACATTCCCCAAGGCTCGATGAATGGAAAGTTGTCACGCTGCTTCCCTCTCTATTTGTGCTGCCTGACTTGCTGAGGATATCAATTATTTCATTTTTTTTTAAGTACCACTGTGTGACACTTTAGTAACACTTTTTTTTAAAAGAACACTTGCTGTGCTTATTGTTGTACAACTTGACTAATTCACATACAATATGTAGGAAGTGCATTGGCATTGATGATATCAAGACAATGGTATATCAGGTACCCTTGATATCGATTTAGGCTTAAAGGAACCAGTGCTAAAATAGCAAGTGAAGCTGCAAAGGAATATCAATGAGGCAAAATAAACATCAACATAAGAGCATCTTTGATTTGAGAAGCTATTATAAATGTAAATGAAATGCTACTTGCCATAACTGGCAGGTAAAAAAGATAAGTAACAGCAAGTAATGATTAACCTATATAAAATCCTCAAAGGACGTCATGTGGATTAATGTGCAATGTTGAGCTCCACAATATATGAAGGTGAATGAGACTACAGTGGGAATAATGCAGATTTACTAAAATACTCTTGGTATGAGGAAATACCAACATAAAGACAGATGACTTCACTAGAACAATGCAATGAAGTAGGTGTTTAAAGTTATTCAAGAAATGAGCAGCGTACAATTAAACAGATTATTTATTGTATCAGAGTTGTATAACATAGAAACAGGCCCTTTGGCACACCATGTCTGTTGAACATAGTGCCAATCCACACTAATCCCACTTGCCTGCATTGATTCCATATCTCCCTATGCCTTACTCATTTAAATACCTGTCCAGATGAATCCTAAATGTTGTTACTGCTCCTGCCTACACCACCTCTCCTGGCAGCTCATTCCAGATACCAACTACTCTTTCTGTGAAATATTTACTTTTTGAAAATGAACTGACTACTTTCCATGTTCTTCTTCCTGGTAAATACAGATGAGAAGTATTCATTTAAGACTTCACCCATTTCCTGTGGCTCCACACATAGGTTACCACACTGGTCCTTAAGGGGACATACTCTCTCAATAGCTTCTCTTTTGCTCTTAATATACTTGTTGAATCTTTTAGGATTCTCCTTTATCTCATCTGCCAGAGACATCTCATGCGCCTTTCTTGCCCTCCTAATTTCCTTAAGTGTACTCATACAACCCTTATACATCTCAAGGGACTCGCTTGATCTCGGCTGTCCATACTCAATGCCTTCTTTTTCATGAGCAGACCCTCAATTTCCCTCAGTGACCAAGGCTCCCTCAACTTGCCAGCCTTACCCTTCACTAATAGCAACGTGCTGTCCCAGAACTCTTCCGATCTCACATTTAAAACCTTCCCACTTGCCAGACATCCTTTACCTGCAAACAGCCTCTCCTTTCACCTTAGGACTTTATTTTGAGGATAAATTAGCTTTTGCCTTGGGACTTTATCTTGAAGACCAATCCTGTCTTTTTCCATAACCATCTTGAAACTAATGGAATTATGGTCACTGGTCCCAAGGTTTTCCTCATTGACACACCAACCACTTGCTCTACCTCATTTCCTAACAGGAGATTGAGTGCTGTTCCCTCTTTTATAGCCCATCTACATATTGCTTTGAAAACTTTCCTGGACACACTTAACAAATTCTGCCCTATCTAATCCGTTAGCACTAAGGCAGTCCCAATCAATATTAGGGAAGTTAAAATCATCTACTATTACAATCCTATTATTCCTAGACCCATCTGTACATATTGGTTCCTCTTCTGATGACTGTTGTGGGACCTATAGCATAATCCCATCAAATTGATCACCCCTTTCTTATTTTTAAGTTCTACCCATATGACCTCGCTGGACATTCCCCTCAGGATATCCTCTAAATGATGTTCTCCCTAATCAATAGTGCAATTCCCCCTGCTCTCTTACCTCCATCTCTGTCACTCCAATAGCATTGATACCCCGGAACATTGAGTTGCCAGTCCTGCTCATCTCTCAATCATGTTCCTGTAAATCGCTTTAATATTACATTTCCATGTGCCGATCCATGCTCAGAGTTCATCTGCCTTATCTGTGAGGCTTCTTGCATTAAAGTAAATGCAGTTTAGCCTATTTGCTTAAACTTTCTCATCTGTTACACTATTACTTTGGGATTATTTCTAGCCTAGGCGTCGAAATCTAGGGGTTTGGGATAAAACACAAAATGCAAGAGATTTGAACATAACACAGGCGAAGAACTTTTCAGAGATTGCAGAAGTCATTTTCAGGGCAAATTGTTCCGGCAAATCTATGAAAACATGCAACTTAGACAGGATAAGTGGATGAAACACAACAGGATGAAGGGATATGCGCATGATTAGGACTATTTGGCCTGGAGTACAGACTTTCTTCCTGAAATCAGCATACTATAGGCTCCTTGCAACTGCTTCCAGTTCATGAATGTTACTATAGATAATTGTCAAAGCTACACAAAAATATTGCTGTCTGAAGTATCAACTCAAAGTAATTATCACCCCTTCCTTACCTGTCTAAACCATTCTTTTCCATGAATTTAACTACCTTTGGATTTATATCATGGAACTCTCTCTAACAAATTTTCCACAATATTTCATTTTATACCTTAACTGTACTTGCTCTTCTCACCCTAATTTTTGCTCTTCATGTTTTGTTCACGTTTCCCATTCTTCATGTTACATCTCTTTACATAGGCACTATTTCTGCATACTCTGGATTCCATTTTTTTCCTCCTCTATATTGCTTCTGAACCTCATGCTGACTTATCCTGCTTTTCTCTGTGTAAGCCTAAGCAAAAGAAAGAAGTAGTACAGAGGTGAACCTAAGGAACATAAAAACAGCCAATGTGAAACGAATGGTGAAAGGACTGATTAGAGATCACGTTCTAGTTTGCTGTAGGTTATAAGTAATTATCCAGTACACTATTCTAAAGCAGCAATTTGCACAAGATAATGATGGCAACATTTAATATTTGGTCCAAAAGTATTTCATGACTAACCAGCAAATAGGCCCCAGATTTAAAAAGACTAAAATTTATCAGTGGTTGAAAAGTAACAATAACTTAAAACTATGAGATCCACATTCAATATAAATATGACAACTTACTCTTTAGAATGAATGTTTTGTCTTTCTTCTATATATTACTTAAATACCTACTCAAAAGCTAATTATTGAATTTTCTACAGAGGGTACCAAGTAAGCTTAAGTAAGATACATTCTATCAGCAGCTTATCTTTTTTCCCAGATTACAGACCAATGAAAAAATACTGATACAATTAAATAGCAGACTTAAAGTTCTGCAAACATGTGAAAAAGAAAACATCTGCGAAGTGAAACAATATGGGTAGGCTTTGGTGAAAGTGCTCTACTGTGGCAACTCATCGTCCGAGCAGGCGAACTGGCTCGATGGTCGGGGCGCGCGTCGTCAGAGCGGCGAGGCCCAAGATGGTGCTGGGCCTTCGTCTTCCCTGAGCGACGGGGGAGAACCTGCGCGGGCGAAAAGACTCTGATGATGTAGCGCGTACGTCATTTCCTCTCGGAAGGCGGGAACCATTTCACTTAAAAGGCCCGCGCACGGCGGCAAATAAATCAGTCAGTCTTGTTCTACCACTCACAGACTCGTATCTTTATTTTTCAAATCGCGGTAGGAGCCACTACATTGGTGACCCCGACGGTCCAAACAGATTTTGGACCCTCACAATGACTGCCAATGCAGTGGCACTCAAGCTGCCCACCTTTTGGACGCTTCGGCCCCGTGTGTGGTTTGACCAGGCCGAAGCCCAGTTCCAACTTTGCCAGATCACCTCCAACTCCACACGGTACTACCACGTGGTCAGCTCCCTGGACCAGGAGACAGCCGCCCAGGTCAGAGACTTCATCCAGTCTCTTCCAGAGGAAGGCAAGTACCCGGCTTTCAAGGACCTTCTCATTTGGACATTCGGCCTCTTCCGTCATGAGCATGCTGCCCGCCTGCTTCATCTCAACGGCCTGGGGGACAGATCTCCATCGGCCCTGATGAACGAGATGCTGGCTTTGGCTGAGGGGCACAAGCCCTGCCTGATGTTCGAGCAGGCCTTCCTCGAACAGCTGCCCGACGACATTCACCTGCTGTTGGCTGATACCGATTTCAGCAACCCACGAGGTAGCCGCCCGGGCAGATGTCCTGTGGAAGGCCAAACGCGAGAGCACTTCGTCCGTCAGCCAAATCGCCAGACCGTGTGCCCAACACCTACCTAAGCCAGCAGCCAAGCAACCACACCCCAGAAACACAGACGACGACACTGACAACCAGCTGTGTTTCTACCATCAGAGGTGGGGTGCGGAGGCCCATTGATGCTGCCCACCCTGCAAGTTTCAGGGAAAAGCCAGGGCCAGCCACCGCTGATGGCTACGGCGGCTGGCCACCAACAAAGCCTCCTATTCGTTTGGGACAAGCAGTCCAGGCGTCGTTTCCTTGTCGATACTGGAGCAGAGGTCAGTGTTCTACCCCCAACCGGCCGCGACACTCGTAGCAGGCAACAGGGACTCGCCCTCAAAGCCGCAAACAGCACAACAATACAGACTTTCGGTACCCGTACAGTCCAATTACAAATCGACGACAGCCGTTTTACTTGGAACTTTACCCTTGCCGCTGTCGCCCAGCCACTCCTGGGAGCCGACTTCCTCCAGGCCCACAGCCTGTTAGTCGACCTGCGAGGGAAACGGCAAGTGCACTCCAGAACCTTCCAAACTTACTCTCTGGGAGAAGCCAGCCTACCAGCCCCGCACCTGTACTCCGTTTCCCTGTCTGGCAACTAGTTCACCAAGCTCCTAGCCGAGTTCCCATCGGTTCTGGCACCTCAGTTCAAGAATTTAATGCCCAAACGCGGGGTGCAGCACCACATTACTATGACAGGGCCACCCCTTCACACCCGAGCATGACACCTACCTCCAGACAAGCTCCGCCTGGCGAAGGAGGAGCTTCGCCGCATGGAGGAGCTGGGGATCGTTCGCAGATCAGACAGCCCCTGGGCCTCCCCCCTGCACGTGGTGATTACCGCAGGCTAAACGATGCCACCACTCCAGACCGCTACCCTGTCCCTCATATCCAGGACTTTGCGGCAAACCTACACGGGGCCCACATCTTCTCCAAGGTGGACCTCGTCCAGGGTACCACCAAATCCTTGTCCACCCTGACGACATCCTCAAAACTGCGCTCATCACTCCGTTCGGCCTCTTCGAATTCCTTCTAATGCCATTCGGCCTTAAGAACGTCGCGCAGACCTTCCAGCGGCTGATGGACGCAGTAGGCCGCGACCTGGACTTCGTGTTCATTTACTTAGATGACATTCTCATCGCCAGCCGTAACCGCCAATAACACCACTCCCACCTCCGTCAACTGTACTCCCGCCTCAGTGGTTTCGGCCTCACTATCAACCCAGCCAAGTGCCAATTCGGGCTCGGCTCTATTGATTTCCTCGGCCACAGAATCACCAGCGAGGGAGCAACATCCCTACCTGCCAAGGTAGACGCAATCTGCCATTTTGCCTGTCCCAACACGATCAAAGGCCTGCAGGAGTTCATTGGGATGGTCAACTTTTACCATCGTTTCATCCCTGCAGCAGCCCGTATCATGCACCCCTTGTCCTCGCTGATGTCTGGCAAGGGCAAGGACATCGCCTGGGATGACAAGGCCGCGGCTGCCTTCATTAAGGCCAAAGAAGCCCTAGCATACGCCGCGATGCTGGTCCACCCCAGGACAGACGTCCCAACCGCCCTCATGCTGGACGCATCCAACACCGTGGTCGGTGGGGTACTGGAACAACTAATCGAAGGCCATTGGCAACCCTTGGCGTTTTTCAGCAGGCACCTTAGGCCACCTGAACTTAAATACAGTGCTTTTGATCGGGAGCTACTAGCGCTGTACCTGGCAATCCGGCACTTCTGGTTTTTTTTTAGAAGGCAGGCCTTTCACTGTGTTCACTGACCATAAGCCATTGTCTTTCGCCTTCTCTAAAATCCCCAATCCCTGGTCAGCTTGTCAGCAGCGACATTTGTCCTACATTTCCGAGTTCATAACGGATATCCAGCATGTCTCCGGAAAGGGCAATGTCGTTGCTGACGCGCTCTCCGGACCGATCATCCACAGCCTGTCCCTGGGTGTAGACTATGCGGCCCTGGCTGACGCACAGCAAGTCGACGATGAACTGCCCAGCTAAAGAACCGCAGTCTCAGGCCTGCAGCTCCAAGATTTCATAATTGGCCCAGGTCAGTAGACCCTCTTGTGCAACGTCGCAATCGGTCAGCCCCACCCAATAGTTGCTGCAGCCTGGCGAAAACGCGTTTTCGACTCAGTACACGGGTTGGCGCACCCATCCATCAGATCGACTGTCCGACTAGTCGCCAGCAAGTTCGTCTGGCACAGCCTGCGCAAACAGGTCAGTGAGTGGGACAAGACCTGTCCACACTGCCAGACATCAAAAATCCAATAACACACCAGGGTCCCGCAACAGCAGTTCGAGCCTATCCGTAGAAGGTTTGACTACATTCGCGTCAACCTCGTTGGTTCCCTGCCAGTTTCAAGAGGAGCGCGGTACCTTTTTACCATCATGGACTGGTTCACGAGGTGGCCAGAGGCAACCCCTCTCTCAGACATCACGACTGATTCCTGCACCCGGGCGCTGCTCACAACTTGGGTCTCGCGCTTTGGTGTTCCGGCCCACATCACTTCAGACAGAGGCGCCCAGTTTACCTCCAGCCTATGGTCTGCATTAGCGAGCATGCTAGGAACACAGCTGCACACCACCACGGCCTACCACCCTCAGTCAAATGGGTTGGTAGAACGTTTCCACCGCCATCTGAAATCAGCTCTGATGGCCCGCTTGAAAGGTCCTAACTGGGTCGACGAACTTCCTTGGGTTCTGCTCGGCATATGCACTGCCCCCAAGGAGGATCTCCACGCTTCGTCAGCCGAACTTGTGTACGGTGCACCCCTGGTCGTCCCAAGGGAGTTCATACCCACCCTTAGGGGGCAAGAAGAGCAACGCACGGCAGTCCTGGGAAGACTGCGTGAGAGGCTAGGCAGCTTGGCACCGATCCCCACTTCGCGACATGGTCCATCCCCATCCTGTGAGCCCAAGGAACTAGGAGATTGTAAGTTCATTTTTGTTCGCAGGGGCACACCCCGGGCACCGTTGCAACGGCCATACGAGGGGCCGTTCCGGGTCATCAGAAACAATGGGTCCACCTTTATTTTGGACACTGGGGGCAAGGAGGAAGTCTTCATGACGGACCACCTCAAACCGGCCCATTTAGACCTACAACAACCGGTCGAGGTCCCAACACTGCGACGCAGAGGCCGACCACCGAAGCAACGGCTAGCACAGCCCGCGAACTTTGGGGACCATATCGCCGGTTCTGGGGAGAGGGTTGTATGGCGACTCACCGTCCGAGCAGGCAAACCAGCTCGATGGAGCCGCGTCATCGGAGCGGTGAGGCTCAAGATGGCGCTGGGCCTTCGTCTTCCCCGAGCGACGGGGGGAACCCGCGCGCGCAATAAGACTAATGACATAGCGCGTACATCATTTCCTCTCTCGGAAGGCGGGAACCGTTTCACTTAAAAGGCCCGCGCACAGCGGGAAATAAATCAGTCAGTCTTGTTCTACAACTCACAGATTCGTGTCTTTATTTTTCAAATCGCGGTAGCCACTGCTATACTACTATGTTTATTGACTTTTCCTTTGAATGACAATTGAAATTTCCTCCAGTATTGTCAAAATACTTGTCTTTCATTTCCACCATAAACCCTATCATACTCCACGGGAAATTTGAGAATGTTCACAACATTTGGTGACAAGATAAACAAACTATATTTCTATGTCATAATGAAGCTTGCTCATTTCCACCCAACTCTGCTTTTGCCTCCACTCACTTGCTACCACAACTCTTGCCCCTGCCTGTTACTTGTGACCATGACTATTTAAGGACACTCCTGTCTGGCCATTTCCATTTTGCCTTCTGTAGATTTGAGGTCATTCAAAGGTCATGTTGCTACTTACACCATCTCAATCACCCTTGAATCCTGATCTGACTGGTCCACACTGAAGCTATTAAACAACACCTCAATTTTAACATTCTCATCCTTATTTTTAAATACCTCCATGGCTTTGCTTCTCTTCATCTCTATAATCTTCTTCAAACCTACTAACTTCTGAATTATCCATTTCCATCTAAATTCTTGTCTCAAATGTGCCCAATATTAATCCCTGCACCACTGGTGGCTGTGCCTTTGGGGTTCAATTCCAGGAATTTCCAAATTAAACCTTAATGCTTCTCTATCTTTTATTCCTTTTTAACTTGCAACATGGTTGACTAAGCTTTTATGATCTGTTTATCTGTTTGAATTTCTCCTAGGATGACTTGGTCTCAATTTCATTTGATAATGCTGTTGTAAAGCATCTTACTTTATTAAAAGTACTACATAAATACACTTTGCTACTTTTAAAGCTGCTGGACCTCAAGGATTCTTCTAATTTAAAGCATTTTATTTCAGATTACCAGCAATATTATTCTTATTTCAATATTAAAATAATACAAATACTTTATTTTATCAATGCTGAAGTAATAATATTACTAAAAAAGCATAAATGAGAGCAAGACCACAAAAATCCATTTTAGAAAGAGGCCACACATAACTCAGCATATTTCTGACCAACCTCTTACAAAGTGAGAATTCACAATTCGGAACATTTTGACTTAATTAAAGCAATGTCGTTGTTGCAACTATTTGACATTGATCAGGTTTAAGAATCAGAATCTGAATTGTCGCTGAAACAAACAACATTATTACAGGGCCATACAGGGTAGACGTAGGGATATGTCATCTACATGGGAAGACATCTACATGGTCATGGGGAGAATGAACAAACTCTCCAAAGACTGCACCCGAGGACAGTGTTGAACTCAGGTCCATGATTCTGTGAGACAGCAGCACTGACTGGTGCACCACCTTGCCATTGTGACAAACTGTGATCTTGCTGAATGGTGGTGTGGGCATGAGGGATTGAATGGACTACCTCTCCTATTTTATGTTACTTTCTAAGTCCCTCAGTTTGGGATCGAGAAAGTAACTGAAATAACAATCCCAAGTCAATCATTAAGCAAAAGGAAATGTCCAAAAACACAATGAAAGTCACAAACATTTGAATCAACTAGATGTATATAACTGCAAATGGTGGACATACCACAGTGTGATGCACATATTTCTGTAAGTTTCCTTATTCTGTCATTATCTAATGATTTAACAGTCTTTCCTTCTGAAGTCTCCCTTGCCATTGCAGCCTTCTGCTTCACTTCTGCAAGACCAGAAAAAGTCAACTGAAGTTACACTTTCCAATGAAATTAATGTTTCAAAGTCTTGGCTGTCAAAATCACCCATAAAGCATTCAACAGAAATATAATGAATTGGAAACCAAATTCATCAGCCATCCAGTCAAAATGCTTCATGCTCTGATGCGTCCCTCCTTTATTATCACATCACTTAGAATGCTGAGTGAATGAGCAATGAATAAGTGTTTTAATTGCATGACGTGCCAGAATGCACACACATTGCAATAATTTTTAAATCACCCTTTCTCCAGTGATCAAGTGTATCCCTCTTTTCTCAATTTCCAAAATGGTATACCTGTCAACTTCAATTTACTGCCATTAAATTGCAGGATATGGATGATGAACAAATAAAAAGAACACCGATTAGCAAAAAAAAGAAATTGTCACCATGGGCTGTTAAGATACAAAGTCTCATATGAAAAATGTCAGGGCTCATCTGCCGTAAATGTGGGAGGAGCATTTCACTGATATTAAATAATTTTTATGAAAGGGTAATCATTTATTCCGTAGAACAATCAGAAACAAACCATTCTAAAAATTACACTTAATTTGAAATAAACTGAAACAAAGGAAAACTGCTGGCTGTGGTTTTAATCAATGTTAATCTCAAATCAGGACTGCAAAACTATTAGTAGTGCACATAATGCTTCCTAACAACTATTTCTATTTATATAAAATTCAACCCTGAATAGGGAAAAGGTAAGAAAAACACAGAACAGGCATGAGTGGTGGATTATAAGAAACAAACAAAATCTACAAATTAACTGTACTTTTTGGTGCTGATTTCAACTGTCCTTGTCTGTGCACAGACAAAATTATTATAATTGTAGTGGGAAGTCATGATTGATAGTAACTTAAAATAGTGCAGTTCCAAATAGAACCTGTTATAATCCCATTTAAGCTGACACAATTTATTGCACAATTCCTTTTGAATTGTCACCCATAAAGGTACAGGTATTTTTAAATACATCATTGTATTAATTTGTAATATGCAGAATGTGTAGTACAGAAACAAGCCAACTGTAACAGCTTACCCATGCAAGTATGTGCACAAGCCCCTGAAGCTTCATCCAAACCTTTCTATTCCTTTCTTCATTTGTTAGGAGAGCACCTCCTGAATTTATCCACTTTATTCCACAGAATATCACTCCTTGTTATATCATATTTATTCTTATTGTTCTCCAGACACAGAGATGGATTTATTAGTAACTACTTTATATTAATGTCCTCTAATTTTGGTCTCAGCACACAACTGGAAATGTCTGCATCTCTCTTGAAGAAATCTGGTCATAACCTTAAAGACCTAGCAGTTCAATTCTTGGTCTTCCCTGTTTCACAGTGACCAACCTGTATAGCCTTTCCTGATAATTACAAGTACCATTCTGGTTTCAACCTTGGAAATTTTTATTAACAGTCTCCAGAGCTTCTGAATCACCTTAACAAGATGGTCACCAGAATTGTGCATAGTACTATAAATGAAGTCTAACTAATATTCTCTAAAATGTTAACATAATTTTCTGATTTACAATGAAATGCCACAGAAGGTTATTTAGCTGATCATGCCTGTTTTGGCTTTTTATAAAGCTATCTAATTAATCCCACTGCCTTTCTCTTCCCTGGGGCTTAGCAAATTTATCCTGCACTGGCTCTTTTATAGGACACCCGAGTGTGTTTAACCATTTAACCCAGTCAAAGAAAGAACCAAGCATGTCACTGCTAACAAAACTGGAGGAGAGAGTCTGTTATAAGCAGGTGTAACAATTTTCCTGAAGCAGCCATTTTAAGTTATCTGAATGATCTTACTCACAAAGCTGTCAATCTTGCCTCCTAACCAAGTTCATAAAAAGCTTCTTTTTGTACTATCCATCCCTCCCCAACACTTTCTGCAATATAAAATTAACTCGTTTTCTCATTTTTCCAGTACTGTTGAAGGGTCTATGACCTGAAATGATAAATCTGTTTCTCTATCCACAAAAGCTGCCTGACTACTGAGTGTTTTCAGTGCTTATTCTTCATTTTGAAGATGATTTCAGTATTACTTACAGTTTTTACAGCAGGGAAATTAACAGAAGAATTTTTCATCTAAAACTATACAGAATTATTGAAATTTCTTCAATCGCAGAACACGCTTTCATAAAGGAAACTGCAAATTTAATTAAATATTTGTGCCTTAATCATTATGATGCTCAAATTCAGAAATACTGAAACTTTAGTAAGTTGTAATTAGTAGTTTTTCAGACCTGAAACACATACCCCAATGCTCCTGAATGGCAGTAAGATTTGTCAACAATTTTTGATGATACAATTTTTCCAGCTGAATAAATTGTATTGCTTTCTCATCTAAGTACAAGGTAAAGGAAAACCGCTTATTGCTCATGCATCAAATTGATTACATAATCGTTAATTCAAACTAATGATCTTAGCCAGTATAAAAATACTCCCAAAAGGCAAGAACTTCTAACATGTTGCATTAGAACTCCAACTTGGGATGTTAAAGTAGGATGACATATACAATATTTACATCAAAAGTACAATAAATTTCATGCCTTCACTAGGAAACATAACTTTTATTACACAAATCAAGAAAAAGTTCTGATATGCACAGTATAGTTCTCATTACAAAAGAAAATGATTGATGCAAAGCATGCCAGAATTTGAAATGATTTAGCACAACTTGCTGCCGAGATTAATATAATCTGGTGTACCACAAGGATAAGTGCTGAAGGAGAACATGAGTGAACATGTGAAAAAGGAGAAATGGATATGGCTGGTCAACTTCAGTTTCAGTAATATCTGGATGCTGATGGTAGAGCTCCACAATGGTATAAATGAAGGCAAAAGTCAGCTTGAAACTCAGTCATCTATCAGGCAAACCGTTACCCATAGGTTTAGGAGGGGGAATAGGAATAGACGTACTCACTCTTGATTTTTATGTAGTGACACTTATTTACAATGCATGCATAAGGATACTGAGCACAAATTCACCTCCAATGTTGTTTCAAATATTTAACAATGAAAGTAACAAATCTCCACCTGAACAAGGTATTGAGGATAAATTTAAACAAATGAAACTGCTTAACTCATTAACCATGGATGGAACAAAATTTAACACAGAGGAGGAAAGACTTAATTTGTGAGAAAATGAAAAATTAGAAAGATAAAAGGATACATTCTTCTTCATCAAAATAGATTTCGGCAGTCTGAAATTGAGAAAATAATAATCAGTGATCTCAGAACGAGGCTGTCATATTTACTGTGTTGCACTTTAAGACTAAATGTAGACAGCTGACTGATCAAAGACACACAAATTTAATTCAAAAAGTTACATTATATGTTGATGCTGCTTCTTTTTTAACCCTGCTGAGAATTAGAAAAATGAAGCAGATGGAAACTATGCCATCTGTATAGATATGCACATCTAAAAAAGATGCACAAAAAAACCCAAACATTTAATTGAATTAAACTGATATGTTTATCGAGTTTTACTACCTGACTCAGTGATTAATAAGCTGGATACAATTATCAAGTTACTTATTGACTTATACAATTAGAATTTTATTTATCAAAACAGCTGCCAAGGAAATTTCTGATATATAAACTGCATTATCCTTAAACTGGGAAAAAAAAATCAATATTAAAGCTATTTTTTGCAACTTGAAGAATCTGTAAATATAAAGACTATTGATAGTATGACAATAATCATTCAAGCCTAGAAATGAAAACAAGGATTCCATTTTTGTAACACAAATAAAAACTATGTATTTTAATGCACCCCAATACCCAACCTATACCAAATGAACTTTGTAAAAACGTGGATGTAGAATCATAATAATACAGCCCACAAAGTGGCCATTTGAGCCAAATTCATGCCAGCTTCTTGTATAGCAATCAATTTTGTCCCATTCACTCATTCTTTCCCTGTAGCGCTACAAGCGATTTTTCTTCAAATGCACATCTAATTCCCTTTTGAAAGTGACAACAGATGGTGTGTTTCTACCAGTCTTACAGAACAAGTTACAGACTATGATGAATTTTTGTGCAAGTTTTTCCTCGTATCCCATTTTTTGCCCACTTTGATTACGTCCCGAGTCCTTGAACCATCACTAATAGAAAATGTCCTTCTGTTTACATTATATAAATCAGCAATGATCTAGTTTATCTTTATCAAACTGCCTCATAACCTTAACTCCAATGAAAACAATTCCAGATTCTCTAGTCTGGTGGAGGGTTGATTTTGTGATTGGAAGCTTGTGACCACTGGTGTATCACAAGGATCAGTGCCGGAGCAACAACTGTACATTATTTGGATGTGAATGTAGGAGGCATGATTGGTAAGTTTGCAGGTGACCCAAATATTGGTGGTGTTGATAGTGAAGAGGGTAGTCTTAGATTACAGGACGATATTGATCAGTCGGAAAAGTGGGCAGAGCAATGACAAATGGAGATTAATCCTGACAAGTGCAAGCTTGTTGCACTTTGGGAGCACTAATTAGTGTAAGACATACAAAATGAATGATAAGGCCCTAGGAATATTGAGGAACAGAAGGACCTTGAGGGATTCTTGAAGTTGGCCTTATCTACCTGTGCTGCCAAGGGTATAAAATATAGAGCAAGGAGGTTATGGTACAACTTTACACAACATTACTTAGGGCATAGTTGGAGTACTATGTGCAGCTTTGGTCACCACACCATTGGAAGGATGTGATTGCACTGGAGAATGTGTAGAGGACATTCACCAGGGGGTTGCCTGGGATGGAGCATTTAAGTTACAAGGACAGACTGAATAAGTCAGGCTTTCTTATCTTGGAGCATTGGAGGCTTGAGGTGGTTGGCGAGGAAGGCTTATGAGGTGCTGCCTTCCTTCCGCCGCATATCCAGGACTTCCGTGTGTTTCCAGTGCATGGCCTCTAGGTTCTCAATACCATTCTCAATGCTCCTTTTCCACTGAATACAGGTGGATCAGAGGTTCCCAATAATCAGTGCAGATCACCTGTGCTTAACAATTTATCGCATGTTTAAAGATCTCCAATTGTTTCCTTAAACTTTTACCTGACAATCTTGATTCTACTTTATTGTGGTCAGATCCCTTCTCATGCATTGATGCTAGTCCTCCTCCAAATAAGTAGTTCTACTTTAGGTTGCTCTTTGGCACAGTATAAACCTCTTAATATGATCATCACTGCTCACCATGTTTCCAAAGCTATGGAAATCCAGGTACACTAAAAAAAATCAGAGTTCCCTTGACTCAAATCTTTTAAATCCCAAGCCTACCTTCTTCAAACAGGCCAGCTAGAACTATTATCCACCTCTGCTAAACCCAGAAGCACAGGGAGATGGCAAGTTGAAGTCTGGGCTTATGAAAAATTTGAATACCTGATCCAAATCCAATTTGCATGCTTGTATCAGCTAAAGTTATTCCTGCTTATCGTGTGTTTTTTTTCCATGCTCTGTTACAGACTAGGTTACTATTGGTGGATGTCCCTTTAAGATAGAGCATAGCATGTGTGTGTGGCGTGATTACAACAACAGAAAATAAAGGACATAATGATGTTTTTGAAGCAGTCAGTCAGAATCAGAGAAGAGAGAGAGAGGGAGAGAGAGAGAGACACCAGCCTGCTAGTCTCTATCGATGGATGAGAAACAGTAACTGTGCCTGTCACTACAATCCACGTATGGATTTTTGGAGTCATCTGGTGGAGTCCACTTTGTCGTTAACCTGTAGAGGGAAACAGGTATTTGTGTGGACAGCCACATCTCAGATGCCTTTCAGGGTGAGGAAAGGAGCAGTGGAGTTCACTTTGTCGCTGACCTGTAGAAGGAAACAGGTATTTGTGTGGACTGCCACAATTCCAGTGCCTTTCGGGGTGAGGCAGATGCGGTGGAGTAGTCACTGCTGAGTAGACACTGAGGTGTCGTATGGGTTCCATCGTGGAACATTTGCATTTCGTAATTACTCTCTATTTTCTCTCTACACCTACGTCTTATCTTCAGTCAACGGTGGTTGTTGAAAAAGCCTTGGGTCACGTTTCACCTTATGACTTGCTGAACTGAACTTTAAGAACCATTCCTGGACTTGGAGTTTGGGAATTTGCCACACACTACGAGTTTAGTTTTTGGGGTTAATGTTTAAGATTTAACATTTTTACTTCTAACATTTTTATTTTTCTTATTATCATAAGTAGTTATTAATAAAGTAGTTTTTAACACTGACACATGATATCTTTTGTTGCTGGTTCGTAACAGCTTTTTTTCTCCTTCATTGCTTTGGATCCTACTATAATATGCAAGAATAAAAAGAATTTTAATCCATATCTAAAAATAGATGTGAATTCCTGAAAATAATAGGCAAAAATAATTCAGCTGGGATGTGCAATACAAACTCATGGGGAAGGATATTTCATTGTTCAAATTCATGCACTCGTGTAAAGTGTTCTCTGAACTACAAATAATCCTTACACTTTGCAATTTAAAGTTACTGAGTTTATCAAAGTAAATACACATATTCAAAACTCATTCTTCTTTTATCAGTGAGAAATATGAGTAAAAAATGTAGCATCTCCTGTACCTGATGAAGAAGGTGTGGCAGGGTACTGCAATCATTTAATTCTGTAGCTTTCTGGATGCAGTTGAGTAGAGCCTGGAGAAGTCCTTCCCTGTCAACTTGCTGACAACTTACTTCCAACTCATCACTGCCCTTGCATTTGGATAAATCATCTGACAAAGGAATAAAATTTGACATCACAACAAGATCCATAAGTAGTGATGTAATGCAATTCAGCCATAGCAGCATGAAATTCTAGCCAGTGACCAGACAAATGAAAGAAAAAAAATCAGGACAGGTCACAAACACATCAATGGTGAGGTAGAGTTGAAGCTTATCAAAGTTAAGTCATTCAGAGTATTCAAATACAGAAATATAGTTTTGATATCCAGGAACTTGGAAGCAAAGTTTAACAAGATACAATGGTATTTGAGGAAAACTGGCATGTGTGGTTAAGTTGGACAGCGAGAGTTAACTGATAAACAAGGTGCCATCTATGCATGGAACTGTATTACAGGAAACATTTCCACCTTTTGTGAGACAAGGACAGGGAGGAAAACTGGCAAGGAAATTTATTTGAAAAGAAACACAAACTATTTCTTTCCATTTTGTTAAGAGGATATATGTAGGTTTCAAGATATAATTCTCAATTTTGCTGAGTTTGAGCAGCAAATGATTCTAAATGGAAACTTACCTGAACGGATGGCTTTCAATGTGCTATGTATATCTGAATCGCAGATCATTTCTTTCTCCGCTGAAGGTTTGGTATTTGGGTTAGTGCTGCTGTTCGAAACCTCTGTTTTAACATTACAATCTGTCCCTAAGCAGTCACTTTGTGTAATCTCAAGGACAGTTCTTTCACAGTCTTCTTCATTGTTATTGATTAAATCCTGCTCATTGCCTCCCATTATTTTATCACTGGATGATGACACTAACTGTGCTTCACAAATCTGATTTTTATTTTCATCTGAAGTTAGTGAGGTGGAGTTTGCCACACACTCATTACAGACTTTGTCAGCTGTTTCCAGTTCAATCTTAAGCAATTCTCCTTCATCCATGAGAACGTTCTACTGTAGATCAGCCTGGAAACATCAATTTCCTTCAGAATTTTTTTTTAATATGGATCTGGTAAGCAAAGTAAAAATCAATTTAATAAGGGAAATATTCATTCAAATCATAACTATAATAGTTTTTGTGCTTGATTTTTGTTTACCTGAACAGCATATTGGTGGTACAGTGAACAGATATGCAGCTTACAAGGAGCTACTTTTCAATATCACAAAACTCTCAAAATTGCAATACTAGATCCCATCATGTTTATGTAGCAGCATCAACAGTGATTATACAGCATGTTTTATGTATTTGTTGAACATATAAAGAATACCAAGATTGAGGAAAATCAGACCCGTTTCATATCTATTTACACACACGTGCCTGTGTGCAAGATCTATTTTAACAGTAGCACCTAACACTTTTAGAATACACCACAAATTAAATTATTACATGTGCTTTAATTTGTTGTTCATAGCTTCTCAATACACAAGTCATTTACTGGAATTTTAATCAGCTTTCTTAGTGCAACATAATACCTGTACCTGTTCAAATAACAAAGTTTTAACAATATAGTGATATTTGTTCAAAAAGAAATGCAGGTATTCTTGAAAAACTGCTTTTATGACGTATTTCTGGTGGTGTTTACATCATGCACTGTTCCCAAATTGTTTATGTATTTTATAGAAAAGGTGGGCAAGGCAGGCAACTTGAACCAATTAAAGTAGACTTTGCAGGCAAACAATTCAGTTATCACCAAGTGAAGAGATGCTCCCCCCGCCAACCATCCTTGGACCCTGATACACCAAGATAAAAGCAGTATGACAGTGAGAAGACAGTCCATAATAGAATAAACACAGCCAAAACACAGAGTATACAACAGTATAGTACAGGAACAGGCCCTTCAGCCCACATCATCTGTACCAACCTTGATGCCAAATTAAACTAAACCCATCTGCCTGCACATGATCCATACCTCACCATTTCTTGTATGTTTATGTACCTGTCTAAATGTCTCTTAAATACCACTGTTGTGTCTGCTTCCACCATCACCCCTGGCAGCGTGTTCCAGGCACCTACCACTCTCTGTGTAAAAAAAAATTTACCCACATATCTCCTTTAAAATTTCCTCCCTCACCTTAAAGCTATGCCTCTAGTATTTGACATTTACACCCTGGGATAAAGACTATCAATGCCTCTCATGATTTTATAAACTTCTATCAGGTCTCCCCACAGCCTCTGAAGCTCCAGAGAAAACAATCCAAGTTTCCAACACAGATTTTCTAACAACAATCCAAAACAGATTTGGACAGTGCAAGCTTGAAGAACGGAAAGGTCTTTTGTTGTTCCAGACTCTGAATGGAGTACTAACTAAACCGA
This sequence comes from Pristis pectinata, assembly GCF_009764475.1. Classification (NCBI taxonomy): domain Eukaryota; kingdom Metazoa; phylum Chordata; class Chondrichthyes; order Rhinopristiformes; family Pristidae; genus Pristis; species Pristis pectinata. The sequence goes on from NC_067407.1 coordinate 131,287,090, forward strand.
ACTAATTCATTTCCAAAACCTCAGAATAATTTGTACAGAACAAAATAACCATTTATCTCACCTTTTAATATCAAACAGCTTCACTGATACCAAAAACATTAATTTGTTAATAAATGAAATTAAGCGCGAGAGAAACAGCACCACTTTATTTGCAATTGGCATCGAGTTACCAAATAAAGAGATGACACACAAGGCATTTCACTGAGATTTACATAACGTACAGATTAAGCTATAGGGCTGCAATGAAAAATACTTCATAAATATACACTTTAATAAATCAACAATTACAAAAATATAGGAGGAGCACACATCAGTCATTATAGGTGCAGCAGTACATGTGAAATAATTAAATAAAACTGATCCAAGAGAAAAACAAAACATTCACGCTGACATTTCAACATGATATTCCTTGCTCCATTAATTTGAACAGAGGTGTTCATTTGATAATATTGAGACATTTATCTGTAGCACTTTTATTAAAATAGCTGTGAGGGTGCCAGATTATGATGTTTATAAAAGAGGCAGTTTTTTTTCTAAATAGATCATTTTAAAAGGAAGACAGGTAGAGTTTTCAGGAAGGAATTACAGAGTGGTGAGGCAAAAGCAGAGGCAGAAGATGGTTGATTAATATAAGATATCTTTATTAGTCACATGTACATTGAAACACACAGTGAAATACATCTTTTGTGTAGAGTGTTCTGGGGAGTTTGAATATAGACGAGCTTGCTTCATTATTCATCCTTTCATGGCATATGTCTTAGGTCAGTATTATTGCCTATTCTTATTGCCCTTGAACAAAGTAGCTTGTTAGACCATTTCATAGGGCATGAAAAAGTCATGCAAAATACCCAGCTGCCACTGTGAGTCAAGAACTCACATCTCCACATTACCAGTCTCATCCTCCGGATACCAGCCAGCAACTTAATGACTATACTAACTTAGCTTATGGGGATGGAACACGGAAGGGCAGCCAAGAAGTCTCAGAATAACAGAACGTGGGGGGGGGGGGGGGGGTGGATTTAGTCCAAGAGGATTATACACGTCTCTAGTGAGATTGCATTTGGAATACTGTCAACAGGGTTTCAAAATTAGGTCACTGTTAGTTTCATTTATAATGTAGGTAGCTTATAACGGTGGTGTTAAAGTTGTCTCCCGACATCCATGTGATAGTGGGGTTGCGTTATCTCACAGCCTCTGTTGCTATCTCAACCCCTCCTGGATCCGCAATATCCATGCAATATGTAATTTGTGACAGTCACAGTTAAACAAGGTAATTATGCAAAAGTCAGAAATTTACAGGAATATAAGGCTGTTCAAATAACAAAACGCTATTAAGTTGTAAAGGAATTATGCAAGTACTATGATACCAAAGATAAGAGGAACATAGAAACAGGAGTATCTATTCACTATTCATTTCAATCATATACCTATCTTTCCCCATCTCTTGATTGTTTTATCTAACATCCATCAACCTCAGATTACATTTTAATTGATCTATCATTTACAGCTTTTGCCAAGAGTTCCAAACTTCTGTCACCCTATCCAAATGGAAATGTTTTACCCCCCCCAAAAGCATGGCACTAGGTCAGGGCCAGATACCCTAATGAATGAGCATGGTCTTCTTCTAATATAGTATTCTCCTTAATGAATTTCAAATTATCCCTTAATCATTTAACTTCTGGTGAATGCAACCCTAATTTCTTTGATCTCCCCTTGAAATTAAACCCTTGGAATCCAGTCATTCTGGAGAAACTACACTGTAATCCCCGGACTAACTTACCTTCCCTACAGTGTGACGCATAGTACTCCGAAACACTGTCTAATCAGACCTGTGCACTTACAGCATAGCTTAAATCTCCCGCATTCTGGTCAGAGTTACAAATGGGGAGCTGGTAATCACTGTCCAAAACTTATGCACTGCACGTACAAAGACTTTCTATCCTACAGCAAATGACTCAGTTTCTGACTCTTCAAAGCCATTACACCATGTATAAAGCATAAGCCAGGTGTGTGAATGGGATACTCTCCACTTGAACAGTTAAGTTCCAAAACCTCAAGAATCTCAACTCATCCAAGACAAAGCAGCCTGCTTAATTGACATCCCATTCAATAAATATTCACTTTCTCCACTTGCAGTGCACTCTATCAAATGACCTATAAAAATCACAGAGGCTTCAATACCAAATTCATAAACTCTACCACCTAGAAGATCAAAGGCAACCCTGCAGATTCCTCTCAATTCACACACCATCCTATAATCCGCTATCCGACTGATCAGCATCTTGCTCATTGGGCACTGGTTCCCACTCTCCCTTTTCCTACACTCCCATTAAACTCACTGGATTTGCTGGAATTATAATACTGTATAACACCTTGAAAAAAATCGTATGAATTAAAATAGTGGTGCATTAAACAGAATAACATCCAATAGTCCATAAAAACTGCCTGTTTGGCATTACCAGCATGCCAGATTAACAAAGTTTTAGAATACATCAGCAATCCTTTACTACCAAGTCAAAACCATTGGAACTCCTTTATGGAAGTGTGAGAACACTTAAGAACCAGCAAGTTCCAGTTTTTAAAAAAAATATCAAGTATTTATAACACAATAATAGGCAAGTTATGCTTCATACAAACCTTCTTCCAACCCCATCATCATATCCTTCCATTCCTCTCTCTCATAATTAAATAACTAATTAAATGCTATCTGTCTCAACTACATTTTGTGGTCCACGTTCTACTACTATAAAGTACAGGTAGCTCTGCTATAACACCAGTTTCCACAACACAAATTGGTCATAATGCGATTGATGGATTAGGGAACACTATTCGCATTATGCAGGCTGCAGTGGTTATAGCATGATCTTGATCAGGGAAACCTTCTTAAATCTGTGCTTTGAAAGCAACTACAACCTGTTCTGCTATAACGCGACTTTCTGTAATGACAGTTTCGTAGAAACATACCCATTGCATTATAGCAGAAGTACCTGTAGTTCCTCACTACTTATTAATGACCTTCATATTTACGGCTTTGTTATGATTCCACCTACAAATCAAAACAGCATATTCACATCTGCTCTATCAAACCCTTTCATAATTTTGTTTAAAGGGATCAGGCAATTCATCACTTCTGAAATGTAACTATAAATATTAACTTTATTTTTTTCTCCACAGACCTTCCCTGGAGTAGTCAACGTTGCCAGAATTTTCAGCTTTATTTCATTTTCTACATCAGCAAGATTGTGCTATTGAATCAATTGCCATTTCTTGAATACCTATGCTCCAGCGCTGCTCACACAAAGCATTTTACACCGTTCTAATAAACATGAATTCATATTAGAGTCAGTCTGTACCGCAAGACCATAATTGTGGTGAGTATGTATTACGGTATAATAGTGTATTGACTACTGAACTAAATACAGTATGTTACGCAAGAACAATTGAATGAGTGCACATTTGGAAGATTGCATTTGTTTAGCCCATACAATAGCTAACATTTTCATCAATGTAACTCATAATGCATGACAAGACCTTTACAAGATTTAAGTGAAAAAAAGCCAAAAACATTTGCTGATAGACCACATTTGCAATACCAGAATAGCTTCAGACAATATAAGGTAATGAAACATTGAATTAGTGCACATTCATCAATTAACTGGACCAAGTACATTCTACGAGGGCAATAACTTCATAAATTTAACTGGTAAAAGGATGCCAATCTCAACTCTACACCAAACCTAAAATGGGGTAAAACGAGCAATTTAAATTGAGTTCTTCCTCTGATATCATCCAGTAAGTCAAGGTAACAAAATTTCAGGTTGAAGTTGTTAGGAATTAAAAGTTAATTAATAAACACAAAATTTAGAATTTCTTAAATATGTTAATCCACATCAAAAGTAGATCAGAAATGACATGGCAATTTTGTAAGAAATATTCTTTAATTCCTTGTCATAATGTTTGATGGATTTGGGGGCATAAATGGCAATATCACAATTGCTTTATCTGTCCAAAGCATATTGAGCAGAGCACCAGCAATCGCTTTCTTAAAAATTCGCTAGTAGCTCACGTGTAGTGAAAAAAATCTAAATAGCATAACACAAGATTAAAGCATAAACTAAAAATGCCAGAAATACTCAACAAATCAGACAGCAGTGGATAAAAGATCATCAACCTGAAATGCTGACTGCTTCTCTCTCTGCCCAACCAGCATATTTCCTCCATCTGCAGTTTTTCAATTTGTGATAAAATAAAGATATTCTACCCTAGAAATAAACATGTTACAAAATAGTCATCTCCCCAACCAACATAGCAAGTTACGTTGACGTAATTGGTTTCTCAGTTGTGGTTTACAGATGGCAGCAATGCAAACTGAATGAGCTATTTGTGCAGACGCCAAAAGAACACAAAAGCAAAATGTACAAATTGTAAACAAAAGTTATAAGATCACTTCAGAACAGTAAGGTAACATAAAGGTTCATATTACTGTAAGATACAGTCAACTGTCAATACACTAATGCCACAGCTACAATAATGAAAAGCTACAACTGTAAAAACCTCAGCCAATGGTAATGAAAACAAAACTTCCCGACATAAACATAAAACCACCAGAATGTGTAACAAGTGAAGAGAAATGAAGGCATACGGTTTTATAAAATGTCTTTACCAGGTACTGGAAATGAGCCACAGAGAGAGATGGAAAAGGGGGCAGTTTACACATGGGATTCAGGACTTCAATCTATACCTAGTCTCACCAGAGAATTAAAGGGTTTAAATGAGACAACAGGGCTTGTCAAGCAGAGAACATAGAACACTACAGCACAGTACAGGACCTTCCGCCCACAATGTTGTGCCAACATTCTATCCTGCTCTAAGATCTATCTAACCCTTCCCTCCCACATAGCCCCCTACTTTTCTATCATTCATGTGTCTCTTTAAAAGTCTCCTAAAGGTCCCTAATGTATCTGCCCCCACAGCCTCTGCTGGCAGTGCATTCCACGCACCCACCATTCTCTGTGTAAAAAACTTAAAATTATGCCCCCTCGTTTTAGCCATTGTCACCCTGGGAAAAAGCCTGACTGTCCACTCGATCCATGCCTCTTATCATCTTGCAGTCAGGTAATTGTGCACAGACATCCAACTCAGGTAGAGGGCGAGTCCAAAACTCCTCTCCTCAAAAGGTCAAGCACTGGGGCACCAAATTACACAGGCAGAGGCGTTTTAGCATACAGAACACGTGAGGAACAAACACCATGTGTGGGCAGATTGAGCAGACGGGGGCTCGTGCGCAGGTGGACGAAGCGGATGGGGACATGTGTGCACACGGACAGAGTGGACAATGGCATGCCTCCCTCCGCTCCAAGCGCACCTGCGTGTTCCTGGCCACTCCATCAACTACCATACCCATCAACACTAATCCCATTTACCTGAAGTTTATCCATAGCCTTCCATGCCTTGGCAATTCAAGTGCTTGTCTGGACACTTATCAGTGTTGTGAAAAGGGGTGGTCAGGGGGTACACCCGTGCAGGCAGGGTGGCTGAGGACACCTGCCCACAATTAAAGGTAGAGGCAGAAACACATTCAGAAAGTGATAGGAACAGAATGTGACAGCGAGGGAGGCAGAGGAAATCTCCGTTGCCGAGAGACTGAATTAAAACCGGAAACTGTTGGGCAGCATCTGTGGAAAGAGAAACAGCCCACAGAGCCCACACCGTCTCCCCGCAGCCGCTGCCCGGCCTGCTGAGTATTTTCAGCCATTTTTTATCTCAGATTCCCAGCATCTGCAGCGCTTTGACTTTCACCGATTGAAGTCAGCCTCCGGCGCGTCACGAAGGACCGCAGTAACCTTAATGGCATGCGGCAGCTGAGGCCGGCCGGCGGCGGTGCTCTGCACTCGGCCAGCCGGCGGGCGAGCATTCACCGCGCTGCTCACGGACAGGGGCCGAGGCAGCGCCGCCGCCATCCCCGTTCCAATCACGGCTCCATCTCAGAGAGTGAAACCATCGCGTTTATTTATTTTTCCACAGAGAGGGAGGAGGAGGAGGAGGAGGAGGGAGGGAGTGAGGAGAGAGGAGGAGGAGGAGGAGGGAGGGAGTGAGGAGGAGGAGGAGGAGGAGGGAGGAGTGAGGAGGAGGAGGAGGGAGGGGTGAGGAGAGGAGGAGGGAGGGGTGAGGAGGAGGAGGGAGGGGTGAGGAGGAGGAGGGAGGGGGTGAGGAGGAGGAGGAGGGAGGGGGTGAGGAGGAGGGAGAGGAGGAAGAGGGAGAGGAGGAGGAGGGAGGAGGGAGAGGAGGAGGAGAGGGAGAGGAGGGAGAGAGGAGAGGAGGAGGAGGAGGAGAGGAGGGAGGAGGAGGGAGAGGAGGAGAGAGGAGAGGAGGGAGGAGGGGGAGGAGGGAGGAGAGGAGGAGGAGAGGAGGAGGAGGGAGGGAGGGGGGGGAGAGGGAGGGGAGAGGAGGGAGAGGAGGAGGGAGAGGAGGAGGGGAGAGGAGGAGGGGGAGAGGAGGAGGGGAGAGGAGGGAGGGGGAGAGAGGAGGGAGGGGGAGAGGAGAGGGGGAGGAGGGAGGGGGAGAAGGGAGGGGGGAGAGAGAGAGGGGGGGAGGAGGAGAGAGGGAGGGGGGAGAGGAGGGAGGGGGGGAGGAGAGGAGGGAGGGGGGGGAGAGGGAGGGGGGGAGGAGGGAGGGAGGGAGGAGGGGAGGAGGGAGGAGGAGGAGGAGGAGGAGAGGGGGGGAGGGAGGAGGAGGGAGGGGGAGGAGGAGGGAGGGGGAGGGAGGAGGGGGGAGGAGGAGGAGGGAGGAGGGGAGGGGGAGGAGGGGGGGAGGAGGGAGGAGAGGGGGAGGAGGAGGAGGGGAGAGGGGGAGGAGGAGAGGGGGAGGGGAGGAGGAGGAGGGGGGAGAGGAGGAGGAGGGGAGAGGGGGGAGGAGGAGGGGGAGGGAGGAGGGGAGGAGGAGGGAGGAGGGGGAGGGAGGAGGAGGGAGGGGGAGGAGGAGGGAGGAGGGGGAGGGAGAGGAGGAGGAGAGGAGGAGGGGAGGAGAGGGGGAGGGAGTGAGGAGGAGGGAGGGGGGGGTGAGGAGGGAGGGGGGGGAGGAGGAGGGTGGGTGGGGGTGAGGGGAGGGAGGGGGTGGGGGGAGGGAGGGGGGAAGGAGAGGGAGGGAGGGAGGGAGGAGGTGAGGGGAGATCGCCAGCCGCCAGCGCCCCCCACCGCGGCCCGCGCGCCCACCCGCTCGCGCTCCGGGCACCTGCACTCCAGCCTCGCGCTGTCGAACCCCTCCGACATCCGGGCACCTCCGCTGCCCGCCCTCCCCGCTAGACTGCACCGCCGAGCCGAGCTCGGCAGCGGCCAAAGAGCACTCGGGTGCGCCGCGCGGTCCTTCTGCCCGCCCGCATCTCCCACGCTGCTCCCCGCTACCGGTGCGCCGGCCGCGGTGCAGTCGCGGCTTTTTTTTTCACCAAACCGAATTGTGCAGCTCAGATTTAGTATTGTGCGGGATTTTATCCAGTTTTGAAAACATAACTGTGACATTGGTAGTATTTCACGTTAAAGTTTTTTACAATTCCAGGGAAAGTGGTTGAGGAGGATACAACAACATTTAAAAGACACTTGGACAGGTACATGGATAGGAAAGGTTTACAGGCTTGTGGGCCAAATGGCACTCGCTTAGATGGGTATCTCGGTCCGCATGGACAAGTCGGGCTGAAGGGCCTGTTTCCATGCTGGGTTGTCCTATGACTCTATGGCTTGAGCAGGGACCTGAACTTTGATCTGTTCTTGTCCATGAGTATTTATTGTAGGGGATCCAATAGAGTTTCTGGTCAGTGGTGACTCTATGACTCTAAAGGTGCAATACTACAGGCTGATGGTCCAGTGCAACAATGAGGGGATGCTGCACTACCGGAGGTACTGTTTACAGAATGGGACATTAAAGAGGCTGTGCCTGCTCTCCCCGTTTGTGAAAAGAGAACCCCACTGTACCATTTGGTAAGTTTGCAATGAACCTTCATCTTACACATTGATATGCATCGCACAGACACAGATTCAGGTACTTAATGATTAATGGCCACGACAGGGTGTTCTCAGTAAAATACATTATCACATTTGTCTCCTTCATATGTCCACAAACCCCATCCCAAAATCCATTGCTCTTTTACTTATGATAAAAAATTGCTTCAGTTAGCTCTCAGGAGAGGTTGGATTGGTTGTTTTCTCTGGAGTGTTGGAGGCTGAGGGGAGACCTGATAGAAACTCAAAATTATGAGAGGCATAGATAGGGTAGTCTCTTTCCAGGGTAGAAATGTCGAATACTAAGGTGAGAGGGGGAAAGTTTAAGGGAGATATGTGGGTAGTTTTTTTAACACAGAGTGGTAGATGCCTGGAACACACTGCCAGGGGAGGTGGTGGAAGCAGACACAATAGTGACGTTTAGGAGGCATTTAGACAGGCACATGAACAGGCAGGGAATGGAGGGATATGGAGCATGTGCAGGCAGATGGATTGAGTTTCATTTGGCATCATGGTCAGCGCAGACATCGTGGGCTGAAGGCCCTGTTTCTGTGCTCTACTGTTCTATGTTTGCCACACCAAAACAGGTGTGAAAGTGAGGCTAGGCTCTTAAGCAGGCCAAAGCTATTCAAAACAAAATAGGCTGAACATAAAAGGAAGCAGGAGTAAGCCATTTGGCTCTTGTGTTGTTTCTGCTGTTCATTAAGATCATGGTGGTATTTTATTTTATCAGCATTTTCCTGCGCCTATATACCTTGATTCTTTTCATATCCAAATATCTATCAACCTTTGTCTGGAACATATTCAGTGTCTGAAGGGATGTGAAGGTATCAGGGGTGGGTTGGTTGCAGTTCATTAGGACACTTCTGTTAAAGAATATGACAGTGGGTAGGCAATGGCTAACACAGAGAATTTTCATGATTTGCAACAAATATACATTCAAACATAGAACAGTACAGCACAATACAGGCCCTTCAGCCCACAATGTTGCGCTGACAGTTAAACCTCGCTAAGACTATCTAACCCCTTCCTCCCACATATCCCTCTATTTTAAATTCCTCCATATGCTTATCTTGAATTTGACCAATGTACCTGCCTCCATCACCGACCCAGGCAGCACATTCATGGCCCAACCACTCTCTGGGTAAAAAACCTTCCTCTGATATCTCCCTTGAACTTCCCACCCATTACTTTAAAGCCATGCCCTCTTGTATTGAGCATTGATGCCCTGGGAAAGAGGCACTGGCTGTCCCACTCTACCTATTCCCCTTAATATTTTTGTACACCTCTATCATGTCTCCTCTCATCCTCCTTCTCTCCAAAGAGTAAAGCCCTAGCTCCCTTAGTCTCTCCTCATCAAGTATACTCTATAAACCAGGCAGCATCCTGGTAAATCTCCTCTGCACCCTTTCCAATGCTCCTTGTGTCATTCCTTGTGACCACCCATTCCTTTAAGAATATAAAAATAGTGGTCCACCATGAATTACAATAGAAATTAATAGCGGTATTAAATCTAAGGAAAAGCTTATAATGTTGCCAGAGAAAGTTCTAAGCCTGAGGATTGGGAGTGTTTTATAATTCAGCAAAGGATGACCAAGAAATTGATAAAGAGGAAAGAAAATGAAATAGGAGAGCAATCTAGCAAGGCACTTAAAATAGACTAATATAGCTTCTGCAGGTATGTAATAAGGAGAAGACTTAGTAAGGGCAAATGTGAGTCCCTAACAGACAGAGATGGGAGAGTTCATAATAGGGAATAAGGAAACTGCAGAGTAGTTAAACAAAGACTTTGTGCCCGTCTTCTTGGAAGACAAAAATACTGGAGAACTAAGGGTCCAATGCAAATGATGAAGTGAAAAGTATTAATATTAGTAATTAAATATTACTAGAGAAGTCAATAAGCCTGTAAACTAATAAATCTTAAGGACTGGGATGTCTATATCCTAAGTTTTTTTAAAGAGACATCAATAGAAATAGTGGATGCTCTGGCTATTATTTTCCTAAATTCTATAGATTTTTGGAATGAGTCCTGTAAGTAGGGTAGCAAATCTGACGCAGTACTTAAGAAGGAGGGAGAGCAAAACCAGGAACTACCCACTTCTTAGCCTAACAGTAGTTGTAGGGAAATGCTGTAATTTATTATAAAGGTTATAATATCCATACTTAAAAAAGCATCAGGGAGTCGCTAGCAGAGCTACTGCCTCACAGTGTCAGAGACAAGGGTTTCAGTCCTGTCCCTTGGGTGCTGTCTGTAAGATTTGCACATTCTCCCTGTCACTGCATGCGTTTCCTCTGGGTGCTCCAGTTTCCTCCCATACCCCAAGGACAAGTGGTTTGATAAGTTAATTGGTCACTATAACTTGCCCCTAATGTGTAGCTTAGAATCGGGGGGAATTGACAAGAATGTGAGGAGAATTTAAAAAATAAAATTGATGTAGGATTAATGTAACTGGGTGGTTGAGGTCTGTGCAGACGCAATGGACTGAGGACCTGTTTCCATGTTATATATCTCTATGACTCCATGATAATATGATTGAGCAGAGTTAACAGAGATTTTTATAAGGGGAGTCATGTTTGACTATTGCAGTTTTGAGTATGTATCTAGTAGTGGATTAGGAGGAATCTGTGGATGTGGTGTATTTGCATCTTCATAAGGCTTCTGATGAGATCCCACACAGGTGATTGGTGAACAAGGGCAGAGCATGTGGATTCCTGTGTGATATACTAGCATGGTTTGAGAGTTGGTTGACAGATTGAAAACAGAGGAGGATTAAATGGATCCTTTTCAGGTTGGCAGCCTCTGACTAGTAGGATACTGCAGGGATCTCTGCTTGGACCCTTACGATTCACAATGTAAATCAATTATTTGGTTGAGGGAATAAAATATAACATTTCCACATTTGCTGATGACACAGAGTCATGTGGGTATGTGAATAATGATGAGAATTTAGACAATCTAAATGGATGGGCACCAACATGACAGATGGAGTACAACATGGGAAAAACTATCAGGATTTTTGGGTAGAAAAATTAAAGTGCTGAGTATTTTGTGAGTGGTGAGAGATTAGGAAATATTGATGTTCTAAGGAACCTTAGTGCCCTTGTACATAAGTCACCAAGAACATTCACATGCAACAGGCATTTAAGAAGGCAATGGAATTTTGGATTTTATTGCTTGGGATTTGAGTACAAGAGTAAAGATGTCTTTATGTAGTTTTTATAGGATGTCGTTCAGACCACTTTGGGAGTGTTGTCAGTCATTGATTGCATTTGAAACAGAGATCAATAGATTGCTAGGTAATAAAAGAATTGTGGGAAATGGGGATGAGACCAGGAGAATGGTGTTGAGCTTGAAGGTTAGTCATGACCATGTTGAATGGCTGAGTAGGTGTGAGAGGCCAAATGGCTATTCCTGCTTCTATTCACAAGACAAAGAAGCAGAAGTAGGCCATTCGGCTCATTGAGTCTGCTCCATGAGCTGAACTAGTACTATTCCTATCTAGCCCCAATTTCCGGCCTTATCCCCATCTCCCTTGATACCTTGACTAATTAGATACCTATCAATCTCCTCCTTAAATGCCCCCAATGATTGTGCCTCCACAGCTGTATGTGGCAAAGAATTCCATAACTTCACTACCCTCTGGCTAAAGAAATTTCTCCTCATTTCTGTTTTAAAACCGGTACCCTCTAATTCTAATATTGTGCCCTCTAGTCCTGGACTCACCCACCAGGGGAAACAGCTTAATGACATCTATTTCCAATGCCTTATAGAGAATTCCAAAGATTAGGTGAATTTTAGACTGGAAAACTATTCTGTGTCATGAGTAATGGGTAGATGATTGGCAAAACCTGCAAGAATAAATCTCCTGAATGCCAGCAGAATTCAAGTTAGGTGTGATCTCATTCCATGTGCATCTTGACAGACTGGAGGCTTTTCAGCTGAGAAGTCTGCTTTAGAAACCCATAGCATGTGAGTACAAGTCACTGGACTGGAATGGGGACAGTAAGTGAAAGAAGCAAAAGTACACAAGAACACTGATGGCTTATATGGCCCCTTGAAGCTGCTCAGATATTTTTCATGTTATATTTCCTTATGACATAGAAGGCCATCTCTCTCTGCCAGCTCTCAGAGCAGTCCCAGCAATCCCAATCCACCCTTGTAACCTATTCTCTCTTGCATGCCTGTCAACTTGCTCCTGATTTTCCTTCCACCCACCTACACTAGGGGTGATTTACAACAGCCAATTAACCTGCCAGCATATTTTTGGGACTTGGGAGTAAACCAGGTGCCCCAGGGGAAACTCACACTTTTACAAGGAGAATGTAAAAAATCCACACAGACAGGTTGGAGGTCAGGTTTAAACCTGGGTCTCTGGAGCCGTGAGGCAGCAGCTCTAATTGTTACACAATTACGCCGCCCTACTATTGAAAAAGATCATGGGCGATCTTACTCAACATTTCCCTGATGTTCGAAGACCTATCAACCTCAGTGATGAATATACAGAATGATTGAGTAACCACAACCCTATGGTGCAGATAACTCTGGAGGTGAACAACCTTCTGAGAGAAGTTGTTTCACTTCATTCTCACTCTAAATGACTGTCTGTATTGTTATTAACTACAGGAGAATGTGTGCAATAATTATAAATCATGGAGAGAATAAAACAAAAGGTGACAATGCTCTGGAATTCATTCTTGGGTGTGTAGTGCTTTCTTGTCAGACTGTATTATTCTCAGTGACTATGATTTAATGCCTGAAAGGTATTCACAAAAATCTAGCAGATTGATAAACTTCTGAGAAAGACAGATTTGGCAATAGAAGCCTAAAAGACCTTTAATCTTTGCCATTTGATGTTTAGGAATGGAAATGGTGTGTTATAATTTAGAAACAGGTCGTAGGAGCTGGAGGGGAACTTGTGTTGGTTATTTCACACATGTGAGCACAGTTCAGCAGTCAAGCAGTGTCACAGGTGAGAGACCAGCAACAGCACATTGCACACTGGTGAGCCACTCAACAAGTTGCTCAAATTGGCTTTGGACAAGGCCCGAGGGTGGGTAGCTGAACAGAAGTCAGTGATCTGGAAATGATAGCGTTTCAAACCTCAAACTCAAAGTCAAAGCTGATTTTATTGTCAGATGCAGAAGTACATGTATGCACAGATCCAATGAATAACTTACTTGCACCCCAATCACAGGCACATAGCATCATATAAGCAGCATTCATAAGAAAAACATCAATTATACATAATTTTTACAAGAAAGACACAATTAGAACAAAAAAAGTCCATTGTAGTGCAAAGTGGTCATAGTGTTGCTCAACTCTAGTGATTAGGATTTTGCGGTTGGCTCAAGAACTAAATGGTCGAAGGGAAGTAGCTGTCCTTGAACCTAGTTGTATGGGACTTCAGGCTTTGGTACCTCCTGCCCAATGGTAGCTGCGAGAAGATGGCATGGCCCGGATGGTGGGGATCTTTGATGATTGATGTTGCCTTCTTGAGGCAGTGCCTCCTGTAGATACTACCAATGGTGGGGAGGGATGTGCCCGTGATGTATTGTGCCGCGTTCCACTACTGTCTGCAGCTTCTTGCATTGTCCTGCACATTCGAATTGTCGTATCAGACCTTGATGCAACCAGTCAGCATACTTTCAACAGTACATCTCTAGAAGTTTGTTAGAGTGTTCGGTGACAAACCAAACCTCCTTAACCTCCTAAGAAAGTAAAGATGCTGGTCTGTCTTCCTTGTGATTGTATCTATGTGCTGGGCCCAGGATAAGTCATCTGATATGTTAACGCCCAGCAATTTAAAGCTGATGACTCTCCCACCACCGATCCCCCAATGTAGACTGGCGAATGCTCGTCCTCCTTCCCCTTATGGTAAAACCTGATGGTAAAATACTCCTAGTCTCCGAAATCTTGCAAAGTATACCAAGATACCTTGCATGTTTAAGGGATTTGGCAGCAAGCTGGTCCGTGCATGGTGACTTGGGCAGATAGTCCCTTCTTCCTTTCAGTGATTGTCACCAATGTAAGGGTGTAAACTACTCATTCACAATAACCTGTTGTAAGACCTTCCCTCCAGCAGCCTTGGCTGCTTTTGGACTTTGGTCAGACACAAAGTTATTTGTGATCGAAAATAAAAACAGCAAATGCAGGATGAAAGTCCTAAAATTGTAGATGCTGGGAATCTGAAATGAAAACAGTAAATGCTAGAATTACTCAGTAGGTCAGCCGGCATCTGTGGAAAGAGGGTTAGAAAGTTTCAGGTTGAAAACCCTTTGTCAGAACTGGGAGTGGGAGAAGATAAGTTAGTTCTAAGTTGCAGAGAGGGTGGGAATGGGATGGTTAGGGCAAAGGTAACATCTATGATAGGATGAGGCCAGGGTTTCCATAGGGATAAGGTATTGATAAAGTCATCTGGATGATAAATCACTTAGGGCTGTTTGTGAGGATACAAACAAAGGAATACAAAGCAGTAGAAAATGCCCAATAGGTCAGGCTGCCCTAGTGGAGAGAAAAAAAAATCAACTTTACAGATGAGTGACTTGCAACAGAGCTGACCAGTTCTGATGCAAGTGCATCCTACATCCTATCTGGATGCATCGTGGCTTGGTATGGCAACTGCTCTGCCCGTGACCGCAAGAAACTGCAGAGAGTTGTGGACACACCCCAGCACATCACGGAAACCAGCCTCCCCTCCATGGACTCTGTCTATACCTCTCGCTGCCTTGGTGAAGCAGCCAGCATAATCAAAGACCCCCACCACCCAGGTCATTCTCTCTTCTCCCCTCTCCCATCAGGCAGAAGGTACAGGAGCCTGAGGGCACATACCACCAGGCTCAAGGACAGCTTCTATCCAACTGTTATAAGACTATTGAACGGTTCCCTTATACTATGAGATGGACTCTTGAAGTCACAATCTACCTTGTTATGACCTTGCACCTTATTGTCTATCTGCACTTCACTTCCTCTGAAGCTGTGACACTTTACTCTGTATTCTGTTATTGTTCTTACCCTGTACTACCTCAATGCACTGTGTAATGAATTGATCTGTACAAACGGTATGCAAGACAAGTTTTTCACTGTACCTCGGTACAAGTGACAATAATAAACCAATGCCAATACCAAACAGAGAAAGCGAATTAGCTGAAGACATAGAATTTGATTGAGCCTAGCAGGCTGTGATGTGTCCAGGTGGAAGATGAGGTGCTATTCCTCAAGCTTGCACTGGGCCTTATTATACAGTGCAAGACGCCACAGACAGATAGGTCAGAGTAGGAGTGAGATGGAGAATTAAAGTGGCAGACAAGAAGTTCAGAGTTGCTCCTATGGACCGAGTGCAGGTAGTTCTATAAGCAGTATATCTGTATTTGGTATCCCCACCATAGCAGAGACCATATTGTGAACACAAAATACAGATTGTAAGTAGTATAAATGAATCAATGCTTCACTTGGAAGAACTGTTTGGGTCTCTGGTAGGCAGAAGAGGTAAAAGGACTGATGTTGTAAGGTCCCATGTGAAGGGGTATGGTTGGCACAGATGAAGGAACAGACTAGGGAGCTGTGAAGAGACTGGTTCCTTATGCTGAAAGGGGATGGAAGGGGAAGATGTGCCCAGTAGCATTTCAATAAGAGGAATCTAAATGGAGAAAGATTGCAGATGAGTGAAGTACAGAGGGATCTAATTGTTCTTGTGCACAAATTACAAAAAGTTAGCAAGCAGGTACAGCGTGGTTGGGAAGGCAAGTGACATATTGGCCTTTATTGCAAGGGGGTTGGGGTTTAGAAAGTGGGAAATATTGTTACTATCATATAGGGTATTGGTGAGGCCAGTTTTGGTCCCTTTAATTGAGAATGGATATGCTAGCTTTGGAGGCAGTCCAAAAGAGATTCACTAGGATAATTTCTGGATGAGAGTGTTGTCCTATGAAAAGCAGCTAAAGAAATTACATCTATATTCTTTGGAGTTCAGCAGAATGAGGGGTGATCTCATTTGAAACATGAAATCCTGAGGGGATTGACAGGGTCAAGATGTTTCCACTGGTGGGGAAATCCAAAGGTGGGGACATAGTTATATAGGGTGTGTAAGAATTTCTTCTCACAGAGGGTGGTGAATCTCTGGAATCTCTACCTCATAGAGAAGTGCAGGCTAAATCATTGAGGGTATTTTATAGTAGTAGATAAGTTTTTTTGAAAGATTGAGGAATTATGGGCTATAGGGAACTGGGATAGAGAAGATGAGGCCTGGGGCAGGTTAGCCATGATTATATTGTTATGGTAGGGAACAAATGGCCTGGTCATACTTTCTCAAGTTCTAAGAGGATGGGAAATTGCAGGAGGATTCAGATTTCAAATTTCCAGCATCAGTAGTTTTTGATTTCCATACTGATGACAGAGTCTGCCTGAATCGTGAAAGCACTAGGCTGAAAATGTATAATAAAAACAGAAAACATGAGATCAGACCATCTGTGGATGGAGAAACAGAATTAATGTTCTAGGTTGATGACTCATCTGAACTGGGAAAATTGAGAAAACATTTTAAACTGCAGAAGGGGGAGGGGTGAAGAGAGCAAAGGGAATTTCTCTGATAGGTTGGAGACCAAGCAAATCCACATAACACAGATGGTTTGGTGCCGTGTAAGAGCGTGATGAAGGCTTGTTAATCATAGTTGATCTGTCTGATGTAAATAGAGGGAGATGGATGAAAATAGAGGAGAAAACAATGTTGGAAATGTTCATCCAGAACACAGCAGATGCAGGAAAACTGAAATAAAAGAGAATGTAGTAAAATATTGGCTGAAGTATTTTGATTACATAGAGGTGAGTGGAGGCATTTATTTACCCACATTGCATTTTAACATAACATTATGTGCCAGTAGCAGGGGTGCGGGTAGTTGGATTATCGATTGGCAGTTGCTGGAAGAGATGATGAGCTGGTTCAGCTCAGAACATCGGATCACTCATAGTCTTCTATGAGCTTTCAAAGCAGGCTTTCTATCCATAAGGCCTCCAGTGTGTCTCATCTCTTTGAGCCATTTAACTGTTTTGCTGGAGGAATTTTGTTAGTTTCTTGGATTTTGCCATTAATCTTCAGACATTCAATCATGATTGCTGAAAGCTTTCTACCTCAAGGTTCTCTGAGTTCGACCATAAAGAAGGGGCCTCTGGACAGAACAAACGTGGGGAGAAGTAGGAGGAGCAGTTTGCCAATCCAGATGTAGCTATCATCCCAAGAATGCTTGGGGAACTGGCTATAGTGAAAGTTTAGGGAGTTGCCCAATGGCAGTAACATGTTCTGCTGGACATTAAGTCAGAATTACCAATTATGACTCTGAAGACATCTGACATGTTTTCTGCATTAAAGACACTATAAATACCAGATGGTGTTGACAAAATGTATGTCAGATGAGGCAATAGATAGAACTTAGAACACTACAGCACAGTACAGGCCCTTCAGCCCACAATGTTGTGCCAACATTTTATCCTGCTCTAAGATCTATCTAACCCTTCCCTCCCACATACTGTAGCTCCCCATTTCTCTGTCATTCTTGTGTCTATCTTAGAGTCTCTGAAATGTCCCTAATGTATCTGCCCCCACAACCTCTGCAGGCAATGCATTCCACGCACCCACCACTCTCCGTGTAAAAATATTACCCCTGACATCCCCCTTATACTTTCCTCCAGTCACCTTAAAATCATGTCCCCTTGCGTTAGTCATCGTCACCGTGGGAATAAATCTCTGACTGTCCACTTGATTTATGCCCCTCATCCTCCTCTCCAAAGAGAAAAGCCCCAGCTCGCTCAACCTATCCTCATAAGACATGCTCTCCAACCCAGGCAACATTCTGGTAAACCTCCTCTGCACCCTCCCTAAAGCTTCCACATCCTTCCTATAATGAGGCCACCAGAACTGAACACAATACTCCAAGTGTGTTCTAACCAGAGTTCTATAGAGCTGTAACATTATCTCGCGGCTCTTGAACTCAATCTCCTGACTAATAAAGGCCAACACACCATATGCCTTCTAACAACCCAATCGACCTGCATAGCAACCTTGAGGGATCTATGGACGTGGACCCCAAGATCCCTCTGTTCCTCCACACTGCTAAGACTCCTGCCATGAACCTTCGAATTCGATCTCCCGAAGTGTATCACTTCACACTTATCCAGGTTGAACTCCATCTGCCACTTCTCAGCCCAGATCTGCACTCTATCAATATCCTGTTGTAATCTACAGCAACTTTCTACACTATCCACACCACCACCAACCTTTGTATCATCAGCAAACTTAATAACCCACCCTTCCACATCCTCATGCAAGTCATTTATAAAAATCACAAAGTGCAGGGGTCCCAGAATGGATCCCTGCAGAACACCACTGGTCACCGACCTCCAGGCAGAATACGATCCATCTACCACCACTCTCTGTCTTCTATGAGCAAGCCAATTCTGAATCCACACAGCCAAGTTTCCCTGGATCCCATGCCTCCTGACTTTCTGAATAAGCGTTCCATGAGGAACCTTATCAAACGCCTTCCTAAAATCCATGTACACCACATCCACTGCTCTACCTTCATCAATGTGCTTTGTCACATCCTCAAAGAATTCAGTCAGGCTCTTGAGGCACGACCTGCCCCTCACAAAGCCATGTTGACTGTCCCTAATCAGCCTATGCTTCTCCGAATGCCCATAAATACTGTCTCTAAAAATCTTCTCCAGTAATTGTGCCACCACTGAAGTAAGCCTCACTGGTCTGTAATTCCCAGGGTTATCCCTACTCCCTTTCTTAAACAAAGGAACAACATTTGCCACCCTCCAATCATCTGGCATTACTCCTGTGGCCAGTGAGGATGCAAAGATCATCGCCAAAGGCTCAACAATATCTTCCCTTGCTTCCTGTAATAACCTTGGATATATCCCTTCTGGCCCCAGTGACTTATCCATCCTGATGTTTTTCAAAAGTTCCAGCGCATCCTCTTTCCTCAAGTCGACATGCCCTAGCACATCAGCCTGTCTTACACTATCCTCACAAACATCAAGGTCTTTGTCTCTGGTGAATACAGAAGCAAAGTATTCATTAAGGACCTACTTAATTAAGTATTTAATGAATACTACTTCTTCCGACTCCAGGCACATTTCCTCTTTTATCCCTGATCAGTCCTACCCTCACTCTAGTCATCCTCCCATTCTTCACATACGTGTAGAACGCCCTGGGGTTTTCCTTGATCCTACACGCCAAGGACTTCTCATGCCCCCTTCTAGCTCTCCTAAGTCCATTCCTAAGCTCCCTCCTGGCTACCTTGTAACTCTCCAGGGCCCTGTCTGATCCATGCTTCCTAAACCTCAGGTAAGCTTCTTTCTTCCTCTTGACAAGATATTCTACATCTCGTGTCAACCATGGTTCCTTCACTCTACCATCCTTACCCTGCCTCAATGGGGCAAACCTATCCAGAGCCCCATGCAATTATTTCTTAAACAACCTCCACATTTCTGCTGTGCACTTACCCAAGAACATCTGTTCCCAATTTACGCTCCCAAGTTCCTGCCTAATAGCATCATAATTCCCCCTCTCCCAGTTAAATGCTTTCCCATATCGTCTGCTCCTATCCCTCTCCAAGACTATGGTAAAGGTCAAGAAGTTATTGTTATTATCTCCAAATGCTCTCCCCATCAAGAGGTCTGAAACCTGATCAGGCTCATTGCCTAGTACCAGGTCCAGTACGGCCTCTCCTCTCATCTTCTCCACCCTCTGACAGAAGACAGAGGGTGGAGTGGTCAGTCTCTTATCATGCAAAGGACGCACAGTCTGAGACGATTATCTGTCACAAAGTGGCCATTTGCGTGATCAAAGAGACCCCAGCCCTCACCGTCAAGGCTCCTTCATATGATTAACAGCCATGGGTGAGGTATTGGAGAACTGTGGTTTGAAGGCAGGAAGCAATATTTCACAACAGATCCTTCTTTTAAAAAAAAGGATACAGAGTGAAAAAAACGAAAACAGAAAAAGCAAACTAACCGTGGATATGATTTGTTTCACTCTGTTATTTCTGAAACTGGCACTTCCACCGTGACATTCCAGCAGGTCTGCTTGTATGCTTTGCTTAGATCAGGGTTGCACTTGAGATTATTTCAGAGCAATTGTAATGTTTCATCGTACAACCATGTTGCAAAATAATACTGGTACTTGAAAAATACTTTGATTCACCTTTGAGCTACTTAGGACCAGTTTCTGTAAAATGTAAACATACCCTTGGACACACCAAGTTGCTAGCAGAATGAATTCTGATGACCAAGAGAGGAATCACATATACCATAATGGAAATGAATTTTCTGTACCATTTTGTGAAGATACCTGATTCTTTAAATGATTACATTGTCCAATTCTGATTAGTTGTGGTACGTCACACCATAGGATTGAAGTTGAATTAGATTGCATCAGTGCTATTGGTATCAAATGGCTTTTCCCCCAAGTCAATTTGTGCATATGGGGGTAATTACATCTTATCCCTTTCAGAGCTCACAAAAATGGACAAAAGGTCAGAAGTAATAGCACTTTTCGTTGCTACAGCTCTCAAACAAACACAAATCTTTGTTTCTAAGTTGAAACCAACCTGCCCACAATTAACATAAGACTTCTAAAATGTGTTTTATTTGACTAAACCTGGCTGCTCATTTCCTGTGACCAAAAAAAATCTTTTCAACTCTGCAGCTTTGTTCTGCACACTGGGTTTATGTTCTATATTACTGTTTCCCTTGCATGCATTTGACAAACACATTTCTACCTGTCACTTCCATCAGGGGAGCCAACAAAACTTAAAAGCACATATAGGCAATTCTTCTTCCTCGATCACTCAGGATCAAGGTTGACTTGCTACTGCTCCAGATCTATGGGTTCTGAGGTGGCTGATGAGGTCAATGTGGGACACACGGTGCTTGACAGGGTAGGTGGGTGGGTAGTTTACATTTCTGCCATTTGAATTGGCATGATAACCCAATATCAAGCATGAAATGGCATTCCTTACTCAATGTGCTTTAGAGGAAATGTAACCTAATCAGGAAAGGATTTGAACCAAAAGGCATATTCAAAAGAATTTTGTTTGCTTTTGATTGCAGAAAGGAGGCAAAATCATAAAACAAATCTCAAGTTGTAACTGATTTACCCTCTAACTCACAATGAAAAGTTTCAAGGGGAACCTTTGTTCAGAATTGGGTCTCATCTCTTCATTAAGTCACCTGTTTTGTTCTTTCTCTAATTAATAACAATTTTTACACACCTCCATTTGACATTTTTAAATTTAGTATTCATTAACCTTGTATGCACCTTGTGTTAATTCAAAAAAAGTTTCATTTTTCTTTTCCCTTGAAATCTAATCTATGCTTTTAAATCAACTAGAGATTTAAGCAGCCGTTTTTCTTTACCACTATTAGCTTTGCAAATTATGTTTCGTAAGTCTGAAGTGCAGTTTAATTGTATTACCTATTCCAATTCTACAGGAATGTTTGACAAGTCAGGGTGGGCACCGAAGCTTTGAAAATTCACTTTGGGGAATGTACACCTCAAGATCTTTTGTGTGCTAAAGACCGTTGATTTGAATTTATGGGTTGTTGCATCAATTTGAATTACTTGAGGTGCAAGTAAAATAATAACACAGCATCCAAGTAAGTTATAATTGAACAAACCAGGAAAATCTTTAAATTTATGAAGATATAATAAAATCTGCATTTTTAAAAATATAACACCTGTTCTTTCAGAGTCTCAATTAAACTTTGATGTTTAAGATGGAATAGAGCCAGAATTGTTTTCCTTACTAGCCAAGATGACAATGTATATTTTTGCCCAATATATTGCTAGTGGATCCCCACATTAAAAAATGTTTTTCTTGTTAACATTTCACAACTACAGGAAGACTCCTATAATATGGTACCTGTGGACTTTGACCAGACAAGCAGATTTTATGGACTATTCAAATATTACTCCTATTAATACACAAACACTATTATTTCAGAGACATAAGAGACTGCAGATGCTGGAATCTGGAGCAATGAACAAAATGCTGGAGGAACTCAGCAGGTCAAGCAGCATCTGTGCAGGGAAATGGACAATCGACCTTTCAGGTCAAGACCCTTTATCTGGACGTTATTTTTTTTTAAATCTGTCACACAGTATAATAAATTTACCAGTGAACTTAAGAGGAGCAGGAAGTATACCAGTATTCGACCTTAGCTCCAGTTGCAAACCTACTATGTTCCTGACCCTGGTGTTCTGGATCCCAACCCTAGCTCTGGCCACAAGCTGGACCCAGAGTTCAGATCTCAGCCCACGCCCGAGCTGCACTTCAGACCCTGCTTCTACTCTGGGCCCCAGCTCACATTCTGCAGTAATGACTGAGCCAGATGCCAAAACCATCAAGATTTCCAAACAATTGGATGCCAGATCACCAGAGTGTTACCTATATTTGCAAATAAACCAAAAGGGAAAGAAAATAAACTTCCTCAATTTAAGTAATCTGTCCATTTATTTTTTTTCTCTAGGTGCAACTTTAGTTTCTGAACCCAACCTAGATTCAATGAACACGCACCCCAAACTACTCCTCTTCCCTACCTTAGTCCATTTTCTTTTGCCATTGCTTCCTAACCTGCATATCAAGGATAATCCCACCAGAAATGAAGTATTTTAATGTCCTGTTGCAGGACTCCTGATTTTAAAGGCAGTGCACAAACTGTCACAGTAAATCCAGAAGAAACTCCTTGAAACACACGTCAGTAGAGTGCGGTTTACAGCCTTAAGAGTTCACTGAAATGCATCCTAGGATCTTGTGCTTTTTTGGTAAAGACAAAATAAAGAGACTTTTATATACCAGAGGACTTGGAAGTCCCTGTTTATTTGTTCCCAAGACATTCCAATATTGAATTAAATAATAAACTCTTGTAACATTAGTAAAAACTACAGGATAACGAGATCTTAGCTACTCATCACTGGATAACGAGATTGTGTGGAAATACATTCTTACTTCTGTATTTGTGGTAGATGTAACTGGTTTACTTGTGCTGCTCAAAGGATGCAGTAGTTGCCATAATATTCCTGAATTTTAGAGGGCAGTGGACTACAACTCGCTCAACTGAAGTATCAATGACGTAAGGCGATGTGAAAAAAATATTATTTTTGAAAAACACAGATGCTTAGAGACAAGAAATTCTGTAGATGCTGGAATCTGGACCAACACACACAAAATGCTGGAGGAACTCAGGTCAGGCAGCATCCATGGAGAGAAATAAACAGTCGACATTTTGGGTCAAGACCCTTTATCAGGACTGGAAAGGAAGAGGGCAGAAGCCAGAATAAGAAGGTCGGGGTGGGGGGAGAGAAAGGGTACATGTAGGCAGGTGATAGGTGAGTTCATCACCTCTGAATTTCTTGCAATCTCTCCCCTACCCCACCCTCCTACCTTCCCCTCCCCTGGACTCACCCATTACCTGAGCTCACCTATCACCTGCCTCCATGTACACTCCCTCCTCCGCCCCCCCCACTGACCTTCCAATATTTATGGATGTGCTCTACAAAGTATCCTGACAGGTTGCATCTCAGCCTGGTATGGCAACTGCTCTGGACTGTTGGAACCTGCAGAATGGTAAACACAGCCCAGTCCATGTTCAGGAAGGCTAACAGGATTATCAAGGATGCCTGCCACCCTGGCCATTCCTTTTTCTCTTTTTTTTACCTTCTGGGAGAAGATACAGGAATTTAAAAAGCTGGGTGTCCAGACTCAAGAACAGCTTCTTCCCTACTACTATCAGACTTCTGAACCAATCACCTCATCCACACCCCCTTCCCAGTGGTGCTGTCATGTTCCCATAATCTTACTTCTACCTCTCTCGGTTATTCTGTTGTTGTCACTTTAGCATTGCACTGCAATCTTTGCACTATTCTGTTGTTTTGCACTCACTGTATTTATTCTTACCATGTGTACTGTTTACTCTGTGAACTTCATGCAAGCAAGGAATTTCATTGCACCCTGGTGTATATGACAATAAACTAATCTGAATCTGGGTCATTAGATGTTTCAAGTGACACGGGTGTCCCTGAACACAAGTTACTGAAAGCTAACATACAGGTGCAGCAGGCATTTTGGAAGGCAAATGTCTTTTTGGTCTTTATTGCAAGAAGATTTGAGTACAAGTTATTTAGGGCCTTAGTGAACAAACATCTGGAGTATTGTGTACAGTTCTGGTCTATTTCTAAAAAGGATGTACTTGTTGTACAAGAAGTGCAGCTACAATTCATCAGACTGGTTTCTGGGATGGCAGTTATGCCATATGAGAAAAGATCAAGTAGGCAAGTTTAGAATGAGAGTTGACCTTATTGAAACTTACAGAATTCTTAGAAAACTCAACATCATAGATTTGAGGATTTTCTCTTAGCTGATGAGTTTAGAACTGTCAGTCTCAAAATAAGGAGTAGGCCACAAGACTGAAATGAGAAGAAATTTCATTACTCAAAAAGGTGGCAAATCTTCAGCATTCTATCTTGGATTGCATTCAAAATAGATGGACAGATTCCTAGATATTAAGGAAATAAAGGGAAAGTGTAGGATACTGGTGTTAAATATGGGTCAGCTATGATCTTGTTGAATGGCAGAAGTCTCAAGGGACAGTATGGCTTATTCCTGCTCTTATTTCTCATGTTCTTATGTTATAAGCAACATCTAACAAAATCAATATATGCCAAGAACATAAAGCAAAAACCAGAATGACAACTGCAGATTAAATCTACAGCCAACTTGAAAATTTTCAACAATATTTACTTGGTATTAGCCATTGTACAACACAGTCATACTAAACTTTAGCTTTCACTGTTGTTACCTGTACATAACTGTAGCTAGAAGTGAAATGGTACTTGCAAAATAACTCCAGTGACAAATGAACTACTATTTGATTGATTGATTTCGTTCTTAAGCCTTCCGAATTTCTAATCCATTATTATTTTTGTCCCAATACCAGAATAGTACAGAATCGCTTAAGATCTTCTTGCTCCTGAGGCATTTGACCTTTTATCATGAGCATGCAACTCATCAACAGTACTCTCTTAACCAAATTTTAAACAGATGTAATTTAAAACAAACCTACTGGTGACTCAAAAGAAATCATTTGGAAGTTACATTATGCAAGTTATACATTACACCAATATATAAAAAAAACATAAAATTGTCTTTTCACATTTGAACGTATCACTGCAATTTTACCTGAACTCTTCACTGTTGTGTCCACTCCTACGTCAACCAAATTCTCACAGGAAGCAAAACTTTAAAATCTGCCCATTTTAAGATCAAAAGTTTAATTCCAATAAGGAAATGTTGATTACAACATACAACATGGCTTTCAACATGGAGTGAAACCAATATGAAGATTTCATTAACAGGTGCAATGAAGTAGAATGACATCATACTTCAAGTAATACATGAAAGCATTTGAGGGTGTTCAGTGTCTTGATTGTGATTATCAGTGAGCAGTTGCATGTGGCAGTCACAAAGCAATGTCAGAAGCAGGATAGTTATATTTCCTTGAAGGTTTACATTCAGATGGGTGACATAGTAGAATTCATATTCTCCAAGACCTCATCATATAACCAACTTTGATTGAAATCCTGAGAGTGCTCCATTGCTTCAAAAAGTTTTTTGTATTCCTCTGGAAACACATGTCCTGTCAATATATCCTCTGGCAGATCTAGTTGCATCATTAATTTCCTTCCACTTCCAGGGCACCAAGACCTATCAATGTTTTAAAACAAAATACTTAAGAATGCTTACAAAGGACAATTAACATTGGACAAACTGGATAACCCTCATTATGTTGTACATCATAAATAAGGCAACGATAGAAAAGTGGTAACATCCCTTCTAACCTTTTACAAGATGTGCCCAGCTTGGTAATGTTCTACTTTAAGAATATGTAAAATAAGTATATTTTACATATACTGAACAGAAAATCATATAACTATAGGAAGGGTTGATAGTCATGCTGGGTAAAAAGGGTCATAGAAAAATTAAAACACCAATGCAAACAGGTTGTCTGTATTGGCTAAAAGGTGGCATGTAGAGAAAAATATGGCAACCCACAGATAAGGAAATATTTTCATAAACAGAATGTTAACGGCAGTTTTGACATGAATGAAATTGTTAATGTGGTCAGTAGTAATCAGGTGGCTCTGAGTGTTTACCAATTTCAGGAAAAAGCTTTTGTGTAAATTATGATAAAATCATTGCTTCTGGGTAGCTGAGAACTTCCAAAATAGATCAATGTGGGATGCAGCTCAACTCCTTTCAAGTCTCATGTAAAATGGACAAGCGAGACCTGGCCATGCTTCATGTGGAAACCTTGACCCTAATAAATGTTACTGGCATACTTGCTCTTCCCAGCCCTGGATATAGTAGTAAGGTCCAATATTTGTCAGAGTGTTAATAATTATTACTTTATTAACTACCAAATTTTTTGTAGAAATCATATTTACGGCTCTGAAGCAAACCAATCAGGTAGAATCACTGACCTGAGAAATTACTGATATCCCACCTCCATCGCTTACCAAACCCTAACAAAAAAAAAAATCCACACAATGTACTTACTCCAATTTGTTCATCAGTTTTGTCCTTCGTTTTGCAAGGCACTGCTTCAGCATCAATATCAGTATGGCTGAATTGGCTGTTGTTAAAGTCTGATTGAACAAGTCTTTGCGTGGTGTCAGTCGCACAAGACACAGATGGTCATTTATCACCTACTCAAGAGATGCAAATTATTTTAACTTTTTAAAAAATATAGAATCAGATGCTGTGAAACTCAGAGGACATGAAAGAATTGTATTCTACTTAACTTTCCATTTTTAATGTAAAAAGGGAGTTTATTTCATATAAAATGACTACTGCATATCTTTCACACAGAAAGTGAATCAGTAAGCGTTCACAATAAGGCAGCTAAAATTTTCAGCAGGAACAGATGGTAAATGCTCTGGAAATCCAAATGTTGGCAATGAAAAGGGGGCACAGCAGTTATTGCTGATGCCTCATCTACAGGGACCACACTGTGATCCTGATTCTCAGTGCTGCTTGTGTGGAGCCTGCACGTTCTATCCATGATTACGTGGATTCCCCCTGGGTGCTCTGGTGTCTTCCCTCATCCTGAAGACTGGTTGGTAGGCAGACTGGCTACTGTAGAGTCAGTACAAGTGGTTGGTAGGAGAATAAGTTGTAAATGGGCATGAAGGAGAATAGGTTAAAGCAACTGTATTGATGGCATTGCTCCAAGAGCTGGCATAGCCTCAATGTGCTGCATGGCCTCCTCCTTTACCATAAGGAAAAATGAGAAATAAGGACAATTTAAAGCCCTAAATCTTTTGAATAAATTATTCAAATAAAAAAACTATTAGACATGTGCGATTATGGGGAAGGGATGCAATTCAGAATACCACACATGACAAGGTGAGAAATAGCAATCTGAACAATATTGGTCTTATACAGTTACCAATTTTAAAAAAATTATGTGGGGGCACTTATTTCAACTGGTTCATTTACAAATTTAAGAATGAGAGTTAACAAACTAAGAGATGGAAGCCAGCCATGTGATTTCTCTTGCCTGTTCTGCCAAGGCTAAACTAACTCTACTAAAATTTACAAAAACCTTGAACATGGTCAATGACCATCAGTCTCTAAGGAGAGAAATATCCCATTTTCCTTAAATTATGATCCTCCAGCCAGGAAAAATGGGCTCTATTTCCCTTATCATACCTTCTTAGAACCCTTCCAAATGAGTTCAAACAAGGATACAGAAGCAATTAGATAATGTGCACTTCACAACATACTGTACATGATAAAATAAAAGCTTACCATGCCTTGTTTCACACATCCACCATTTTTAGAATTTGTAGCAAAAGATGACCAAGGTTCCTAAGGCAAAAATATTCATTTTGAAGTCAGAGTAGTAAACATCACAATTGTTCTATTGCTAAACACTTTACTCAATATTCAACCATGATCAAATGTACATTAGAAACACGTGATATACACTTTAAATAGAGATAAAGGCAAAAACAACACACCAACATCAGGCAACTTCAGAAGAACAAAATACATGCAAATAAAAAAAACGCAAAGTCTGCATTTTACAACCATAATGTTGAAAAACAGAAACTAACCTTGTGTAACAACTCAATTTCACAAGCCATCTGCCACAACGCAGGCAATGCCTGGTAGTGTTTCATGTTTCCAGGCTCTGCCGTCATCTTCTACAGGTGAAGGAATAAAATATTCAATTTCAACAACAGAATATGAAGCACAAGATGCAGGTTAACATTTCAAAGAGACCTCAAAACATACCACGTATTCTTTCTCACTTATGAACATGTTGATTTCTATTCTCCCATACTGAAAAACCGAAATCCGTTCATACAAAGCATAAACAAGCTTCCAAAGCATGTTCCGTTCATTTTTTTGTGGAAAGATTCCAACCACTTTAATTGGAATATCTAGGAAAAAAGATAAGAATTTCTTAGATCAGGCATTGTTTAGAAAGATTTAAGCATTTGTCTGTAGAAGAAATCAAAATCTACCCATGCCATCCTAAGAAAACTCATGTAGATTTCCCAAAGGCAGCAGCACATGTAGATAAGATAGATAAGTTATATGGAATACTTGCCTTCATTAGTCAGGGTAAAGAATTTAATAACAGGGAGCTTTTGGCACAATTATATAAAACATAATTTAAGCCATAGCTGAGTACTTTGTGCAGTTCCGGTCATCGTGCAGTTCCGGTCATCGTGCTATAGGGAAGAATAGTAGTGGAGGCAGATTCAATTGTAGTGAACAAAAAGGAGCTGGGTAGGTGAAAGGTGCAGGGTTAGGGAAAGAAGCATGGGGAGAGGGATTAGCTGGACTGCCAGAGTGGGCGACACAGGTCAAATGGCCATCTTCCATAATGCAACTATTCTACAATTCTGAACATTCCACATGCTTTTATGAAGGCAACTGCAAAACAAATGCATATTTTGTTTGCTTTTACTTGCCAAGGGGTATATTACAAAAGCAATCTTGCTGAAAAGATAACAACTTGTATTTCATGTCTAAGGCATCACCAACCACAACACGAGGTTTACACGGCTGATATGCTAGGGCATGTCGACGTGAGGAAAGAGGATGTGCTGGAACTTTTGAAAAGCACTAGGATAGATAAGTCTCCAGGGACAGATGGGATACATCCAAGGTTATTATGGGAAGTGAGGGAAGAGATTGCTGCACCTTTGGTGATGATCTTTGCATCCTCACTGGCCACAGGAGTAGTGCAGGATGATTGGAGGGTGGCAAATGTTATTCTTTTGTTTAAGAAAGGGAGTAGGGACAACCCTGGGAATTACAGGCCAGTGAGTCTTACTTCAGTGGTGGGCACATTACTGGAGAAGATTCTTAGAGACAGGATTTGTGGGCATTTGGAGAAGCATAAGTTGATTAGGGACAGTCAGCATGGCTTTGTAAGGGGCAGGTTGTGCCTCATGAGCCTGATTGAATTCTTTTTAGGATGTGACAAAGCACATTGATGAAGGTAGAGCAATGGATGTGGTATACATGGATTTCAGTAAGGCATTTGATAAGGTTCCTCATGGAAGGCTCATTCAGAAAGTTAAGAGGCATGGGACCCAGGGAAAGTTGGCTGCATGGATTCAGAATTCAGGGTGGTTGTAGGAGTGTATTCTGACTGGAGGTCAATGACCAGTGATGTTCCGCAGGGATCTGTTCTGGGACCCCTGCTCTGTGATCTTTATAAATGACTTGGATGAGGATGTGGAAGGGTGGGTTAGTAAGTTTGCTGATGATAAAGGTTGGTGCTGTATTGGATAGTGTAGAAGGTTGCTGTAGATTACAACGGGATATTGATAGAACACAGACCTGGGCTGAGAAGTCGCAGATGGAGTTCAACCCAGATAAGTGTGAAGTGATACACTTTGGAAGATCGAATTTGAAGGCAGAATACAAAGTTAATGGCAAGAGTCTTAGCAGTGTGGAGGAACAGAAGGATCTTGGGGTCCATGTCCATAGATCCCTCAAGGTTGCTGCGCAAGTTGATAGGGTTGTTAAGGTGGCATATGGCCTTCATTAGTCGGGGTATTGAGTTCAAGAGCTGTCAGGTAATGTTGCAACTCCATAAAACTCTGGTTAGACCATACAGAGTATTGTGTTCAGTTCTCGTCACCTCATCATAGAAAGGATGTGGAAGTTTTAGATAGGGTGCAGAGGAGATTTACCAGGATGTTGCCTGGATTGGAGAGCATGTCTTATGAGGATAGGTTGAGCGAGCTAGGGCTTTTCTCTTTGGAAGAAAGGAGGATGAGAGGTGACTTGATAGAGCTGTACAGGATCATAAGAGGCATAGATCAAGTGGACAGTCAGAGACTTTTTCCCCAGGGCGAAAATGGCTCACATGAAGGGGCATAATTTTTTAAGGTGATTGGGGGAAGGTATAAGGGGGATGTCAGGGGTAAGTTGTTTTTATTTTCTTTTACACAGAGTGGTGGGTGCGTAGAACACATTGCTGGCAGATACATTAGGGACATTTAAGAGACTCTTAGATAGCCACATGCATGATAGAAAATTAAAGGCTCTGTGGGAGAGAAGGGTTAGGTAGATCTTAGAGAAGGATAAAATGTTGGCATATCGTGGGCCAAAAGGCCTGTACTGTGCTGTAATGTTCTTTTTCAATCTTTTTTAAGTTTTCTAATTAATACAGATTAATATATCAAAATTTATACATGTAATACAAAGAGATCAGGAAAACAATCATGACATGGATAATCATAAAGAACAATAAAAGTATAAAAAAATCTGTAGATTCAATGATTTGTTAGTGAATGAATATAATACAAAAGAAAAAGATTATAAAATATAAAAGAAAGAAAAAAAAAATCCAAAACAATAAGAAAAGTTATAAACAATATATCAAACCAAACTAAGCTAAAGAAAAAAATTTAACAAAAAAACAGAAAAAAAAACTGGACTAAAATTTCTCAATAGAAACAGAGCAATATTATGTCGTCAACTCCGTTCCTCTAAATTGAAAGGTTATTATAAGGGAATCCATATCATGTGAAAATATTGAATAAATGGACTCCAAACTTCCTCAAATTTAAGCGAAGGACCAACAGTACCACTCCTAATTTTTTCCAAGTTTAAACATGATATAGTTTGAGAGAACCATTGAAAAGTAGTAGGGGGTATTGGATCCTTCCATTTAAGCAAAATGGATCGTTTGGCCGTTAGTGTGACAAAGGCAATCATACGGTTAGCGGAGGCAGATAGATAGCCAGATTCTATCCTTGGTAATCCAAAAATTATGGTGATAGGGTGAGGTTGTAAATCAATCTTCAATACATTTGAAATAATGTTAAAAATATCTTTCCAATATTTTTCCAAAAGAGGACAGGACCAAAACTTATGTGTCAAAGAAGCCTCATTTGATTTACATCTGTCACATATGGGATTTATATGTTGATAAAAACGAGCTAGCTTATCTTTTGACATATGGGTCCTGTGAACTACCTTAAACTGTATCAAAGAGTGTCTGGCACACATTGAAGATGTATTAACTAAATGAAGAATTTTCTTCCAAGTCTCTGTAGGTAAAGATGTCTGGAGTTCACTTTCCCATTCATTCTTAATTTTGTCCAGTGGTTCTGAACGAATTTTCATAATTACATCATAAATTATTGCTATCAAGCCCTTCTGACAAGGATTAAAACCAAAAATTTTTTCCATAATTTCAGTTTTGTAAGGTGTGGGAAAAGAGGGTATAGTAGCTTTTAAAAAATTTCTGATTTGCAAATATCGAAAAAAGTGTGATCTAGGCAAATTGTATTAGTTAGACAATTGTTCAAAAGATGAAAAACAGTTATCAATGAATAAATCACAAAAACATACTATTCCCTTCCTTTTCCATATGGAAAAAGCTGAGTCAACTCTGGATGGATGAAAGAAAAAATTAGATTGAATGGGACTTGATAGATTAAATTTATTCAATCCAAAAAATTTACGAAATTGAAACCATATTCGTATTGTATGTTTAACAATTGGGTTAATCATATGTTTACTTAATTTGGTAAGTGCAAAAGGGAGTGGAGCTCCTAAAATAGAAATGAATGAAAATTCAAGTACTGATTGGGACTCAAGGTGTACCCATTTGGGGCGTTGAATTACATCTGAATCTTGTATCCAAAAAATTAAATATCTAATATTGATTGCCCAATAATATAATCTAAACTTAGGCAAGGCCATACCACCATCCTTTCTTAGTTTTTGTAAATATTTCTTACTTAGCCTCGGGTTTTTATTCTGTCAAATATGAAAGAATTTTAGAATCAATAGTGTCAAAAAAAGGATTTTGGAACAAAAGTTGGAATTGCTTGAAATAAATATAAAAATTTTGGTAAAATATTCATCTTAACCGCATTAATTCGGCCTACCAATGATAGAGACAGTGGGGACCATTTAGTAAATTATTGTTTAACATGGTCAATTAAAGGCAGTAGATTAGCTTTAAATAAGTCCTTATGTCTCTTAGTAATTTTAACACCCAAATACATTAAATAGTCAGTTACCAATCTAAAAGGTAATTGGAAACTTAACTTGGAAAAAGCAATAATAACAATGATCTTTGAGCAACAAAACTGGTCAGGACAGTGGCTCATCTTTGAGATAATGCCTTGGGATTATTCGTTATTCACTTTTAAGAGGGGAATACTGGGGCTAGTTATAACATCTCATCTGACATCTACAATAGTACAATTCTGGAGCAAAAGCTGAAATGTTTCTGAGCCCAAATTACCCTTGCTCCACGAGAGTGAGATTGCACACACTGTGTGCTGACTTGAGAGAAGAGTATTATACCCAATGAACCACTCTGACACCTACAATCAGTGCACCAGCTCCAATTGCCCATTTCCGTGGACTAAATATCTACATCTATAACTGACACAATTACTGCTACCCACTCAATACTACTCCACGCCATCTAGTGACATTTCAACTGCATTACAGCTAGCTTTCATGAAAAATTTAGGGCACAGCTACAGCTCTAGTCCTGATGAAGGGTCTCGACCCGAGACGTTTACTATTTATTTCCCTCCATAGATGTTGCCTAACCTGCTGAGTTCCTCCAGCATTTTGTGTATGTTGCTACAGCTCTTTACAATTCTTTGCAAAGCAAATACTGTTGGATCATATTCCAAATGTTCAGAATTATTGTTCAACTGATGTAACTGAAACAGAAAGTGATAAACAGATCATCACCTGCAGTCCAATCAACCTCTGATATTCCCAGATCGTTGAAGAGTTTCTCAGAAAACATGGCAGGAGGTTTCATCATGCCACGACCCACTGGATCCAGCTTGAAGAAATCGCAGTGGACCACTTCCAACTGTCCATTCAAATCTTTTTCTAAGGACTAAATTTTAATTGCAACAGTTTAATGAAGATTATGGAACATTATTTTAAAGCAACCACCATTTATGGTGAAGAGTTGCAAAACCATACTTACCTTGACCGAATAAGTGCAAGTTTTAAGCAGAATCATTGAAGGTGCATAAAACAACAAGTGATGGGTGAAGGTGGTCCCCCTCTTATCCCCTCACCCTAAATCTCTAGTTTTATCTACTTTTGATATGGGATAAAGTTTCTTGCAATCTACCTTGTTTATACAACTCAATTTATATAACTCAATCATATCCCCTCTTGACCTATTTCTGCACTAGGGAGAACAGACCTAGCTTTTCTAGTCCGTCCTACCTGAGCTGCTCCATCCCAAGCAATGTGATGATGAATCTCCTCTGCATCCTCCCGAGAGATAGAGCTTTCCTATAGCATTGTGACCACAAATGCACACAGTATTCCAGCTGAGGACTGACCAAGGTTGGAACATAACCTCACTACTTCTGTATTCAATGCCATAACTAATGAAGACCAGTATCTCATACATCTTTCTAGCCATGCTATCTACCAGTGTTGCCACCTTCAAGGATCTCTGGACTTGTACTCCAGAGCCCTCTGTTCTTCAATGATCCCCAAGACCCCACAATTCATGGTATACGTTCTAGCCTCATTAGTGCTCCCAAAATGCATCACGTCACATGGAGTAAGCTCCATGTACTGTTTTACAGCCCACTCATTAACAGATCAATATCTCTGCAGCCTAAGGCAACCTTTCACACTAGCAACAACTCTGCCAGTCTTTGTGTCATCTGTGAACTTACTGATCATGCCTCCCACATATGTCATTTACATACATCGCAAACAGCAATGGTTCCAGCACCAATCCTTGTGGGACACCACTAGTCATAGGCCTCCAATCATAAAAACAGCCCTCTACCATCACCCTCCATCTCCTATTGCCAAGACAATCTTGGATCCAGTTTGCCAACTTGCCCTGGATTTCATGGGCCCTAACCTTTTGAACCAGTCTCCATGTGGCACCTTGTCAAAGACCTTACTAATCCATGTAAATCACACCTACTGCCTTGCCCTCACCGGATGCACTTTTACCTCTTCAAGAGAATAAAACCAAATGGTCAGGCAGGGCCACATTGGCCGCCTATGATTAGACTCCATTTTTCCAAGTGATCATTAATCCTTTCCTTCAGAATTTCCCCCCCAGGTATTCATACAATAACTCAAATTCACAACCTCTATGACAAAGAAAAATAAGGGCACCATATGGATAGGAACATCACATGTAGGTTCCTCTCCAAGTTACACATTAAACCACTTGGAAACGTGTCACCATTCCTTCATCATCCCTGGGTGTAACTCCAAGAGCTCTGTGGGGGTATCCTTCACCAGAAGAACTATTGCATTTCAAGACAGCTCAGCACCATCTTCTCAATGGCAATTAAAATGGACAATAAACATTGGCCTTGTCAGTGAAACACATATCCCGAGAAATGATCAAGTGTCCACTCACATATTAACAGACATTTGCTACAACATCATCTATAAAGGATACCACTTCTGACAACACTAGTCAATAAATACTGTATTATAATAGCGAAGATCACATTTTTGAATTTTGGATTAACACTGAGAAGCTAGGGCAAGGGACAAGGTGCTCCTGCTTTGAAAAACAAAGCAGATGCAATAGCATGTGTTATGGACTCAGTGAAAGTCCCTTTAAGATAGAGAGTGTGTGTGTATGTGTGTGTGGGGCGTGCTTACGTCAATAGAAGATAAAGGACGTAATGACGTTGTTGAAGAAGTCAGAAGAAGAAGAAGAGAGAGAGAGAAGGGAGAGAGACACCAGCCTGCTTGTTTTCTCTATCGATGGATGAGAAACAATAACTGTGTTTACCACTGAAATCCATGTATGGAAGTTGGAAGTAATCCGGTGGAGTTCACTTTGTTGCTGACCTGTAGAAGGAAACAGGTATTTGTGTGTGGACGACCATGGTTCGGATGCTTTTCGGGGTGAGGAAGTCACTACCGAGTAAACACTGAAGTGTCGTTTGGGTTCCATCGTGGAACATTTGGATTTCGTATGTACTCTCTCTATGTTTTTCTACATCTACATCTTATCTTCAGACAACGGTGGTTGTTGAAGAAGCCCTTGCTCATGTTTCACCTTATGGCTTGCGGAACTGAACTTTAAGAACCATTCAGGAACTGGGAGTTTTGGACTTTGTCACACACACACACGACGAGTTTAGTTTTGGGGTTAACGTTCGAGGTTTAACATTCTTGAATTCTAACATACTAACATTTTTTTTTACTTTTATTTTACGTATTATCATAAGTAGTGATTAATAAAATAGTTTTTAACACTGAATCATGCTCAGTGTGTTTCTTTTAAAAT
This sequence comes from Pristis pectinata, assembly GCF_009764475.1. Classification (NCBI taxonomy): domain Eukaryota; kingdom Metazoa; phylum Chordata; class Chondrichthyes; order Rhinopristiformes; family Pristidae; genus Pristis; species Pristis pectinata. The sequence continues at coordinate 131,322,946 of NC_067407.1, forward strand.
AGATTGCCACTGTCCCCAACAAAATCTGCATGAAAAAGTTGTTTTCTGAAGCATCAAACAGAAGACTCTAAAAACAAAAGATGGAGTTCTAGGATAAGTTGCAGTCTCTGATGGATCACTTGCATTTCATTTTTGGATTTACCCTGCCCCAAACTGAAGGTAGGGAGATGATGGACTGGCAGACAATTTTACCCTTGTAGACAATAATCACTGCAATTATTTAAAACTTGATCTCATAACAAGTTTCAAATACTTCAAAGGTCTCTCAACACAAAGCGAGAGAGACATGACTGACAACCTGGATGGCGAGAAAGAACTAAACAAAATAAAAAAAAATCAGAAGCATCCAATGGACACTTGGGTAAGGGAGAGAAGGGCAATCCTGGCAATTTTAAAAATGAGCAGAATAAAAACTTCAGAAGTGAGAATAGTACCAACATATTTTTCCAAATGCAGCTGGCTTTGACTTGTCACATCCTGGCAAATGCTTGACCTTTCATTCTTTTGCTGTGCAAAGACTGAAGTCAGGATATGGTGCAATGAGATGGAAGCCCATCCATGGGACATTTTAAAGACAATCTGTGTCACGCACGTCACTCAAATTGTAATGTGCTCAATTTCTTAGCATTAAAATTAACTTTGATCAATAAAAAAAAATGAACTGCATAATTACCTGCAATGCTGGTATAAACTGCTTATCACTCTCCAGAGCCACAATCCTCCGTGCTCCACCATTCAGTAATGCACGTGTTAAAACACCAGGCCCTACAGATGCAACAAAACACAAGTAAATCATCATGAGGCTGAAGAAATCCTTAACCAAAACATAAACACAGATTATTCATTAAAATGTACACACCTGGATTGCATTCAAAAATTATTGCATTATTTTCAGAGAGATCATTGTCAATGCATTCCACGATTAGATTTGCCAAATCAGGATTGATAATAAATCTCCTTAACCATCGTCTCTTCTCCGCATTCATTATTATTTCTTCAACCTCCTCCATGTCCATAAAGTCAAACCTGGACAACGGCCTCTGCTGCTCTTTCCTGAGTAATGAACTAGCAAGTGCTGACAGATATCTCTGTGTTCTATCACAATAAGTTGAATATGCCTTAACCTTGGGCAAAGACAGAGATTTTGGTGCGCCATTGCCTAGAAGCCCACTGTGATGTGGAAATGATCTTAATGAATACTGGACTTGTTGTCGACAACCACAGGCTCTGCAGGTTATAGTCCTTAGTGTGTAAAATACTGACTTGCAGCTTAATGACGACATAATGCTTCTGATCTGAAATAAAAAGATATTAAACTCCAAACAGACGAAGTCAAAATCATGATTTTGCACTATAAATTCTACAATTACATTGCTAATATAAAGTCAGGATTTCATTCACCACCATTGCTGTTGATGATTGAAAAATGCTACTTTACACAAATGTCTATTTATGCATGGACAACAGCATATTGATTCTTGAACTAAGTGACGTTATGTCCATAGAGTTGAATTCACAAATAACTACACTGAATAGAACATGCATGGTAGTGTAGTGGTTAGCCTAATGCTTTACAGAGCCAGCGACCCGGGTTCAATTCCCGCCACCGTCTGTAAGGAGTTTGTACATTCTCCCCGTGTCTGTGTGGGTTTCCTCCGGGTGCTCCTGTTTCCTCCCACATTCCAAAGATGTACAGGTTGGGAAGTTGTGGGCATGCTATGTTGGCGCCAGAAGCGTGGCGACACTTGCGGGCTGCCCTCCAGAACACTCTACACAAAAGATGTATTTCATAGTGTGTTTCGATGTACATGTGACTAATAAAGATCTTATCTTAAATATGATCCCATTTTTGGGAGGCTTTTCGGTGGGGAGGGGTGTCAAAGTGATATAGCCAGATTAAATAAATAGTCAATAAGGCTGAAATTATGTACACAAATGAAAGGTCATTTATCTTAGGGGGCAGAACAGATAGATCTTTTTTTTGAAAAAGGGAAGGAACTAGTAAATATTCTTGGGATCTTTGTTTGCTGGCTGGCCAGTGAAACGACAAGGGCCTCGATGGAGGAAAGAAACTGCTGGAGGAACTCAGTGGGTCAGGCAGCATCTGTGGAGGCAGAGGGATGATCAATGTTTTGGGTCAAGACCCTGCATCACAATCAGGGGCCCTGATGCAAGGTCTCTACCCAAAACATCAACCACCCCTCTGCCTCACAGGTGCTACCTGACCTGCTGAGTTCCTGCAGCTTTGGTTTTTTTTGCTCCAGATTACAGCATTTGCAGTCTCATATGTATGCAGGGCCTGGATGTGCTTGATGATCGCTCTTGCACTTACCTTTAGGACACCACAAGTCCGACTGGCCTCTGGGTTTCCACTGCTATGGCTGTCCTGCAAAGGTATAGTGATCTTCAAGGTGCAAATTGCCCTCAAGTGGCCTTCGCATGAACTGTCCAATCACACCCCACAGTGTCCTAATGATTTATAGTACTGTCAAAGGTCTTGGCCTTGCTTTTCAGTGTCTGAGATCAGAGACCAAAATAGAAAAACAAGCCACTTAGCAAGGTTGGCAACCCTAATCTTGTGAAGAGAGCACTTCAAAGCTGCCCCCGCACTTCACTTTGTCTGAGCTCAGCCCCCAAACTCAATGCCACATCCAACATCAGATGTGCTGGAAGCTTATTTCCAACTTGTCTCTGACTTGTTGTAAAATGCAGGCATTGAAGTCAGGAACAAACTGACCTTCCCATGGAACCACTAGCTGGTGGGCAGCACGATATGGTCCAACAAATTTACATGCCAATACAATAAGGTATTATGAAGCAGAACAGTAGATTAAGCCTATAAATCCAGAGTACCAAAGAAAGGAAGTGAAATTGTACATAGCTTTCGTGAGATCTCATCTAGAATTCTAGTTTAAGCTTTGGTCTCTGTACTGGAAGAAAGACAAATTGATTTACGACACTGTTCACTAGATTAATTGTACGGGTGACAAAGTTGCCCAATGAAGATGTATTGAGTAAGACTAGAATTAACTCGAGTTTAAAAGAATAAAAGGTGATCTCCAAAATTTAAAAATATTCTGAAAGGGGTCAGCAGTTGAGCTGCCAACTCTGACACGTCTACAACTAAACGGCAATCTCAGAATAAGGAAGCAGCCATTTCAGGCTGAGATGAAAAGTAAGCTCTTCACTTAGAAAATGGTGAACCTTTGGAATTCTCTATCCAAAAAGGTTGTCAGTGATTAGTGATATTGGTGATAGTGATATTAAAATTTGCCTTAAGCCAAGATCAAGTCAATTAAGAGATTTGTAGTTTAAATAAATCAAAGGATATGGGATTGGACGGAAGTGTATTTTAAGTAGATGAGCCATGACCTTATTGGCAGTTCACACTCAAAGAGATAAAAGATCATTTCTGTTTTTATTTCATGGTCATCACCACAGTAACAGAAATTGACATGCCTTTACCATTCATTAACACTCCTGTCTGAAGCTGAGTTTAAGACCTGACAATTTTAGCAAACACTTGATGACCACGATTTAAAATTTCTTGGATTCATACCAGTGTTTCAAAGTCAATTATTCACTTGCAATTCATTATAATACAAAGTCTTTTTTTTAAATGAACTATGAAGTAAATTTGACAACTCCATTGATAATGTGAATGAGAAGATTAAAAAAAAATTAGTAAGTTCTAAGCATGTTTGGTCTTTGGCTGTTTCTAATGCCCAAATCATTAAAATAAAACAAATATATTCAACAAATTATCAGCTTGAATTGACTGATTCTATATGATACAGCTTTGGATACATTAATAATACATTAACAATCGAGATAAAGTCCTTTGGAACCACGATGTCAGTTTGGTTGGTCACCTACTTCACAAAGGGCATGACGGACAGGAAGGAAGACTAAAAATGTTCTTGAAAAAGTTACACAACCAAAACAACAACCCATTGTTGCATAACAGAAAATGCTGGAAACACTTTTCATCAAAACTAGATATCAACTTAAAGCATTAATCATTCCTCTTTCCATAGATGCTGCTTGACCTACTGAGAATTTATAGCATTTTCCACTCCCATTTCAGATTTCCAGCACAGACCTGCACTATAAACTTTGGTATTCAACTTAGTAGTGAACTGGATATGATTAACTGTTTAAGCAAATAAAGTTATGTTGCTCTCATTAAATACTACCCTCGTATTGCTTTGATCTCCACATTCTATGTCTCAGTACTCAACTCCTTCATTCTTTATGTCATATTAAAAAAAAAGCATTTATTAAGCACCTTCCATGCTCTCAAGACCTCCACACGTGCTTTAACGCCAAAGTACTTGTAAACTCCTTTATATGAATATCAAATTGCAGATGCTGGTAGACTGAAATAAAAACTAAACACTTGGAAAGTCAGGAAGCATTTTGGAAAGAGAAACAAAGTTAATGTTTCGGGTCAAAGAGTGAAATCTTAACTGCTTTTTCTTTCCACGGATGCTGCATTTCCAGCGTTTTCTGACTTTTACTTGTTAAATCTAAGATTATTGCAGGAATTGCCGCAACGAATTTGCATACATCAAGTTTCCACGGTACGTACGGAGAAAGTTGTAAAAGCAGAATTTCCAAGTGGTTGTCTAATAGTTAAGAAATAAGATTTAAAAAGGAGACGCAAGAGACTGTAGATGCTGGAATCTGGAGCAACAAACAATCTGCTGGAGGAACTCAGCGGGTCAAGCAGCATCTCGGTGGCGGGGCGGGGGGGGGGGGAAGGAATTGTTGACGTTTCGGGTCGAAACCCTGCAATATAAAAAAGGAGTTCGGGTCTTCGACCTCAAACGTTAACTCTCTCTCTTCAGATGAAGGGTCCCGACCTGAAACGCCGACTGTTCATTCCCCCTCACAGACGTTGCCTGACCCGCTGAGTTCGCCCAGCACTTTTTGTGTTACTCTCTCCTTTCACACTCATTGCCTGACCCGCTGATAATTTAAAGAAAGGCGGGAAATGCTGGAAACTAAGAGCTGCCTTTCCTTGAGCACGTTGCTCCTGGCTCTGGCTTTGAGAGGCCGTGGCAACACCCCCACACAACCCGACTGCCGCTGATACGGCATGTCACAGCCGACTAATATTCCAGCACTGAGACCCCAGAATAACAAACCAAGTGACACACGGCGGTAAAGGCGGAGGATTATTGGTCTGACCTGACACAAAGCCCAGCTCCTCAAACGGGTGTCACCCCCACAGCCTGCTCCGTCCCACAGGCGGCCGCCATTCTGACATTGGACCCAACGTCACCCGAGGCGCACGTTGGCCGGTTACGCGATGACGTCACACGCAGTCCGACCGTTGACCGGGCCCAGGATTATTGACGCTGCCAGGTTCGCGCAATAGAGGTAGGGCGTTAGAGCAGGTAAACATCTTGATTCATTCCTGTTGTCACACAGAATGGGCGTCGCCGACTGTCCTACATTTGCATCAACTGAGAGCAGCGATCCGCCGGCTCCTTTATTCCGTCCAAGGAACGTTCAGGAAACCGTGAGGGCTGACGGCGCATGCTCAGCGCGGACCTACAGCTGGACGGAGTGCGCATGCGTGACCATGAGGCTGTGGCAGTGGGTTGGGTAGCGTCTGGAGGAGGAGGAAGGGGGTTCACGTCAATTGTCCAATTTTAAGATCCAGCATGAATGCGTTGTTGACAAGGACAATGTAACGATGTAGAAGGAAACTATTCAGTCTACTACCTCAGTATAGCAACGCTATGACCACTTCGCACGACAATGGACTTTATTTTGGTTGTTGTACGACTTTGTGTAAATTATATTTTTCTTGTGACTGCTGTGCATCGGATGCTATGTGCCTGTTATGCTACCGCAGATAAGTTTTTCATTGCACCTGTGCATACATGTACTTGTGTGTATGACGATAAACTTGACTTTGACTTTGAAAGTCCAATTCCCAGGAGAGTACAGGCTCTCCCTGGGTTATGAACAGCCGATTTATGGACATCCCGTACATACGAACAAGCTCCCATAAATATTATTAAATTCAAAGGAGAACCAGGCTGTTTACCTGCAACCTCTCTGTGGTAATCAAGCACCATTGTATCTTCAGAACGCAAGCTGCCACTTTCACTGCGGGAAGCCACTTAAAAAAGTTGCTTTGGAAATTGATGAGCAATTGCTTCTATTGATACCTGTGCAACACTCCTCTATTAAACAGTGTAATAGCCGCTGATATTTCAAGCCTATTGAAATCAATCATTGAATGTGGGACATCCTGATTGTGTACAATTGCAGCTGGGAAGGGGAAAACAATAAATGAATGATCATGTTAATTGGCTCTTATCAACACCATTCATTACATTAGTGTGGACATAGTTACTGTTCCAAGTGATTTTGTGAATTTTCCGAATTATGCATAAAATCAACTAATGGACGTCTGTAAAAATGGAATGCATTTGTACCTGGGGAACTATAATCAATATAGTTCCATTCCCCCTTATTTCCCTCTGCCCCTGCAATTTATTTTCTCATCCATGTCCCTAACTACCCCTTAATTCTTTTTACCATTAACCTACACTAGCAAAAATACTTTAATTTTAATTCAAAACTTTTCATTGAATCAATTGCTGTATCTTGAAGCCCAATAGGACAAAGCTACCTGCTTGCTTGAGAACTTCTATGCTAAACATTCACTCTCTCCACCACTGGTGGAGCTCCAGGACCAAAGAAGATGACTTCCATCTTCCATATATTTAATTGAAAGGAATGTCTGCTTATCCAGTGCTGAATATAGAAAACTGACTATTTACACAGAAGGAACAAGCTGTGATTTGCTGACGAGTGCCACGCCGTTACTGATCGTCTGACTGGGGTAAGGAATTGAAGGTGAGGAGGCTCTTAGAGGAATGGTTTTATCCCATATTATCTAGTCTCCATCAAGCCCACAATGTCTTTATAGGATGTTAAGAGAACCACAGAGGGAAGCTGCTGTTGCCAATTAAATGAAGCACATAATAAAACACATCAGACAATTACTCTGCCTAATAACTATACGTCTTTATTAATTACAATCACTTCCAACAACTCAAAGATTTATGATATAGTTCAATTACTTAACTCTTTAGTTACACAACTCTTTAGTTATTTTCACAACTTCAGAAATTTATTACATATATTTGGATATTACTCGCTCTAGATGAACCTGGTTAGGAGGCTAAAGAAATTTGGTTTGTCCCCTTTGACTCTCACCAACTTTTACCGATGCACCATAGAAAGCATCCTATCAGGATGTATCACGGCTTGGTATGGCAACTGCTCTGCCCAAGACTGCAAGAAGCTGCAGAGAGTTGTGGACACAGCCCAACACATTATGGATACCGGTCTCCCCTCCTTGGACTCTGTCTTTACCTCTCGGTGTCTTGGTGTAGCAGCCGGCATAATCAAAGACCCCACCCACCGGGGACATTCTCTCTTCTCTCCTCTTCCATCGGGTGGAAGATACAGGAGCTTGAGGGCACGTACCACCAGACTTAAGGACAGCTTCTACCCCACAGTGATAAGACTATTGAACAGTTCCCTTATACAATGAGATGGACTATGACCTATGACCTCATGACCTCACGATCTACCTTGTTGTGACCTTGCACCTTATTGCACTGCACTTTCTCTGTAGCTGTGACACTTTACTCTGGACTGTTATTGTTTTTTTTTACCTGTACTACATCAATGCACTCTGTGGTAACTTGATGTAACTGCACTGTGTAATGAATTGACCTGTAAGATCGGTTTGTAAGACAAGTTTTTCACTGCACCTTGGTACAAGTGACAATAATAAACCAATACCAGTACTTGGTGAGTTCTTCTCTGAATCCTTGGCTCAGGATTGGTCTCCAGAGTCACTGCTGCTGGTTATTTTGTAAAGCATGTTTTTATACATTTCTTTGCATACCTTCCAGATATTGATTAATTCTTTATTGCCAACCATGGGGATACAAGTCCAATCCTTATCTATTCAAGTTTGTGTCTCTTTAACCCCTACAAATTCCTGCTGGCGCCATTCCACAATTACCTCAACCATCAGTTCCTTAATAATCAGAGTGCTTGTTTATGCTTTTGAAATCTATTAGACTGTCCCTTCCACAAGATGTCAGTTCCCAAAAGTTCCTGATTTACATGTTCCATGCCCAGGATCAGCTCTGTGTTGGCACAACTCTATTTTCACACATTGATACTGACCAGGTGTTTACCATCTGGCTTTCCTTCACTGTGCTCTTTATTCTGGGATTGCCAGCATCTCCTCCCCGCCCCCCCACCACATTAGCCAGCAAAGTGTCCTCCCAGAGCCTGTTGGGACACTTGACATCTTTCTGGCTGCTACACTACAGACTTCCCCAAGAGGATATCAAGTGTGGAATGTCAACAGGAAACCGAAAGATTGTGGTAGGGATTTGATAAGCAGGGTACCTGAGGGAGGAGTGGGGGTATCAAAGGGGGAATAATTACAGGAGACCAGCAGGATTATGGAAAAAGAAAATAAAATAGGAAGGGGACATGTGGAAATCAAAGTGGTGAGATCGAGTCCAAACTGGCAGTCAAAACAGGAAAGGAAATTGATACAATAAAACACAATGTTAACATTGACCTTGTTCTGTCAAAATCATTTGGATGCATGAATGAATGTGGAAGAGAAAAGGAAAAAAAAATTAGAGGAAGTCCAGATTTAAGAGGTCCGATGTGGAATTAAAGAAATGTAGATAGGGTAGAAATCTGCATGGAGCATCAACACACTGAAATCAAATTTCAGAGAACCACATGGCAGGTGAATCATGTCCAGAAGCAATTTGGAGTATAAGACAGAACACTAATGGAGGAAATTCTATGGAACTTAGAATCCAGGAGTGCAAAATCAATTGCAGGTCAGAAAAGGGAGAGCAATGACAAAGGTTGGAGGACACATAAACATCCAGATTATTTGCCAAAGTAATGAGCTCTTATTGCCAATCAACAACCATAGGCTCGACCTGGATGAATGTGTTGGGAGGTGGGGTTTCAGACTAAACACAGCAACAGCATTGAGTCTGTAGAACTGTGATTCCTCACACAATCTCATTTAGGGCAAAAACACGGAGGAGAGCTGGAGAGCTCATATTGTGAGAATAGGCAGCTAATACTTATTTTTCACTATGTCCTGCAAAGTGATTTTTTTCCCATCTGAATGAGCTGCTTACGTCACAATGTTTGTCTAATTGCAGAAAGTACAAGTTCATGGTGTAGGAAGTAACTTATTGGAGTGGAAGGAAGATTAGCTGACTAGCAGTAAATAGAACAAGGCATAAATGGGTCTTTTTCTGGTTGGCAAGATGTAATGAGTGATGCACCACAGGAATTGGTGCTGGACCCTCAACTTTTAACAATTTATATGCATCTTGGATGATGATATCAAAGATATGGTTACAAAATTTGTGGATGATGCAATGATAGTTAACAAAATAAGTTGTGAAAAGGACATAAGGAGGCTATAAAGGGATAATAGATAAGTGAATAGACAAAGTTCTGACAAATGGAGTTTAACCAGATTCAGTAGAGGGGAATCTATATGTAGTTGTATTTGGATTTTCAGAAGGCATTTGACAAGGTCCCACATAAAAGACATAAAATACCATAAGAGCTCATGGTATTAGGGGATGTATATTAGCATGGATTGAAAATTGTTTATTGTTTAAAAGACAAAGTGTTGGAATAGATGGGTCTTTTTGAGACCTGAAGGATGTAATCAGTGGAGTGTCCCAAAGATCACTTCGGGGTCTTCAATTATTTACTTTATTGACATGGAGAAGGGAGCATGGGGTTGGGTATCCATGTTTGTTGATGATATGAACATTGATGGGAGGGCATGTTGTGATTAGAATACAAGGAATCTGCAGCAGGAGGTAGATGATTGAATGAGTGGGTGAAAACTTGGAAAACAGAGCTTAATGTAGGCAATGTGAGGTTATGCCTTTTGGTAAGAGGAATCTAAGGCAGATTATTATTATAGAGTAGAAAGATTGCAGATAAGCAGAGGATGGAGGGACCTAGTGGTCTTGTGCACAAATTGCAAATAGTTAGCAAGCAGGCAGTTACAGCAAAAGGTTAGTATGGCAAATGGCATAATGGCCTTGATTCCAAGAGGGTTGGAGTTTAGAAAGAAGATTGTTACAATTGTATGGGGTATTGGTGAGCCCACATCTGGAGAAACCACATTTGACGTTCTGTGTATGTTATTGGTCTTCCTTTTTAAGTGAAGATGTTAATGCTTCAGAACCAGTTAACAGGTTTACTAGACTGTTAACTGGATTGCGTGGGCTGTTATAAGTGAAAGGTTGGGTAGTCTTGGCTTGCATCTGCTGGAGTTTAGAAGAGTGAGAGGGGACTTTATTGGAATTGGAATTGGTTTATTATTGTCACATATACCGAGGTACAGTGAAAAATTTGTCTTGCACACTGTTTATACAGATCAATCCATTCCACAGTACATTGAGGTAGTACATGGTAAAACAATAACAGAATGCGGAATAAAATGTAATAGCTACAGAGAAAGTGTAGTGCAGGTAGACAATAAGGTGCAGGTCATAACGAGGTAGATTGTGAGGTTAAGAGTTCATCTTATCGTACTAGGGAACCATTCAATAGTCTTAGAACAGTAGGATAGAAGTTGTCCTTGAGCCTGGTGGTATGTGCTTTCAGGCTTTTGTATCTTCTGATGGGAGAGGGGAGAAGAGAGAATGTCCAGGGTGGGTGGCGTCAGTATAGATCCTGCGAAGTCTTGACAGTATGGATGTTAAGATGATGTTTCCTCTTGTAGGAGAATATAGAACTAGGGGTCACTATTTAAAAATAAGGGGTCACCCATTTAACACAAGATACGTGGCAATTTTTAAAAAATCTCAAATGGTGCTAATTCTTTAGAACTCTCATCCTTAAAGGGGAAGCAGAATTTTGTATATTTTTAAGGCCAAGGTAAATAGATACTTGAAAATTTAGAGGGTGATGGGCCACCAAAGGTAGGAGGAAATGCAGAGTTGAGATCATAGTCAGAACATCCACAATCTTATTAAATTATGAAGCAGGCTTGAAGGGCTGAGAGGCCTACTCCTGTTCTTTCGTTGTTCATAAGTATGTTCTTATCAAATATCGAGTGCTCATAATTTAGATAAATGAAACAGTCCAAACCTGCATGCGGCAAGATCTAGACAATAATAAGGCATGGGCTGATAAACAAGTAATACTAGGCAGAAATTCTAGGCAGTGACCATGTCTAACGAGAAGACAGAGTCATTCAATGACATTACCATCACTGACTTCCCCACCATCAACATGCTAGTGGGTCACCATTGATCAGAAATTCAACTGGACCAGCCACATAAATGTCAATGTTATATGAGCAGGTCAGAGACTGGGTATCCAGTGGTGAGCGACTCACCTCCTGACATCTCAAAGCCTTTCCACTATCTACAAGGCATATCAAAAATGTAATGGAATATTCTTCACTTGCTGGATGAGTGCAGTTCCAACAAGACTCAGGTAGCTCAATGCTATCCAGGACAAAGCAACCTGCTTGATTGGCTCCTGATTAATCACCCTAAGCAGTGTGCACATTCTATGAAATGCACTATTACTCATATATCCTCGCAACTTAAAGGCCATTCAGCTTATCAAGCCTATGCCAGCTTTCATAGCAATATCACCCCCCCATTAACTCCCTGTAAATTGTTCATTCACACATTTCTGTTAACCCCCCCATGGTTCTCCCATGAGTCATCAATGCTAGCTAATTAACCTAACAACCAACATGTCTTTGGGGTGTAAGAAGAAACCATAACATCCAAGGGAAACCCACACAATCACCGGAAGAACATGTAAAGTCTAAACAAGCAGTACTGGAGGTCAGGATCAAACTCAGGTCGCTGGAGTTGTGAGACAGCTGTAATACCTGAAGTACCACTGTGGAACCATAATGCCATGTGTAATCATGTAGGTCATCACTATGACAGACCCCACAAACCTGCAACCTCCATCACAAGAAGTACAAGAGTAAAAAGTGTGTGGGAACTCCACCATCTGTAGTCTTCCCTCCCAAGTCATGCACCATCCTGATTTGGAAATACCTAGCCAGTCTTTCATCATTGGGTCTAAATCCTGGAACTCCTCACCCAAAAGTTAAGTACTTTCACCAAAGGACTGTAGCAGTTCAAAAGGGTGACACACCATCACCTTCTCAGGGGCAGCTATATATGGACAATTAATGGTACACCCGACAGGTCCCAAAGAATGAAGAAATGTCATTGGTACACAGGGCTGTTAGGATAATGTCACAGAAATGTGAGTTCATTTCTATGAAGATTACAAGATGATCTATTTAATAATCATCAATGAATGCTTTTTAAAGGCCCATTTAAAAAGATAACTTTGATTTTACGTTAGAGGGGGATGGGGTGAGAAGGACTTAATAGCTGTATTTAGCTTCATCAGAAGAGGCAACTCCACCTCCATCACGTGACATCAGAAGCGGCAACTCCACCTCCATCACGTGACGGCGGTGCTTCCCATGTGACCATCCGACAGGACGCTGGGGGCGGGGAGAGCAGCGTGCTGACGTTCCGGACCGTGGCTGCCTCCGGATTCCGAATCAGCAGCCGGGAGGCAGGATGGCGCGCTACTTGCAGAGGAGCAGCTGTGGGCACCGGGGAGAAGGACTGAGGGCGACCGCAGCCCTGGTCCCCGGGCAGCTCCTCTATTCCGCTTCGCCCTATGCTTACATTCCTTCCAAGAAAGCCAGGGGATCCATCTGTGAACACTGCTTTTCCAGGTACTTGCTGCACGTTCATTAATGAGGCTTGCCATGTACCTGTCACGCTGTGTGTAGTTGTTATGATATTGTCCGTCTGCTTTGATTCACTTCACTGTACAAAAAAGTACAATAGCTCTTCGTATATTTATCATCTGAAATAGTTCTTGTTTATAAAACCTTTAGCCTACGATGATCCTAGCAGTTTTGGTGCATAGTTAATAGTTATCTAAAGCTTATTGGTTTAACCACAGATCCTGAGTCTCCTCTTTTATGAAGTCTCTGTATAACTATTTCTTTATCCATTTGTATAGTTTATCCACAGGTAGAGAGAGAAACAATTGTACTTGTTTAGCGATCTCAAGATGTCCAAAAGCACTTTATAATTAACTAAGTACATTGTGTAGACACTTGCATTGCAGGCAATGTGGTAGCTGAAACTGCACAGAAGCTACGGAGGAAAATTGGAGTGCTAATTTGGGAAAATTTGATCCAAGCGTATTCAAAAGTGAATTTGATCCATTACTTGTAAATTGAATTGCAGAATTATGTCTTACTTAGGGTGCTATTTGAATTTCGGATGTAGTCAGTGGTCATTTGGCAGGTAGATTTTTTTATGGGGTTGGGTCTTCAGCTATTTACAGTTTACAATGATGGGTGAAAATACAGGGTAATGCAACCAATTTTGCTGATGATTTAAAACTAGCTGGGAAAGTGAGCTGCAAGGATAATGAGAAACATCTGCAGAGGAATATAGGCAAGTTAAGTGTGTGGGTAAGGTGGGAAAATGTGGTTACTTACATTGGCAGAGAGAATAGAAGATTAGGATACTTTTTCAACAGTGAGATCTAACTCTGATTTCCAACAAAGTAAGAAATAGTCATACAGCACAGAAACAGGCCCTTCAGCCCAACTTGTCCATGTCGACCAAGATGTCTGTCTGATGGTCTCATTCGCTTGCATTTTGTCCACATCCAAGAGAATTTCCAGAAAGACAGCAAGTGGTTCAAGAACATCTTCAAAATCATGTCATGAACCAGCAACAAAAGAAACACACTGAGCATGATTCAGTGTTAAAAACTATTTTATTAATCACTACTATTGATAATACGTAAAATAAAAGTAAAAATGTTAGTATGTTAGAATTCAAGAATGTTAAACCTCGAACGTTAACCCCAAAACTAAACTCTTCGTGTGTGTGTGTGACAAAGTCCAAAACTCCCAGTTCCTGAATGGTTCTTAAAGTTCAGTTCCGCAAGCCATAAGGTGAAACATGAGCAAGGGCTTCTTCAACAACCACCGTTGTCTGAAGATAAGATGTAGATGTAGAAAAACATAGAGAGAGTACATACGAAATCCAAATGTTCCACGATGGAACCCAAACGACACTTCAGTGTTTACTCGGTAGTGACTTCCTCACCCCGAAAAGCATCCGAACCGTGGTCGTCCACATACAAATACCTGTTTCCTTCTACAGGTCAGCAACAAAGTGAACTCCACCGGATTACTTCCAACTTCCATACATGGATTTCAGTGGCAAACACAGTTATTGTTTCTCATCCATCGATAGAGAAAACAAGCAGGCTGGTGTCTCTCTCCCTTCTCTCTCTCTCTCTCCTTCTTCTTCTTCTGACTTCTTCAACAACGTCATTACGTCCTTTATCTTCTATTGACGTAAGCACGCCCCACACACACATACACACACACTCTCTATCTTAAAGGGACTTTCACTGAGTCCGTAACACCTCCCACCTAAAAAAAATTTTCCCAAGAAAATTTTAACCGCGCATAGAGTTAGTAATGTTAATAATTATCACGCTACACAACTACAGACTATCAGATTAGTACAGATATATGTTTCCCATTTAACATCGGGAAAGACAATCAGCAATCACATTATCTTTGCCTTTAATGTGAGTTATCATGAGATCAAACTCTTGCAAAATTAAACTCCAGTTTAACAGCCTTCTGTTCTTGTTTTTGACTCGGCTCAGAAACACCAATGGGTTATGATCTGTATACACAGTCAATGGTTTCTGAGCGGTGCAAACATATACACTGAAATGTTGCAAGGCTAAAACAAGCGACAGTAATTCTTTCTCTATGGTGGAATAATTCTTTTGATGCTCATTAAATTTCTTTGAAAAGTAAGCTACAGGATGGTCAATATCATCAAGGTCACCCTTCTGCAACAACACAGCTCCTGCAGCTTCATCACTGGCATCTACTGCTAATGAAAATGGCTTTTCAAAGTCAGGTGTTCTGAGCACAGGATGGTAGCATAAAATGGCTTTCAGCTTCTTAAATGCTTCTTGACAAGAATCTGTCCAAACAAACTTTACTCCCTTCTTCAGAAGATTAGTTAGGGGAAGAGCAATAACAGCAAAATTTTTACAAAATTTTCGATAATATCCAACCATTCCCAAAAATCTTCTAACAGTCCTCGTACCTGTGGGAATAGGGAACTCAGATATTGCTTGAACTTTTGCCTGAACAGGAGCTTGCTTGCCTTGACCTACAACATAACCAAGATACGTCACAGTGGCATGGCCAAATTCACTTTTAGCCAAGTTAACTGTAAGGTTAGCCTTGGAAAGTCTTTCAAACAACCTTTCTAACGCAGAGATGTGATCTTCCCAAGTATCATTCCCAGTCACTAAGTCGTCAATGTAGGCATCTGTATGTTTTAACCCATGAATCACTGAATTAATCATTCTTTGAAATGTTGCCGGAGCATTTTTCATTCCAAATGGCAAAACATTGTATTCATACAATCCAGAAGGGGTTACAAAGGCTGAAATCTCCCTTCCTCTATCTGTTAATGGAACACACCAGTACCCTTTTAATAGGTCAATCTTTGTAAGAAATTTTGCCTTTCCCACTCTGTCTATGCAATCATCCACCCTAGGAATAGGGTAAGCATCTGACTTTGTTACAGCATTCACTTTCCTGTAATCTGTGCAAAATCTAACAGTTCCATCAGGTTTAGGTACAATAACACAGGGCGAACTCCAATTTGAAGTAGAATGTCTAATAATATCATTTTCCAACATGTATTTTATTTCCTGATCAACAAGTTTACTTTTTTCCACATTCATTCGATATGGGTGTTGTTTGATTGGTTTTGCATCCCCAACATCAACATCATGGGTAATTATCGATGTTCTGTTTGGAACATCTGGGAACAGATTTTTAAATTTTAAAATTAATTCTCTCATCTGTTGTTTTTGTGAAACTTGTAAATGGTCCAACTTCGTTTCAAGGTTCTCCAGGATATTTTGGTTTTTTAGTTTCGATGGAACAATATTTGGTCTAAATTGGCCTTCCTCAACATCAACATCAGGCATTCTAGAAACAACCTTTACACCATCCACCAAGGCCACAACTGAATCCCTCTCATAATAAGGTTTTAGCATGTTTACATGACAGAGTTGTGTTTTCTTGCGTCTATCTGGTGTTTTGATTATATATGTTAGATCAGTCACTCGAGATTCAATAACATAGGGTCCAGAAAAACGAGCTTGCAAGGGATTATTTTGGCTAGGGAAAAATACCAACACCTTTTGCCCCACTGCGAATGTCCTAGGCCGAGCACGTCTATCAAAATATGTCTTCATTCTTATCTGGCTTGTTTTCAGATTCTCTCTCGCTAGCTGGCAGACTCTCTCCAACCGAGTTTTAAATTTTTGGACATAGTCCAACAGACTCAAGTGAAC
Organism: Pristis pectinata; assembly: GCF_009764475.1. Taxonomy (NCBI): domain Eukaryota; kingdom Metazoa; phylum Chordata; class Chondrichthyes; order Rhinopristiformes; family Pristidae; genus Pristis; species Pristis pectinata. The sequence continues at coordinate 131,339,482 of NC_067407.1, forward strand.
TTCCTCATTAACCCATTGCTCTCTTAACAACTCCAAAGGTCCTCTCACCCTATGTCCAAACACAAGCTCAAACGGACTAAATCCGATTGACTCCTGGATCGATTCTCTAACGGCAAACAAAAGTAAATGGATACCTTCGTCCCAATCCTTGGTGTTTTCAAAGCAATAAGTCTTCAGCATATTTTTGAGAGTAGAATGAAATCTCTCCAGAGCTCCTTGAGATTCTGGGTGATATGCAGATGATACAATCTGCTTTGCTCCCAGCTCATAGACTATTTGTTGAAAAATTTTTGACATAAAATTACTACCTTGATCAGATTGGATTTCTTTTGGCAAACCAAACAAGGTAAAAAATTTTACAAGAGCCTTTGACACCGTCTTGGCCTTAATATTTCTAAGGGGTATTGCCTCTGGAAATCTAGAAGTGGCACACATGATGGTTAACAAATACTGATTTCCAGTCTTAGACTTTGGTAATGGACCAACACAGTCCACAATCACCTTCGAAAAGGGTTCACCAAAAGCAGGAATTGGTTTCAAAGGAGCCACAGGGGGTTTTTGATTTGGTTTACCTACCATCTGACATGTGTGGCAGGTTCGACAAAACATCACCACATCTTTTCTCAAACCAGGCCAATAGAATTGTTTCAAGATCTTCCCTACAGTTTTATTCACACCAAAATGACCACCCAAAGGCATACTATGGGCCAGGTTTAAAATCTCATCCCTATAAACTTTTGGAACAACAACCTGATGAATAACTTCCCATTCCTCAGTAACAGGAACATGAGGAGGTCTCCATTTCCTCATTAACACTCCATTTTTGACATAGTATCCAGTTGGCACCTTTTCAATCTCCTCACATGAGAGTGCTTTTTCTTTCAATTCTGTCAACTCAGGGTCCTTTGTCTGTTCCACCATAAAATCCTTCCTCGACAAAGACAAATCTTTAAATTCAGGCTCACTATAAGGATGTTAATCCTCCAATGAAGCCAGAAAAGTCTCAGATAAGGCATCATAATTTTCTTCCTGTTTAGGACTGTCACAAGGAACTACATCAGACTGCACCGGACTGTCTGTCTTGGCTAATTCTCTAGCTCTAGCTCGAGTCACCGCACATGATGGGTAAACATCTGAATCATCCTCAGACTCATCAATCCTTGGTTTGGTCGTTAACCGTACCACAGGATCAATTTCTCCATCTGCAAGGTCATTTCCCAATAACAAAGAAACTCCTTCCACTGGCAAACTAGGTCTTATCCCTATCTCGACTGGTCCTTCTACGAACTTTGACTTTAAAATCACCCTGTGAAAAGGGACAGACATGGTCTCACCTGTAACACCTCGTACTAGATTTACTTCACCAGTGTCACTTTCTTCACCAAAATTTAAAACACTGTCCAGCAAGAGAGATTGACTAGCCCCAGTATCTCTAAGAATTTTCACTGGCACCTGGGGTGACTCATCATTCAGTGAAACAAAACCCTCTGATACATACGAACGGAATTCTTTTCTCACCTCCTCCAACTTTTCCACTTTTCCCTCTTGCAAGGACTGATCTTTAACAGCATCTCCTGAACCTTTTTGATTTTTAATTGCCTGAAAACAAGCATTGGGCCCAGCTTCCTTCTTTTTCTTCAAAAGGGCACAATTAGATATCACGTGGCCAGGTTTCCTACAGTAATAACAAGTACACTCAACAGGTTTCTCCAGCCCTGGCTTCTTTTCATCCTTTCCTTTTTGATTACCTCCCAATTTAATCTCTGGTTTACCTGGATTGTCTTTGTAACTCTTTTGAAAGGTTTTAGGTTGTCCCCATTTGGATTTATGGGTTAAAGCATAATCATCTGCCAACCTAGCAGTTTCTTGTAAAGTTTCCACTGCCTTTTCATTTAAATATGTTGTTAATTCAGCTGGAACACATCTTTTAAAGTCTTCCACCAGTATCAATTCTGTCAATTTATCGTAATCCCCATCTACATTTTTAGCCAGGCACCATCGTTCAAAACGTATTCTCTTTCCATTGGCAAATTCCATATAAGTCTGATCTGCAGATTTCCTCAAGTCTCTGAATTTTTGTCTATAAGCCTCAGGGACCAATTCATAGGCCTTCAAAATAGCTTGTTTTACCTTGGTATAATCAGCTGCATCCTCAACAGACAAAGCAGAATAAGCTTTTTGAGCTTTACCTTTAATCACACTCTGTACCATAAGAGCCCATCCTTTCCTTGGCCAGTTTGAACTCACAGCAACCTTTTCAAAATGTTGGAAATACTGATCAACCTGATCTTCAAACGGAGGGACTAATCGAACCTCCCTGCTGGCTGAAAAACCATCATCAGAATCAGATTCCGAACTCCTACGCTTCATTTGTAACTCATGCTGCCTCTGTTTCTCCTTCTCCTCACTATCCAGCTCCATCCTCTTCAATTCCATCTGCTTCATTGCTAGATCAGCCTCTATCTTCATCTGAGTTAGCTTTTGTTCAGCCTCTAATCTCTTTTCCTCTCGTTCAGCTTCTATCTTTAACTGGGTTTGTTCTCGTTCAGCCTCTATCTTTGCCAGCTGCACCTGTGCCTCAGAAATTGCTATTTCACTGCCAGGAAACTGTTTTAACACTTCCTTCTCAAACACCTTCTTTTCCACATAATGGCCAGCTATCAGTCTCTGAATATCTGCCTTTCTCATAGACTGCTTTACTTCTGTAAGGTTTAGCCTTGTAGCAATCTTTATCAAATCATCCTTTTTCGCCACCTCCAATCCCTTTTGGGTTGGTGACTCCAAAAATGCCTTAATATCCATTGCTGCTGGTTTCCACACACACAAGCCAATTAAAAAGAATTTATCAGACCTCCCTCAAAAATCTTTGGATTGAATCTCGAACAAATCTCGTCAATCTGGGGTACAATCCCAGACGACACTCGTTAACCTTGGGAACTATCCCGGACGAGCCCCCAATTTTGTCATGAACCAGCAACAAAAGAAACACACTGAGCATGATTCAGTGTTAAAAACTATTTTATTAATCACTACTATTGATAATACGTAAAATAAAAGTAAAAATGTTAGTATGTTAGAATTCAAGAATGTTAAACCTCGAACGTTAACCCCAAAACTAAACTCTTCGTGTGTGTGTGTGACATAGTCCAAAACTCCCAGTTCCTGAATGGTTCTTAAAGTTCAGTTCCGCAAGCCATAAGGTGAAACATGAGCAAGGGCTTCTTCAACAACCACCGTTGTCTGAAGATAAGATGTAGATGTAGAAAAACATAGAGAGAGTACATACGAAATCCAAATGTTCCACGATGGAACCCAAACGACACTTCAGTGTTTACTCGGTAGTGACTTCCTCACCCCGAAAAGCATCCGAACCGTGGTCGTCCACATACAAATACCTGTTTCCTTCTACAGGTCAGCAACAAAGTGAACTCCACCGGATTACTTCCAACTTCCATACATGGATTTCAGTGGCAAACACAGTTATTGTTTCTCATCCATCGATAGAGAAAACAAGCAGGCTGGTGTCTCTCTCCCTTCTCTCTCTCTCTCTCCTTCTTCTTCTTCTGACTTCTTCAACAACGTCATTACGTCCTTTATCTTCTATTGACGTAAGCACGCCCCACACACACATACACACACACTCTCTATCTTAAAGGGACTTTCACTGAGTCCGTAACAATCATCTTGAAAAAATTTAACCCAATCAGCCCCAACTCCTACCAAGTTCCATCCACTCATCCTGTGGGAGATCCTGTACATGACTTAGTCATCTTGGAACCTTCAGAAGTGTAGTAGAAGCATTATTGGTATTGGTTTATTATTGTCACTTGTACCGAGGTACAGTGTAAAGCTTGTCTTACAAACCGGGGATGGGGAGAGAGAAGGAGAAACAGAGCAGAAAGAAGGAGAAACAAGAGAGAGAGTGAAAAACAGGGAAGAAGATGAAAGGCCTGATGCAGTCGGGTTGACAGATTTGACTTCCTGCTCTCTCCTTTTCAGAGTTCTGGGGCAGAGCAAGTGGGTTGGGGAATGTGATCTTCCAGATGGTTAGCATGGAGCCATCTTTTTGTATGCTCTATTGAAGGAATTGATAAAGGATTGAAGCTCAGTCTCTGAATATGCCCAAATACAAATATCATCTGCATACTATAATTCAATGACTCAGGTTGGTGTGATCTTGGTTCTGGAGGTGACTAAGATTGAACAGGTTTCTACATAACAGGACACCACAGGAACAGGCCCTTTGGTCCACGGTGTCTGTGACGACCACGGTGCCAGTTTAAACTAATCCCATCTGCGTGCACATGATCTATATCCCTCCATTCTCTGCCTGTTCATGTGTTCCTGCTTATCTTGTAGATTCACTCCAGAGGGAAGGTTGTTGGAGTTGAGGTGAAGTATTGCAGGAAGATTGCTGATGTGATGATACAGTGTTAATTTGGTTCCAGTTTACACTGGGATTGAGTCTGTGGTGCATCCATTGGTGAGGATCACAGATAGAAGATGGTGATGAAATTTTGGGGGACAGCTAAGATTAAGAAGGATCCTCTGCAATCCCTCTCTGTCAATAAAGTCCAAACCTTTTCTAAAGTCATGAAGGGCCATATATGGTGGATGGTGTTGCTCCTTGCATGGTTCTTGAATGTTTCAGGTGATGAAGATCATCGTCAGTTTGCATCTTGATGGGTGGAATTCACATTGTGACTCTGGGAGAAGCTCTTTGCCCGTTGGGAAGTAACTGTTGAGGACTCTCATAATTACTTTCTTTGACGTTCACCCTGTTGTGCATCTGGTGGTCACAGTTCCAGTCACCCTGATTCAATCCTGATCCTTGGTGTTTTGTGTGTGTTGAAGTTGCTTGTTCTCCTGTGACTGTGTGGGTTTCATCCCACATGCCAAAGACTTGCAGGTAGATTAGATTCATTAATCCATGGAGTTGTACAGCATGGAAACAGGCCCTTTGGCCCAACTATAGATGCTGACCAAGATGCCTAGCTAAACTCATCCTATCTGCCTACATTTGACTAATTTCCCCATGAACTTTTCCTATCCATGTACCTGTCTAAATAATTTTTAAATATTGTAATTGTACCCACCTCAACCATATCCTCTGGCAGGTTGTTCCATATACACACCACCCTCTGTGTGGAAAACTTGCCCCTCACATCCCCTTTAAATGTTTGCCCTCTCACTTTAAAACTATGCCCTCTAGTTTTAGACTGTCCTACCCTGGGAAAAATACTGTGGCTATTGACCCTATTTATGCCCCTCATAATTTTATAAACGTCTATAAGGTCACCCCTCAGCCTCCTTTGCACCAGGGAGAAAAGCTCCAGCCAATAGTTCCAGAGTGAATCTGGCACTGTGCAGATCCTGGGTCACACACCCTGTCCCCCACTGACACATTAATCAGCTCACAGTGTAATTAGGAAGTTAATTCCAATCTGGGCCAAACATGGGCAAATGGGACTAGCTTGGATGGGCATCTTGGTTGGCATGAACCAGTTGGACTGAAGGGCCTGTTTCCATGCTGTATGACTCAATGACTAATAGAAAATAGGAGCAGGAGCAGGCTAATCAGTATGATCATGGCTGATCTGCCCCAGGTCTTCTCATCTCTTCTGTGCCAGTTCCCCATAGACCTCAATTTCCCAATCTTTCAAAAATTTATCTACCTCCTCAAGTACCTCCAGTGATCTAGCCTCCACAGTCCTTCAGGTGGAGCATTCCAGAGGTTCATCACCCTTTTGCTAGAAGAAGTTCCTCTGCACTTCTGTTTTAAATGGCAGCTCTCTTATAGCTACGTCCTCTCATTTGAGATTTGCCCAAAAAGTGGAAACAGCTCAACATTTACCTGTCCTGCCACCTTCTGATCTTGTATCTTTCAGTAAGATCACCTCTCATTCTTCTAAACTCTAAAGGACACAGATCTAATTTCTTCAGCTGCTCATGAAGGACGATCTGATGCTGGGGATTACCCCAGTGAATGTCTTTTGGCCTGCCTTCATTGCCAGTATAGTCTTTCTTAAATAAGGGGACCAAAACTGTGCATGGTACTTGAGGTGTGTCCTCACTAACCTGTTCATCCGTAATAACACTTCCTTATTTCTAAACCCGAACCCTCTTGCAATAAAAGCCAGTATGTCATTTGTCTTTCTAACTACTTGCTGCACCTGCATGCTAACTTCTTGCAATCCATGCACAAGAACACTAGATCCTTCTGTACTTCACTCATTTCCACTCTTTTTTTTACTTGGGTGATAGTCTGCCTTTAGATTCCTCTTACCAAAGTACATGACCTCACACTTTCCCACATTAAACTCCTTTTGCCAAGTTTCCCCTCCCTTGTATCTTTGTCATTGGCAAACTTGGACACCTTACTTTCTGTCCCCTTCTCCAGATCATTGATATAAATCATGAATGAGGGCACTCTAGTTAGATGGAGACACAAGAGACCCCAGATGCTGGAATCTGGAGCAACAATCAGCTGTTCCTCCAGCAGATTGTTTATCCCTCCACTAGTTGCATCCTTACAGACTGAAGAAGACTTTTTCATTCCAACTCTGGCTTCTATGTGATAACCAATCTTAAATCCAAGCTAACACACTTCTAATATCATGAGCTCTTGTGTTTTGTACCAGCCTTTTATGTGGCGCCTTGTCAAATGTTCTCTGGAATAAGTGTATCATTCTCAGGCTGTGAATAGTGGTGTACCACAGGGTTTGAAGTTTGGATCCCAGGTATACACAATCTTTGCAGTTGCAGCAGTTAGTTGGACTGATGAAGGGTCTTGACCTGAAAAGTTGATGTCCAGTTCCCTCCATAGGTGCTGCCTGACCCACTGAGTTCCTCTAGCATCTTGTGAGCTTCTGAATGCAACCTGTTATGGATTGCATCAGAACTTCATTCATGGAAATGAACAACATCAAAATAAGGTTTATTATCACTGTCTTATATGACATGAAATTTGTTATTTTGCGGCAGCAGTGCAGTGCAAAGCCATAAAAAACTATAAATTACAAAATGAACAGTGCAAGAACAAAAGGAATAATGAGGTAGTGTTCATGGACTGTTCAGAAATCTGATGGCAGAGGGGAAGAAGCTGCTCCTGAATCGTTGAGTGTGGGTCTTCAGGCTCCTGTACCTCCTCTTTGACCATAGTAATGAGAAGAGGGCATGTCCCGGAAGGTGCGGTCCTTAATGATGGATGCTGCCTTCTTGAGGCACCACCTCTTGAAGATGTCCTAGATGGTGGCGAGCCAGTGAGAGTAATAAATGCAGGTAATGGATGAACATGGAATAAGTAGGCTATTAAATCCTTGCTCTGCTATTCAATGAGAACTTGATTCCTATCTCCATTTCCCCCATCCCTTAATCTTTGGTTAACTGAAATTATCAATTTCAGATTTAAATTCAGCAATTGAAGCAGTCGTCAATTGTGATAGAGGAATCCAAACTTCTATTATTCCCTTTTGTGTAGAACTGGTTTTTAACTTCACTCCAGAAAGATTGGAGCTCTCCCACCTTCTGATTTTTAAACCTCAGCACTCCCCATATTTCAAAATGAGGAAGACTTGCATGCAGCAACAAGCAATCTGCTTGAGGAGCTCAGCGGGTTGAGCAGCATCTGTGGGAGGAAAGGAATTGTCGATGTTTTGGGTCGAAGCCCTGCATCAGGAATCTTACGAGCCATACTCGATATAATTGCAACCCTGCCACACTCCTGTGTCTCCGAGATATATGTAGCTTTATTTACAATAAAATGTGATTTAGCCCATTGCATGGACAGTGCAGATTTACTGTGCGGGAGGGTGTGTAGATGAGTGATGCCTTGCTGAGAGGGATGGAGCCTGCTCTGGATTTTAAGTTCTAGTCAGCATTTCTGCAAGTAGAAGTTTTTTTTCAGACTCCACTGGAAGTGGTGTTTAATGCTGTCGAGGTGTGAGTGGGTTCATGCCTTGCACCTCGATCAGGTTCCTGATGCTGGTGGTAAGTGGTTTCCTGGAGATTGGGTAGCAGAAATGCTTACACCAGCACTAATCACACAAGTGACTGGCCTGGCTCTGCAGAACATCAAAACAAATGGGGGCCCTCTCCAAAATGTGGAAGTGAGCTCGTACCACGCTATGATTGGTGGATGGCACAGTTTCCATCCCCTCTGCTACTGACTCTGACTGCTGCCTCTGTGGCCCCTCCCACAATGCTGCCCAACAATCATTCAACCATTCAACTGGGACTTTGGCTGAGACCGTCCTGACCAAATAATGATCCTCCTTTAGTTCTATACCTTTGAGAATATTCCGAGGCTGTCCTGTCCACAATGTGCTGCTTTCCCATTTCTTTCAATAAGGTCTTACTCAGTCCAATTACAACCCTGCCACAGTCTTCTAACTCCCTGTAGCTTTTAATACCACTGTTCTAATTCCACTGTCCCCAAGCTCCCTACACCCTTCAATATCTCATCCATCCTAATCCCAGACTTTCCTCTTGTTCAACCTGGATAAGGGTGAAGTGATACACTTTGGGAGATTGAATTCGAAGGCAGAATACAAGGTTAATGGCAGGACTCTTAGCAGTGTGGAGGAACAGAGGGATCTTGGGGTCCACATCCATAGATCCCTCAAGGTTACCACACAGGTCGATAGGGTTGTTAAGAAGGCGTATGGAGTGTTGGCCTTCATTAGTCGGGGTATTGAGTTTAAGAGCCATGAGGTGATGTTGCAGCGCTATAGAACTCTGGTTAGACCGCACTTGTAGTATTGTGTTCAGTTCTGATCATCTCATTATAGGAAGGATGTGGAAGCTTTAGAGAGGGTACAGAGGAGATTTACCAGGATATTGCCTGATTGGAGAGCATGTCTTATGAGGATAGGTTGAGTGAGCTAGGGCTTTTCTCTTTGGAGAGGAGGAAGAAAAGAGGTGACTTGATAGAGGTGTACAAGATGATAAGAGGCATAGATCGAGTGGGCAGTCAGAGACTTTTTCCCAGGGTGACAATGGCTAACATGAGGGGGCATAATTTTAAGGTGATTGCAGGAAGCTATTAGGGGGATGTCAGGGGTAAGTTTTTTACAAAGAGAGTGGTGGGTGCGTGGAACGCACTGCCTGCAGAGATTGTGGGGGCAGATACATTAGGGACATATAAGAGACTCTTAGATATGTGAATGATAGAAAAATGAAGGGCTATGTAGGAGAGAAGGGTTAGATAGATTTTAGAGCAGGATAAAATGTCGGCACAACATTGTGGGCCGAAGGGCCTGTACTGTGCTGTAGTGTTTTGTGTTCTATGTTCCTTCCTGCACCCTTTAATATTACATCTAATCTTCACCACCCCCCCCCCCAACCTAAACTTCCTCCTAATATCCAAAATCGCAATTTCTGGGACCATCTCACCCAATCTCACCTCACTTGTTGCAAATGGCCTGAGATGGTGCAGGCAGTTCTGTCTGCTGTGGTCTCTTCCAGGGAACCATTGGAGTAAAGTGCCTAATGGGGGACAGGGCATTGCAGGATTAATGTTGTCCTGCTCACAGGATGTAAAATTGCTTTGTAGCACCTGTCCTCTCATTGCAATTTGCTACGGGGCTGGATATTTGTCAGAAGAATCAAGGTGGTCCTGGAGTTTTGCGGTCACAAATTCCTGGGGAAGTTGTTGCTGGAGCAGGAGACTTTAGAATGAAGTGAAGTTTGTTGAAAGCTTCAGGAGGCAAAACTGCTTTGTAGCACTCGCTGCCCTCTCATTACGATAACATTGGGACTTCCCTGACCAAACTGGGATGGGTGGTCACTCAAATGTAGCCCCCTCCCAATGCTAGAAATAGCTTCTGTCTGATTATCCTGTGATCCCCTTAATATGTATCAAATTGCAGGGAATACAGTTTTAATTTATGCATTCTGAATTCCATAGCGGACAGTGAATGGACTCAATCCCAATGGAAGATGTTTGTAGTCGTTGGAGGTCAATTAACCCAGACCCAGGACATTGCTGCAGGAGTTCCATAGGGCAAGATCCTATGATATCTTTGGTTACTTCATCAATGACCTTCCTTCCATTGTAAAGTCATAATTAGGCTACTAATTGCACAATGTTCAGTTCTATTTGAATCTCCTAAGTAAATAAAGACCACATGCCTGTATGCAACAAGATTAAGGCAGAATTTAGGTGTGGCTTAATAAGGGGCATAATATTTGCACTATATGAGTGCCAAGCAATGAACATCACCTATAAGAGAAGGTCCATCCTCCCACCAATTAACATGTTGAGGCTCACCATTGATAATTCCAACTGGACCATACAGGGTGAAGCAGTCTGCCTGTTTAACACCTCAGCCTCCACCCTAAGCATACATTCCCTCCACCACAAGCATACCGTGGCTGCAGTCTGTGCCATCTACAAAACATCCTGCTGTTACTCATCTAGGCGACTCTGACAGCACTTCCCAAATCTGCAAACTCTTCAAACAAGAAGGACAAAGATACCAGGTGCATGGGAACACCATTACCTGCAGATTTCCCTCGAAGTCGAACATCATGCTGAGCAGGATGTACATCAGTGTTAGTTCATCATCGCTGGTTCTAACTCACCACCCAGCAACACTATGGACTTGCCATCACCATTTGGACTGCAGCAGTTCAAGAAAATGGCTCACCGCCACCTCACTACTTTCTCAAAGAGGCTTTGGGAGAGGCAGTGGATGCAGACCACAAAGCAAAACTCTCACCCTGTAAATGAATAACAAGAAAAGTTCAGGGCCAATGTACCCTCTCAAGGTGATCTGGAATTTGAATCCAAGTAGGTGTGGAAGCAAATTCAAATAAAAAATTCAAAAGGAAATTAGTTAAATATTTTCTTGAGAAAAGTTGCAGGCAGGGATGAGAAAAGCCATACTGGGAGCTAGCAGCTGGATGAATTAGCACAAGAAGGATGATGCAAATGGCCTCCCTGTATGAGCAAAGGCTTGGTAGAAGTGTTTGATTTCAAGAAAATATAATTCATTTCAATGAGGGATGAATGAGATGGAATTTCATCAGAGAGTGAAAGTGAAGAGTGGGACTACAAGGGTACATGGTTAAATTCCTTCAGCTGAGGTCAGGGCATGTGGACATTTTAAATTGTATTGGTTTATTATTGTCACTTGTACCAAGGTACAGTGAAAAACTTGTCTTGCATACTGATCATACAGGTCAATTCATTACACAGTGCAGTTACATTGAGTTAGTACAGAGTGCATTAAGGTAGTACAGAGTGCATTGAGGTAGTACAGGTAAAAACAATAACAGTACAGAGTAAAGTGTCACAGCTACAGAGGAAGTGCATTGCAGGTAGACAATAAGGTGCAGTGTCACAACAAGGCAGATTGTGAGGTCAAGAGACCATCTCATCGTATAAGGGAACTGTTCAATAGTCTTATCACTGTGGGATAGAAGCTGTCCTTGAGCCTGGTGGTATGTGCCCTCAGGCTCCTGTATCTTCTGCCTGATGGAAGAGGAGAGAAGAGAGAATGATCTGGGTGGGTGGGGACTTTGATTATGCTGGCTGCTTCACCAAGGAAGCGAGAGGTATAGACAGAGTCCATGGAGGGGAGGCTGGTTTTCATGACGCGCTGGACTGTGTCCACAACTCTCTGCAGTTTCTTGTGATCACGGGCAGAGCAGTTGCCATACCAAGCTTTGATGCATCCAGATAGGATGCTTCCTATGGTGCATTGATTAAAAAGTTGGTGAGAGTCAAAGGGGACAAGCCAAGTTTCTTTAGCCTCCTGAGGAAGTAGAGGTGCTGGTGAGCTTTCTTGGCTGTGGCATCTACGTGATTTGACCAGGACAGGCTCTTGGTGATGTTCACTTCCAGGAACTTGAAGCTCTCAACCCTCTCGACCTCAGCACCGTTGATGTAGACAGGTGCATGTACACCACCCCCTTTCCTGAAGTCAATGACCAGCTCTTTAGTTTTGTTGATTGAGGCAAAAGTTGTTGTCATGACACTATGTCACTAAGCTCTCTGTCTCCTTCCTGTACTCCGACTCATCGTTATTTGAGATGCGGCCTACTATGTAGGAGGAATTGAGGGAAAACCTGGAGTTTTGTCATCACGAGGTACCAGAGAAGTTGCTGGAGAAGGACACAATGAAATGGGGTTTGTTGAGAACTTCAGCGTGCAGAACAGCTTTGTAGCCCTTGTCCTTTCATTACAACTTTCCATATGCTAATGCATAAAACATTTTCACACTTTTGCTTTTGTTTTCACACTCCTCAAGCATCTCTTGAAGGCAATTTGCACCTCCTGTCAACTTGACCCAGGGGGACCAATATCCTGGCGGGGAGGTTTGCTAAGGCTACTGGGGAGAGTTTAAACTAGAATTGTTGGGGGCTGGGATTCGAACTAGAGAGACTGGGGAAGAGGTATTTAGCTCTCAAATAGAGAAAGCTAGTAGTAGGTACGATAGGCAGGTGATAGAGAAAGGACGTGCTGAGACAGGTTTGAGATGTGTCTATTTTAACGCAAGGAGTATTGTGAACAAGGCAGATGAGTTTAGATCTTGGATCGATACTTGGAGCTATGATGTGGTGGCCATTACAGAAACTTAGATGGCTCAGGGACTGGAATGGTTGCTTCAAGTGCCGGGTTTTAGATGTTTCAGAAAGGACAGGGAGGGAGGTAAAAGAGGTGGGGGAGCGGCACTGTTGATCAGAGATAGTGTCACGGCTGTGGAAAAAGTGGACATCGTGGAGGGACTGTCTACGGAGTCTCTGTGGGTGGAAGTTAGGAACAGAAAGGGGTCAATAACTTTACTGGGTGTTTTTTTTTAATGGCCACCCAATAGTAACAGGGATATTGAGGAGCAGATAGGGAAGCAGATCCTAGAAAGGTGTAAGAATAACAGAGTTGTTGTGACGGCAGATTTTAATTTCCCAAACATCGATTGGCATCTCCAGACAGTGAGGGGTTTAGATGGGGTAGAGTTTAAGTGTGTTCAGGAAGGATTCTTGACACAATATGTAGATAAGCCTACAAGAGGAGAGGCTGTGCTTGATTTGGTATTGGGAAATGAATCTGGTCAGGTGTCAGATCTCTCAGTGGGTGAACATTTTGGTGATAGTGATCATAATTTTATCTCCTTTACATTAGCACTGGAGAGAGATAGGAACAGACAGACTAGAAAGGCGGTTAGTTGGAGTAAAGGGAATTATGAGGCTCTCAGGCACGAAATTGGAAGATTAAATTGGGAACAGATGTTCTCAGGGAAAAGTACGGAAGAAATGTGGCAAATATTCAGGGGATATTTGTGTGGAGTTCTGCATAGGCATGTTCCAAGGAGGCAGGGGAGTCATGAGAGGATACAGGAACCGTGGTGTACAAAGGCTATAATAAATCTAGTCAAAAGGAAAAGAAAGGCTTACAAAAGGTACAGAGAACTAGGTGATGTTAGAGATCTGGAAGAGTATAAGGCTAATAGGAAGGAACTTAAGAAGGAGATTAGGAGAGCCAGAAGGGGGCAGGATTAAGGAAAACCCCAAGGCATTCTACAGGTATGTGAAGAGCAAGAGGGTAAGATGTGAAAGAATAGGGCCTATCAAGTCCAGCAGTGGGAAAGTGTGTATGGATCTGGAAGAAATAGCAGAGGTACTTAATGAATACTTTACGTCAGTATTCACTACGGAAAAGGATCTGGGGGATTGTAGTGGGGACTTGTAGTGGGCTGAAAAGTTTGAGCATGTAGATATTAGGAAAGAGGAGGTGCTGAAACTTTTGGCAAGCATCAAGTTGGATAAGTCGCCGGGACCGGATGAGATGTACCCCAGACTGCTGTGGGAGGTGAGGGAAGAGATTGCGGAGCCTCTGACAATGATCTTTGCATCGTCACTGGAGATGGGAGAGGTTCCAGAAGATTGGAGGGTTGCGGATGTTGTTCCCTTATTCAAGAAAGGGATAGCCCAGGAAATTATAGACCGGTGAGTCTTACCTCAGTGGTTGGTAAGCTAATGGAGAAGATCCTGAGACGCAGGATTTATGAACATTTGGAGAGGTATAATATGATTAGGAATAGTCAGCATGGCTTTGTCAAGGGCAGGTCCTGCCTTACAAGCCTGATTGAATTTTTTGAGGATGTGACTAAACTCATCGATGAAGGGAGAGCAGTAGATTTAGTGTATATGGATCTCAGCAAGGCATTTGATAAGGTACCCCATGCAAGGCTTATTGAGAAAGTGAGGGGGCATGGGATCCAAGGGGACATTGCAGTGTGGATCCAGAACTGGCTGGCCCACAGAAGGCAAAGAGTGGTTGTTGAAGGGTCGTATTCTGCGTGGAGGTCGGTGACCAGTGGGGTACCTCAGGGATCTGTACTGGGACCCTTACTCTTTGTGATTTTTATAAACGACCTGGATGAGGAAGTGGAGCGATGGGTTAGTAAGTTTGCGGATGACACGAAGGTTGGGGGTGTTGTGGATAGTTTGGAAGGCTGTCAGGTTACAGAGGGACATAGATAGGATGCAAAGTTGGGCTGAGAACTGGCAGATGCAGTTCAACTCAGATAAGTGTGAAGTGGTTCATTTAGGTAGGTCAAATATGATGGTAGAATATAGTATTAATGGTAGGACTCTTGGCAGTGTGGAGGATCAGAGGGATCTTGGGGTCCGAGTCCATAGGACGCTCAAAGCGGCTGCGCAGGTTGACTCTGTGGTTAAGAAGGCATATGGTGTATTGTCCTTCATCAATCGGGGAATTGAATTTAGGAGCCGAGAGGTATTGTTGCAGCTATATAGGTCCCTGGTCAGACCGCACTTGGAGTACTGTGCTCAGTTCTGGTCGCCTCACTACAGGAAGGATGTGGAAGCCATAGAAAGGGTGCGGAGGAGATTTACAAGGATGCTGCCTGGAATGTGGAGCATGCCTTATGAAAGCAGGTTGAGGGAACTCGGCCTTTTCTCCTTGGAGCGATGGAGGATGTAGGGGGACCTGATAGAGGTATATAAGATGATGAGAGGTATTGATCGGGTTAATAATCAGAGGCTTTTCCTCAGGGCTGAAATGGTGGCCACAAGAGGACATAGGTTTAAGGTCTGGGGAGTAGGTATAGAGGAGATGTCAGGGGTAAGATTTTTACTCAGAGAGTGGTGAGTGTGTGGAATGGGCTGCCGGCAGCAGTGGTGGAGGCGGATACGATAGGGTCTTTTAAGAGACTGTTGGATAGGTACATGGAGCTGAGAAAAATAGAAGGCTGTGGGTAAGCCTAGTAATTTCTAGGGTAGGGACATGTTCAGCACAGCTTTGTGGGCTGAAGGGCCTGAATTGTGCTGTAATTTTTCTATGTTTCTATGACTCAGTTGGTTGCCATGTGATCTCTGGGTCTTGCTGCAAACCCCATTTCTGGGATCAGTGTATGCCATCCAGCCTGGTGTCTAGTTGCATACCTCATCATCTATGTCACATGGGTCACCAGTGAAAGAAATGTAATTGAATCTATGTCAAATACTAGAGGACGTAGCTTTAAGGTGAGAGGGGGAAAGTTTATGGGAGATTTACAGTGTAATTTTTTTTTCATACGGAGAGTGGTAGGTGCCTGGAGCATGTTGCCAGGGGAGGGGGTGGAAGCAGATAGGAGACCAACATTTGAGAGGTATTTAGACAGGCATGGGAATGGGCACGGAATGAAGGGATATAGACCGCATGCAGGCCATTGGGGTTAGTTTAAATGGCATTATGGTTGGCACAGAAATGATGGGCAGAAGGGCCTGTTCCTCTGCTGTACTGTTCTACAAATCTGTCAGATAAATACCTTGGGTATCCTCTGGTGAGTGACTCTCCAAAGCCTTTCCAGGCTCTGCAAGGTGCCAGTCATGAGTGTCATGGAACTCTCTCCACTTGCCTGGATAGTGTAGCTCTAATAATGCTTGAAGCTTGACACATCATCTATTAACAAACGCATTCACTTTCTTCCCCACCAGCACACCCTGACTGTAGTACATACTATCCACAAAAGGCACTGCTGGAAGTTGTCAAGATTTCTTGACTTCCAAAGGTTTTTTGGCAGCAGCTTCTTGCCTTGTAAACCTCACAAGAACAAGGGCACTAGGCATATAGGAACACCGCTTTCTGCTGGTTTCCCTGCACCATGCCACACAGTCTTCAATAGGAAATATTTTACTATTTATTTATCATTCCTGAGACTTAATCTTGGACTTCTGTACTCAGAAGCACAGTGGGAGTACATCACCACACAGGCTGGAATGATTTAAGGTATCAAACCACCATCACCTTATCTGAACGCATTGGGATGGCCATTAACTGCTAGCCTTGCCGTATGATAGAAGAGATTTGTGTTGCATGAATGTATCATAGTAATGATAATCGTTAAGTTGCACGTTGGACCTTCTATTGTTAGGATGACCAAGAACTTGCAGTACAGAAATGTGCCCTTTGTCCCAACTGGTCTACCCCAATTCCTCCCCCATATGCCTTATCAACTAGTTGTCCTTTCAACTGTTCCTTCTTTTCCTTTCCCCATTTATTTATCTGGCTTGAAATTTAAATGTTCCTTTGTTTTCACCTGAACTAATCTGTGAACCATTGTTGCATTGCCACTGCACGGACTGAAGGATTTCAGCCTACCAGGGCCACAACACCAGCAGAAGGCGAATATGTAGCCAAACAGATACCATTTGGTATGTTGAGAATGACTGAGTGGTGGAGGGGAGCGGAAAAGATCTATGTGGTGTCTTTAATGTGGGAAACATCTCCCTGAAGCTTCACCAGATCAATAAACAAAATTTAAGACTGAAAAATGAACTGCTGGAGGAGCTCAGCGGGCTGAAAGAGGGGAGGGGGAGGGATGGGGCATGAGCTGGCAAGTGATAGGTGAATCCAGGTGAGGGGTTGATTGACAGATGGAGTCAGGTGGGGGACGAAAAACAGTAGAAATCACAGAGGGGGAGCAGTGAGAGAGGGTCTCACAGAACACCTGTCAAAGAGAGGAGCAAAACTTCTTCAAAGTGGGCATACCTTGAAGAGACTTCGCAGTGCAGCAGTAAAATAGAGATACGAGACACTGTGGATGCTGGAAAGTGAAGCGAAAATCAAACTGCTGGAGGAACTTAGTGGCCAGTTCCATCAGCAGCTCCATTTTTGCTTCTGACTGCAGCATTTACAGTCTCTTGTATCTCCAAACTTTAAGACTAAGTGACTTCAGGAGATTTTAAGCAGAATCAGATTTATTGTCACTGACAAATGACATGAAATTTGTTGTTTTGCGGCAGCAGTACAGTGCAAATCTATAAATTACAAAAATAAATAAATAGTGCAAAACAAAAGGAATAATGAGGTAGTGTTCCTGAATTGAAGCTGTTCCTGAATTGTTACTGCCATCGGGGAGGAGGTACAGGAGCCTGAGACACACACTCATTGATTCAGGAACAGTTTCTCCCCTCTGCCATCAGATTTATGAACGGTCCATGAACACTACCGTGCTATTCCTCTTTTGCACTATTTATTTATTTTTGTAACATAGTAATTTTTATGTCTTTATATCTTTGCACTGTACTGCAGTTGCAAAACAACAAATTTCATGACAGATGTCAGTGATAATAAACCTGATTCTGATCATTGGATGATGTTACAGAGGTGGAAATCAACAGTTGCAAAGCCGCGTGGAAATGTGGTTCAAAACCCATCTCATGGTCTGATGTAACACTGAAGTGGTGAATACTCCAGTTCAGTTTCACATAGTGCCAGAGAAAATTGCTCACAGAAACAGAATATGTGATGGAGACTAAAATCCAGGACACTTTTCTTCCCAAAATTTAGTTTGGATGTCAATCTATTCAATTTTTAGCATAGTTTTGGAATAAAGTCAAACTGACAATTTAATCATAATTACATGTTTATTAGGGTAAACGGAAGTGCATATCATTATCAAGTGAGATTGGTAGAACTGCTTTGCAGTCTTGTTGCATGGACCAAGTCCTCGTTTTGGATGGTGCATTTAGTAGTTAAAGTAATGACCAGTAGAGGGAGCTCCTCACAGAAGCTCAGCATTCATTGGAGTGGTCCAATGAACTTTACAGTTTGGTTTCCCCTTGGAAATAATTTAATTGTATCTGCTTCAATGACTCTAAGCAACTCTGAGGAAGGAAATTTTACCTATATTGTAATGTTGCTTCCATTCTAATGCTGCCCCCAGAACACTCTACGCAAAAGATGCATTTCACTGTGTGTTTCAATGTACATGTAATTAATAAAGATATCTTAGAATTGTGTACAACAGAATAATGCAACAAATTAGAGACATGGGAGACTGCAGATTATGGAATCTGGAGCAACAATCTGCTGGAGGAACTTGGTGGGTCCTGATGCAGGGTTTCAATGCAAAATGTCAACAGTTCCTTCCCCTGCCCCTCAACACAGATACTCCTCCACCCGCTGAGTTCCTTCAGCAGATTACCTGTTAATATAACAAATTGACATCCAATGATTTATGGAGCTCAATCAGGCGTAGGAGAAGTAAAATTCTCTGATCTTGAGTATAAGTGCATGGTCCTGGCTTGGATAATAACCAATAATGGCTGACTAAGTGTTGCACAAGTTGGATCTTGAGACAACTTGGAAGTAAATCGCGTTAGTCAATATAATTTGGTTTACAATACTGAATAGTCAAGGGGAAGTGTTTGCAATTAGATTCCAGACATTCTCTTGCACAAATAATTGGAAGCTATTATCTCATATTTTATTTAATTGTATGTGGTTCTTTTGGTACAAAAGTAAAATATTGCAGTTTCTGGAAATGTTGAAGTGAAAACAGAAAATGTTAATTGGAACTAATGTAAAAACATATGAATTGGGAGCAGGAGGAGGCCACTTGACCCCTCGAGCCAGCTAACCAATTAATAAAATCATGGCTGATCTGACTACAACCTCGCCTCGATGTTCCTGTCTACCCTTGGTAACCTTTCACCTCTTGCTTATCAAGTATCTACCTACCTGTGCCTTAAACATACTTGGATTTTAATTCTACTGTCTTTTGAGGAAAAGAGTTCCAAAAACACTCAATCCTTTGAGAGAAAAAAAATTCACCTAATCCATCTTAAATGGGCAACCCATTATTTTTTGACAGATTTTCCCACCAGAGGAAGAATCGTCTCAACATTTGTCCTGTCAAGACCCCCTCAGGATCTTGTTTGTTTCAATCGAGTCCTCTTCTAAACTTCAGCAGAATCAAGCCAAGTCTGTCCAACCTTTCCAAATAAGACAACTCACTTATTCCACTTACTAGTTTAGTAGATCTTCTCTGAATTGTTTCCAATGCATTTACATTCTTTCTTGAAGACCAATATTCCAGATGTGGTCTCAACAATGCCCTAGATAACTGAAGCAAAGCCTCTCTAATTGGTCACTCTACCTTCATACTAGCCTTTTGTGTATCATGCACTAGTTCACCCAGACCCGTCTGCATCTCAGAACTCCGTTTTTAGATAATACACTTTAAAAAAAAAACATTTTCTTCATTTCTCCATTTTCTAAATGGACTGTTTTCATAGTTTTCCACACAATACTTCATTTGCTAAATCTTTGTCCACTTCCCTTTGACCAGAAGTTACAGCTGGCACCTAATTGTTCTTGAAGTGATGGTCGGTTACCTTCTGGAACTACTGCATTCTGTGTGGTGAAGGTGTTCCCTCACTGATGTTGGGCAAAGATTCCTCTGCATCCTGCCTTGGTGTGAACCTTCAACCAAGGGAAAGGGAACTAAAAACTAGAAGGCATAGGTTTAACATGAGAGGTGAAAAATTTAAAAGGTACCTGAGGGGGAACTTCTTCACAGAGAGGGTGGTGTGTATATGGAATGAACCCCCAGAGAAAATGGTCGAGGTAGGTACAATAACATTCAAAAGATATTTGGATAAGTACATGGATAGGAGGGGTTTAGAGGGATATGGGGCAAATGGGACTAGCTTGATCTGCACCATGGTTGGCATGTACAAGTTGTGCCAAAGGGCCCTTTTTCCATGCTGTATTACTTGACAACTCTGCGACTATGACAAACAAATGATCTGGTTGATAGCTGCTTGAGCAGATCGCTGCTTGTGGGAGCTTGCTGTGCCCCAATTAGCTGTTGTCTTTTCTACATTTCAATGGAGATCATACTTTGGAAGACATAGGTTTCATTGCCATAGGGTGTCTTGAGTTTGTGAAAGGTACGGCATAAATGTTCACTCTTTCTTTGCTCTTTTTTCGGATTGTTGGGGAAAAGGTCATTTGGAGGATAAACTGAAATGTCTCTTGCTGTCATCAGATGGCAGTATTGTCATGCAGTACAAGGGTAAGATAGTCGAAGTCCTGCATTAACCGCTTTAACTGATGCTTTTTTTTGTAGCGAAGGTTTATTTGTAATTGCTCAATGTAATGGTGAAAAGATGCATGAATGGGTTATTTCACTATAGTAGATCTTGGCATTTGATTTCCAATAAATCTGATGTGTATTAACACAGAAAGGAGAAATTGAGGCTAAAATTCTATGTGTATCCTCTTTCAAGCAAACAGCAAGTTAGACCGGTTAATGTTGGCTGTCCAAGAGGATCTATCCCTCTTAATCCTGTTCTTGCCCTGCTCCCTTTACTACTTGAAACAGGTCCAATATTTACACTTCCCCTATAATTAACTCTGTCTCAGTGGCCATCAGTGGCTGGATTCTAATGTTGATCCTCGATTTGATTCACTGTAGGCAAAGTCATGAGAATAGGTCAGCTGTCTGTCTTGTGCGATCTGGTTTCTGGATCAAGGATCATCTGAGCTCAAGAGAGAGGAGCAATGCAAAATTTAAAAGCTATTTTTAAATCTCAACTTTATCAAGTGGTGTGGTGCACTAAGCTTGAATAAAATGGCTTTAAGAGGAATGAGGTAATAAATATAATGTACATAGGGATATATTCTATAAACAGATGAGAAGTGCCTTTGACTGCTTACGATACACAGGACCCGATTAGATTGTAGTGCAGAGGAGGCTGTGGTGGAGGGTGATGGGGAGGGGGAGGGGAGGGGAGAAAGGTGGGAGTGCTGGGGAGAGAATATTGGGGTATTTGTACAGAAATGATGCAGTTAGTGGGGGAGACCAGAACATGAGGATGTGACCACAATTTAGTCACTAGTAAGTTCACAAGGGAGCTCGAGGAGATTCTTTCCCCAAGAAGTAGTCAACATGTGGAACACGGCCACGTGGCATAGTGGGGATGAATGGTATAATTGCATTCAAATCAGTGGTGCACAAAGTCCAGCCTGTGGCCAACACATGATCATGCTTTCTGGAGACACAAGACACTGCAGATGCTGGAATCTGGAGCAATAAACAATCTACTGGAGGAACCCAGCAGGTTTGAGCAGCATCTGTGGTGGGATTGGGATTGCCGTTGTTTCGGGTTGAAAGCCTGCATCAGGAGAGGCAGAGTTGCATCCTTCTTTCTGGCCTGGCCCAGAGCCCAAGAATAGGGAAGGCAGTGAGGGCCAGGTTGCTGGGAGGTCCTATTGGATGTCTCACTTTTAGCACTCCAACGTAGGCTCACTACCAGTGGGCAACTCTTCTGTAACAACTCCGAACAGCATAGATGCAAAGCGTATCTTCTAAGTGACTAAAACAGCCAACCACTTGCAATTACTGCACTATCAATGCTAGTTTGAAATGCTAAAACCATTCCAGATTATTCAGATGTTTACCTCTCATAATCTGATAACTACGTGATGTTTGTAGCTTCCACCTCTCCAAATAAGACCATAAGACAAAGGAGCAGAAGTCGGCTATTCGGCTCATCGAGTCTGCTCTGCCATTCTATCATGAGCTGATCCATTCTCCCATTTTGCCCCACTCCCCCGTCTTCTCACCATAACTTTCGATGCCCTGGCTACTCAGATACCTATCAATCTCTGACTTAAATATACTTAATGACTTTGCCTCCACAGCTGCCTGTGGCAACAAATTCCACAGATTCACCACTCTCTGGCTAAAGAAATTTCTCCTCATCTCTGTTCTGAATGGGTGCCCTTCAATCCTGAAGTTGTGCCCTCTTGTACTAGACTCCCCTATCATGGGGAAACAACTTTGCCACATCTACTCTATCCAAGCCTTTTAACATTCAAAATGTTTCTATGAAGTCCCCCCTCATTCTTCTGAACTCCAAGGAGTACAGCCCAAGAACCGTCAGACATTCCTCATATGTTAACCCTCTCATTCCTGGAATCATTCTAGTGAATCTTCTCTGAACCCTCTCCAACGTCAGCTCATCCTTTCTTAAATAAGGAGCCCAAAACTGCACACAGTACTCCAAGTGAGGTCTTACCAATGCCTTATAGAGCCTCAACATCACATCCCTGCTCTTATATTCTATTCCTCTAGAAACGAATGCCAACATTGCATTCACCTTCTTCACCATCGACTCAACCTGGAGGTTAACTTTTAGGGTATCTTGCATGAGGACTCCCAAGTCCCTTTGCTCCTCTGAATTTTCTCCCCATTTAAATAATAGTCTGCCCGTTTATTTCTCCTACCAAAGTGCATGACCATACACTTTCCAACATTGTATTTCATTTGCCACTTCTTTGCCCATTCTCCTAGTCTATCCAAGTCTCTCTGCAGACTCTCCGTTTCCTCAACACTACCCGCTCCTCCACCTATCTTTGTATCATCGGCAAACTTAGCCACAAAGCCATTTATTCCATAATCCAAATCGTTGATATACAACGTAAAAAGAAGTGGCCCTGACATGGACCCTTGCGGAACACCACAGGTAACCCACAGCCAACCAGAATGGGATCCCTTTATTCCCACTCTGTTTCCTGCCAATCAGCCAATGCTCTATTCATGCTCGTAACTTTCCTGTAATTCCATGGGCTCTTATCTCGTTTAGCAGCCTCATGTGCGGCACCTTGTCAAAGGCCTTCTGAAAATCCAAATACACAACATCCACTGCATCTCCTTTATCTAGCCTGCTTGTAATTTCCTCAAAAAATTGCAATAGGTTTGTCAGGCAGGATTTTCCTTCAAGGAAACCATGCTGAGTTTGGTCTATCTTGTCATATGCCTGCAGGTACTCTAACCTCATCCTTGACAATCAACTCTAACAACTTCCCAACCACCGATGTCAGGCTAACAGGTCTATAATTTCCTTTTTGCTGCCTCGCACCCTTCTTAAATAGCGGAGTGACATCTGCAATTTTCCAGTCCTCTGAAACCATGCTAGAATCTATTGATTCTCGAAAGATCATTACTAAAGCCTCCGCAATCTCTACAGCTACTTCCTTCAGAACACGAGAGTGCATTCCATCTGGTCTGGGAGATTTATCTACCCTTAGACCATTCAGTTTCCTGAGTACTTTCTCTGTTGTAATTGTGACTGCACACACTTCTCTTCCCTGACACCCTTGAGTGTCTGGTGTACTGCTGATGTCTTCCTCAGTGAAGACTGATGCAAAATACTCATTCAGTTCCTCTGCCATCTCCTTGTCTCCCATTACAGATTCTCCAGTGTCGTTTTCTATCGGTCCTATATCTACTCTTGCCTGTCTTTTACTCTTTAAATACTTGAAAAAGCTTTTAATATCCTGTTTGATATTATTTGCCAGCTTCCTTTCATAGTTCACCTTTTCCTTCCTAATGACCTTCTTAGTTGCCTTTTGTAAGTTTTTAAAAGCTTCCCAGTCCTCTATCTTCCCACTAATTTTTGCTTCCTTGTATGCCTTTTCCTTTGCTTTTACTTTGGCTTTGACTTCTCTTGTCAGCCATGGTTGTGTCCTTTTTCCATTTGAAAATTTCTTTTTTTTGGAATATATCTGTCTTGCACTTTCCTCACTTCTCACAGAAACTCCGGCCATTTCTGCTCTGCTGTCCTTCCTGCTAGTGTCCCTTTCCAGTCAACTTTGGCCAGTTCCTCTCTCATGCCACTGTAATTTCCTTTACTCCACTGAAATACTGACACATCGGATTTCGGCTTCTCCTCAAATTTTAAAGTGAACTCAATCATGTTGTGATCACTGCCTCCTAAGGGTTCCTTCACCTTAAGCTCTCTAATCACCTCTGGTTCATTACACAATTCCCAATCCAGTACAGCTGATCCCCTAGTGGGCTCAACAACAAGCTGTTCTAAAAAGCCATCTCGTAGACATTCTACAAATTCTCTCTCTTGAGATCCAGTACCAACCTGATTTTCCCAATCCACTCGCATGTTAAAATCCCCCACGATTATCATAACATTGCCCTTCTGACAAGCCTTTTCTATTTCCTGTTGTAATTTGTAGTCCACATCACAGCAGCTATTTGGAGGCCTGTATATAACTGTCATCAGGGTCCTTTTACCCTTGCGATTTCTTAACTCAACCCATAAGGATTCTACACCTTCCGATCCTATATCACCTCTTTCTAATGATTTAATATTATTTCTTACCAGCAAAGCCATGCCACCCCCTCTGCCTATCTGCCTATCCTTCTGATACACCGTATTCCTGGACGTTCAGCTCCCAAAGACATCCATCCTTTAGCCATGACTCAGTGATGGCCACAGCATCGTACCTGCCAATCTGTAGCTGTATTTCAAGATCATCCACCTTATTTCTTATGCTGCGTGTATTTAAATATGATACTTTAAGTCCAGTATTTGGTACTTTTTGCTTTGATTGCACTGCAACTCATCCCACTGGTTGCAAATTTGCCCCATCACCTGCCTGTCCTTCCTGTCATCTTTATTGCACGCTATCTTTGATTTATTACTGTTTTCCCCTTCCTTAGCCCTATCGCTCTGATTCCCATCCCTCTGCCAAATGATCACCCTGAATCAGCAGCAGCAGGTTAATGCTGATGAACTCCATTTGCTGTCAAGCAGAGTTCCAGCATTTTGTCCCAGCAAAGAATGAGGCATTGTAGGACCAGTCAGCACACATCTTGTTTCCAAAGTGGCAAGGATGGAAGTTAATAGATGCTCTTGACCTCAGAATCCACTTTATGACCTTGCACCTTATTGTCTACCTGCAATGCACTTCCCTGTAGCTGTGACACTTTACTCTGTATTGTTATTGTTTTTACCCTGTACTACCTCAATGCACTGTGTAATGAATTGATCTGTACGATAGGTATGGAAGACAAGTTTTTCGTTGTACCTCGGTACAAGTGACAATAATAAATCAATAACAATACCAAATCTCTACCCAATTTGCTAAGACTTGGAAGATATCTGAACATTATTTATGGATCAGTGACATTGGTTGGGGTCTCAGTGGGTAGAGAGGTTGATGGGGAAATTGTAAATGTGAGAACACTTGAAGAAAGATATAAATTAAAATTGAGAAGAGAGTCCCTGCAACCTCTCTTCCCATAGTCCCAAACTTGAATAATCACATTAAGTCTCTGATTAGCTTGAGAAAACCCTGTCTGTTATGCTGCTCTAGGACATGGCACCAATACTGTTATTGGGAATTTCTGTGCGGTCGAGGAGTTGTGACGGGCAGGGAGAGTGTTTTGTTTGGCTGATGCAATGTCTACAAAGCACAATTTGTGTGGTTTATCCAGGAAGGAGTCCTGATAAATTCCTGTTCTGGTTTTATCATGAACACTTCCCCTGATTTCTTAAATAAATGCCCTAACCTGTCCTTTGGAGCTGCAAGTTTACTATTGTGCAGCTGTGGTTAAGATGTTTGATTTTAGTTAGCTACACCAATAGCAGTGCTGTGCATACTTGGTGGTCCTGTTTATCAGCTGGTTGGATTAAGTACAGGAAACATAATATATGAGTTGACAGGATGCTGTTAACATCATTTCACTTTGGTAATGGGAAATTATGTTTACAACATTCAGGCAAACAAATTCTGAAAGTTCAGACTTTTCAGTAGCTTGATTTGGAAATGATTACAGAGGGGTGTTTTTTGCTGGTGGTCAAAAAAACTAAAACAAATTTACATAGAGTATGTGGATAGTATTGAGAGGGGGAACTATTTTGCATTGTTTTAATAATGTTATTTAATTTCTAAATTTAAAATCAATGGTGCTATACTGTTTGGATATAGACCCAGACTGTTTGAGTTTCCAGGTCTGATAAAGGCTTAAAAAAAAAAGAAATTTATGTAAACCCTGCTGTCAAACACATGAAACCCCAAGTCATAAATATATACATTTTAAATAAGAAGACTATTTTTGGTGAGTGATTGCAGTCTGTACAGAAGTGAAGTTGTTAATGAGTTCTATTATTTGTCTTTATATGTATGAATAACAATGTTAGTTTCTGTTTATGTATGGTCCAGATAAAACATGTTTCATGTCAGTCTGAACCTTCTCCCTCAGTACATCATCCCATGTCTCCCAAAATGTTGTTCACCCCTGACTGAGAAGGATGCAAGCTGAGCATGAGTGAGAAAGGAACAGAGTAATATATTGACAGGGTGGTAGGCTGGACCTATTGGGCTGTTTACCGGCTGCACATTCTCTGAGACTCACATCTGGTATTGGTATTGGTTTATTATTGTCACTTGTACCGAGGTACAGTGAAAAGCTTGTCTTACAAACCGATGGTAGAGGTCAATTCATTACACAGTGCAGTTACATAGAGTTAGTATACAGTACATTGATGTAGTACAGGTAAAAACAATAACTACAGAGTAAAGTATCACAGCTACAGAAAGTGCCGTGCAATAATGTGCAAGGTCACAAGGTAGATCGTGAGGTCATAGTCCATCTCATCGTATAAGGGAACCGTTCAATAGTCTTATCACAGTGGGGTAGAAGCTGTCCTTAAGTCTGGTGGTACGTGCCCTCAGGCTCCTGTATCTTCTACCTGATGGAAGAGGAGAGAAGAGAGAATGTCCAGGGTGGGTGGGGTCTTTGATTATGCTGGCTGCTTCACCAAGACACCAAGAGGTAAAGACAGAGTCCAAGGAGGGGAGGCTAGAACTAAAAGGACAGTGCTGGCCACAGAAATGGTCCTTTTGAAGTTGTATGTAAGATGAGACTAAAGACGGTGGAGACACAAATTCTGCAGATGCTGGAATCTGGAGCAATACACAAAAAGTGCTGGAGGAACTCAGCAGGTCAGGCAGCATCCATGGAGGGAAATAAACAGTCAACGTTTCGGGCCGAGACACTTCATCAGGACTGGAAAAGAAGAGGGGCAGAAGCCAGAATAAGGAGGAGGGGGAGGGAGAGGAGCACACGTAGCCAGGGGATAGGTGAGATCAGGTGATAGGTGAGTCCAGGTGCGAGGGAGAAGGTAGGTGGGTGGGGGAGGGGGGAAGATGTAATTAGCTGAGAGGTGACCGGTAGAAAAGGGCTGAAGAAGGAGGAATCCAGTAGGAGAGGGCAATGGACCATGGAATAAAGGATGGGGGAGGGGAGGAGAGGAGATGGGCAGGTCATCAAGGTGGGTGAAGGGAACCATAGGAATAAGGGATGACAAAGGAGTGGGGGGGGGTAGTGAAAGAAAAGAAGGGGTGGGGTTACCAGAAGTTAGAGAAATCGATGTTGAGGCTGTCAGGTTGGAGACTCCCAAGGCGGATGATGAGGTGTTGTTCCTCCAACCTGTGCCCGGCCTCAACGTGGCAGTAGAGGAGGCCATGAATAGACATGTCAGTATGGGAGTGGGATGTGGAATTGCTGACAGTGGGATTTGTTTATTTTCTCTCTCCTGAAGCTGTTGTATCAGAACTGCCTGAGTAGTCCGTAGACCTGTTGGCTGCCATCAGTGCCGAAGAGCACATCCCCCAAGTGTCTTTGGACTCTCAAACACAATCCCCAAGAGCTGACTGTCCTCATCCAATTGGTGTGGTATAGAAATATAAATTGGAATTGGAACTAGTTTATTATTGTCACATGTACTGAGCTACAGTTTAAAAAAAACTTGTCTTGCATACCGTGCATGCAGATCAATTCATTACACAGTGTGTCGAGGTAGTAAGATAAGATATCTTTATTAATCACGTACCTCGAAACACACAGTGAAATGCATCTTTTGCGTAGCGTGTTCTGGGGGCGGCCCACAAGTGTCGCCACGCTTCTGGCGCCAACATAGCATGCCCACAACTTCCTAACCTGTACGTCTTTGGAATGTGGGAGGAAACTGGAGCACTTGGGAGACACGGGGAGAGCGTACAAACTCCTTACAGTGGCCGAAATTGAACCTGGGTCGCTGGCGCTGCAAAGCGTTACGCTAACCACTACACTACCATAACAGAATGCAGAATAAAGTGTCACAGCAATAGAGAAAGTGCAGGTAGACAATAAGGTGTAAGGTCATAATGAGGTAGATTGTGAGGTCAAGAGGGTAAGTGGAGGAGGGGAAACAATTGGGAGATAGGGGGGCTTGAGGATCTTTGGAAAGAAGGGATGTCAAAAAAGTTGGTTGTTTTAGAAATAATAAAAACGGCCATCCCTTCCCCCATTGTATTGCTTCTAATACATTTGGCCTTTAATAAGCAATACAAAAAGAACTTTCCTTCATCGGCTCTGCAATGCCTGATAGAAACACCAATATAATTTTCAGTGTGGAGTAAAATGCAGTCAAAAGTGGAGTTATTTTGTGAAGCTGCACAGACTGTGTCATTCTCCAGGGTTTCATTTTTGCTAGTATTCGATCTAAAAGTTTTTTTTTACAGAGTGTAGCTCAAGGGACTACACAAATCATATCAAGAAATTTAAAATTACCTGGGAAGAATACCATTGGAGTGTAATTTTTATGAAAACCATTAAAATTTCTCAGTTTCTCTTTGGGGACAGCAGTACAAAAAAATTAGTAGGAGTCTTGACTAGCTCAGAAAATTGGAAAGAAAATAGCTGGAAATAGGAGGTTAGTCAGAAGCATTGCCTGTGGGAGATAATTGAATATAAACTAGTGATGTTGATTTATTGTGAAACGTGTATTCAGTTCAATCTTTATAAGTTTGCAGTGTGATTGTCAAGACTGCGGTTGTGGTTCAAAAACTGAAGTGAAATTCTCTTTGTCGTTGTGAGCTTTGTTTTGACATCTTCGTCTCCTTCTGGGATCTCTGAAATCTCCCTCGCCACCTCCGCACTCCTCTCCCTCAATCCACAGAACCATACTACCACAAGGTTTGCACAGACAAATTGTGCAATTGGTGGGAAGTTGCCTGAATCTGTTTCGGGCAGGCCCTTAAAGGTGAGGCACTATATTTTAATTTTAAGTTTGTTCTCGCCCATCCCTAGATACCCCAAGGCCATGAGCATCAAACCACACAGTGCAAGAAGGGAGCCACATAGGCACCACTGGTAGAGGAGTACATTCCTCCCATGAAATATATCACTTGGGGTGTTGAGAGAAAACAACAGTTTTGGTGGAACTCTTTGAAGTTTCTCAACTTGCAAAGATTAGCTGCTCTTACCTGGATCTCCAACCTTAAGTCTGTAATTCTCTCCCTTTCTTTTTGAGATCCTCTCTGAAACCCATGCATTTGACTAAGCTTTGTACCAAATGGTTTTGTGTGACCCTGTGTCAAATTTTGTTTAATGACACTCTTGTTAAGTACCTTGGGATTTCCCCCCCCCCCCCCCCCCCCCCCCCCTTTAAAGGCACTAAGTAAATGCAAGCTGTCACTTGGGCTTTCTTTCCTTCACGTGTGCACTGGCCAATCTGAGGAACGTGTTGCCTGGATAGAGTGGACGTGGAGAGGATGTTTCCAGTAGTGGGAGAGTCTAGGACCAGAGGGCACAGCCTCAGAATAGAAGGATGTCCCTTTAGAATAGAGATGAGGAGGAATTTCTTTAGCCAGAGGGTGGTGAATCTGTGGAATTCATTGCCACAGATGGCTGTGGAGGCCAAGTCATTGGGAATATTTAAAGCAGAGGTTGATAGGTTCTTGATTAGTAAGAGAGTCAAAGGGAGAAGGCAGGAGAATGGGGTTGAGAGGGAAAAATAAATCAGCCATGACTGAATGGTGGAGCAGACTCGACAGGCCAAATGGCTTAATTCTGATTATGGTCTTATGGTTTTCGAGCTGCACAGTCAACTGAAGCAAAGGTGACGTTGTAGGCAGGTGGGAAACACCTCATCCATCATAGCAATGGTGATTGTCAAACAGCAGAGTGCTGCTGAGGTGTGACTTCAACTTATGGTGGTGTGAAACTCTTTCCACTGTTATGCTGTTGATTGTGAGGTGCCTTTTCTGGGGCCAATGTTCTGAAGGTTCTGCCCTTGAAGTCCCGTTGAAGCAAGTTGGGAGGATGACCTGCTTGTATTGATTGAACCTTTTTATTTCATAAACGTTGCTGTGTTCTCTTTCTTACCTGTACTTCTAGCAGATGGAGTTAGTTCACTGTGTGTTCCCACGTTAAATGCCATGGGGCAGCTGGGTGGTGCAGCAGTTAGTGCTGCTGCCTTGTGGCTCCAGGGTTCAGTCCTAAACCTGGCTGCTGCCTGTATGCAGTTTGCACCTTTTCCCTGTGACTATGTGGGTTTCCACCAGGTCCTCTGGTTTCCTCCCACATTGCCTAAGATGTACTGACAAGTTAATTGGGTACTTCAGAATTATTGAGACACAAGAGGATGCTGGAATCTGGAGCAAAAACAAACTGCTGGAGGAACTCAGGTTGAGCAGCATCTGGGGTGGGGGGAGTAGAAAGATCGACAATTCCTGTTCCCCCACAGATGCTGCTGGAGTTCCTCCAGCTGTTTGTTTTTTTAACTGTAAAATTGCCCCTTTATGTACATAACTAGTAAAAGGAATCAAAGGGGAGTTGATGAGCATGTGAGAGAGATTAGGCTGCAGGGTAAAATAAGGAGAGATTGGATTGGTCTGCTGGAAGCCATCATAGACCTGGAGGTTCAGATGTGTTGCGCTGAGTATGATGTGATGCACAACTGCCTGCTTGGACTTGGCTTGAATTTCTACACGTTGTGACCAAGTGGAAAAGGCAGACTGCTGACCAGCCACAGTATCTCCAGACAAACGTCCACAACAACACATGCATTTGCTAGGAGGCTTTCCACGTCTTGGTGCAGTCATTTGAGATGGGGCCCTGGAACAACAAAAAACATCAAGACCTCTATTCAGCTTAGTGTTGCCCATGGCTCAGTGGCAGTAAAATTTTGACTCAAGTCAGAAAGTTGCAGCCCCCTTCCAACAAGTTGAGCACAAGTCTTCAGGCTGGCAATCACTTATAAGGTATCTTTATTAGTCACATGTACATCGAAACACTCAGTGAAATGCATCTTTTTGCGTAGAGTGTTCTGGGGGCAGCCCGCAAATGTCGTCATACTTCCGGTGCCAACGTAGGATGCCCACAACTTCCTAACCCGTACGTCTTTGGAATGTGGGAGGAAACCAGAGCACCCGGAGGAAACCCATGCAGACATGGGGTGAACATACAAACTCCTTACAGACAGTGGCCAGAATTGAACCCAGATCGCTGGCACTGTAAAGTGTTACGCTAACCGCTGCACTACCGTGTCTGCCATGCTTGCGATGCTGAGTGAGTGCTACACTGAAGTGGTGTGTGGGGTGCTGCCTTTTGCATGAGACACTAAGCTGACGTTAAGACATTGAAGAGCAGTGGAGTTCTCCTTGATATTCTTGCCAGCATTGCAAAAGAAGATGCTCTGGTCTTTATCACCTTGCCATTTGTGGCAGTTCACTGTGCACAAATCGGTCAATGAGTTTCTTGCATTACAATGGTGATTGTGCTTCAAAAGCAATCTCTTGAACTTTGGCTTATCCTAAAATTGAATCTCCCTTTTAAGGTATCATGGTCATTGCTACTGTGTGGAAAAACTCCTCAAGGTGCGGTCACAGACAAATAAGGATGAATTTTGTATCACCTTTCGAATATTTGGAACATCCCAAAGCATTTTGCAGCCAAAAAGTTTTTCTTGTATGGTAGGCAATTTGCACATATAAAATAGGTAGCACACTCAGTGAATCAGAACCAGGTTTATTATCACTGACATATGTCGTGAAATTTTTTGTTTTGTGGCAGCAGTACAGTGCAAGACATAAAGACATAAGAATTACTATAAGTTACAAAAATAAATAAATAGTGCAAAAGAGGAATATTGAGGTAGTGTTCATGGGTTCATGGACTGTTAAGAAATCTGATGGCAGAGTGGAAGAAACTATTCCTGAAACATTGAGTGTGGGTCTTCAGGCTCTTGTACCCCCTCCCCAATGGTAGTAACGTAAAGAGGGCATGTCCCAGATGGTGAGGGTCCTTAACAGATGATGCCGCCGCCTTGAGGCACCACGTCTTGAAGATGTCCTCAATGATGGAGCTGGCTGAGTCTACAACTCTCTGCAGCCTCTTTTGATCCTGCGCATGGGAGCCTCCACACCAGGTGGTGATGCAACCAGTCAGAATGCTCTCCACTGTACATCTGTAGAAATTTGCAAGAGTCTTTGGTGACATACCAAATCTCCTCAAACTCCCAAAGCAGTACAGCCGTTGGTGTGCTTTCTTTATGACTGCATCAATGTGTTGGGCCCAAGTTAGATCCTCTAAGGTGTTGACATCTCGGAACTTGAAGCTGCTCACCCTTTCCACAGCTGACCCCTCAATGAAGACTGGTGTGTGTTCTCCCGACTTCCCCTTCCTGAAGTCAACAATCAAATCCTAGGTCTTGCTGACGTTGAGTGTGAGGCAGTTGTTGTGACACCACTCAACCAGCTGGTCTATATCACTCTTGTACACCACCTCATCGCCATCTGAGATTCTGCCAACAACAGTGGCGAATTGTCAACTTGGACTTTATAAGGCAAACCTCCTGGCAGGATGGGGAAAGGAATATTTATGTATTTCTTTAAAATATCATTTGTTTGGAAAGACATGTTCTACCAACACTCTGATATTGTTTATTACCTGGCAGGAGTGAAGTATAGTTGCAGAGTTGTCTTTTGTAGTCAACTAACCCATACAATTAGCATCCATCCAATTCGATTGTTGGCACTCTAGACTGTTGGGAAAAATAAGTAAATATTGAAAGCAACTTCAAGTCCTCTGTTTAAATTAAAACTTGAAGATGGATCAAGGACTATTCTAAGGTAAGTGACCCCTGCATTTGCTTTTCATTAGTTATGCTTAGCAGAGCTCTCATTATGTTTAAGGCTGAATATTGCTTTAGAAATGCAGTCCAAAAATAACAATCTAAAAATTTAGGAACAATGTTTTCTTTGCTGACTGCTACAGTCCATTTAGTTTGATGCAGTTTTATAACCCCATCACATCCAAATGACCTTGCATTTCTCTGCCCCTCATCTCGCCTTGTTGACATTTACTACATGAAGCTTTTTATCTCATCTCATCAGCCAATTAACCAGAATGTAATCTTATAGAGGAATCAGTTTGGTTTCACAGAGACACAAGAGACTGCAGATGCTGGAATCTGGGGCAACGGACAATCTGCTGGAGGAATTCAGCAGGTCGAGCAGCATCTGTGGGGGTGGGAGGAATTGTCGACATTTCTGGCCGAAACCTTGGAACAGGACTGAGAGGGGAGATGGCCAGTATAAAGAGGAGATGGAGAGTGGTGAGACAGGACCCCGAGGTGAGTGGTGGACTGAGGAGTGGTACAACCTACCCATCATCTTTCACCCCTTCTCAATCCACCAAACAGTTTGATTTGACTGAAAAAGATGTATATAATTTAAGAACAGCAGTTTCACTGTGTTTGTTGTCAATAATGGTCTAAGCTCCTTGGAATGGCCAATATTGCTATTGACATTTTTTGAATTCTTATGTGGATTCCTCAGTGAAGTGTGGATGCCTCCACTGTTGGTTATGGAGTCATAGAATCAGACAGCACAGAAACAGGCCCTTTGGCTCACTGAGTCCATGCTGACCATGAAGCATTCATTTGCACTTATCCTTAACTAATCCCACGGTAGTGTAGCGGTTAGTGTAACGCTTTACAGCGCCAGTGACCAGGGTTCAAATCCGGCCACTGCCTATAAGGAGTTTGTACATTCTCCCCATGTCTGTGTGGGTTTCCTCTGGGTGCTCCGGTTTCCTCCCACATTCCAAAGATGTACGGGTTAGGAGGTTGTGGGCATGCTATGTTGGTGCTGGAAATGTGGCGACACTTGCAGGCTGCCCACAGAACACTACACAAAAAGATGTATTTCACTGTGTGTTTCGATGTACATGTGACTAATGAAGATCTTATCTTACCTTATTCTCCCTAGATTCCCTCAGCTCCCCCAAGATTCTACCTGCCACACTGGGGCAAGTTACAGTGGCTAATTATGTTCCAATCAGCATGTCTTTGGGGTGTGGGAGGAACCTGGAGCACTCAGGGGAAACCTATGCAGTCACAGGGAGAACATGCAAACTTCACACAGGCAGCACCCGAGGTCAGGATTGAACCTGGATTGCTGGAGCTGAGTCAGTAGCTCTACTAGCTGCATCACTGACCTTGTGGTTTCCCATGATAGGTAGTGCTCCTGTTTCCTACTGCCCAATAACAGTTAATTGGTCAAGATCTAGGATCTACAATAGAGAATACTAATTCTCTGCATGACTTACCAGAACACCTCCAAATGAAATTTTCATCTTTCTCTTTACTTTGCCTTTCACTTCTTTCCTACTTTTTGTAAATCTTTTTGCTTCTCTATTCCTTGCCCTCTCTGTCTTAAAACTGGCTTAGAACATTGGACCTGGTGGACTTAACTCTTAATTTTCTCCAGGCATTCCCAGGGTTCTGCCCTCAAATAGCTTGGATCGGTGTGCAGTATGAGATGACATGTTTGGCCTCTGCTGCACTATGTTCTTCTGATTATTATACAATGAAGTGGAAAATTCTTGGCTCTTTCTGTGCTCCCATTATACTACAACTGCTACTGCTTGTACTGCTTCCACTTCCCTCCTCTTGGGATCAAGGATGTCTTGCTTTCACTCAGACTTTGTGCCTGAGGCCAATTTTAAAGCTGCAAATTCCCCAACAAATAGGGCAGGAAGTGGCTGAGAGGGCGGGCGGTGGCGTATCTTGTGAGGTAGTGTGCACCTTCTGCCACTTAGTCAGGGCCCTGTGTGCTCCTGATGCATAGCCTTCAGGTATTCAATAAAATCCCGAATGCTCTTCTCCACTTTGATTAGTCATTGGCCTGGAGTTCCCAGGAATTATTGGGGATATTGCACTTTCTTAGGGGGAAAAAAGCATCCTTGAATCTTCCTTCTGTGTCCATGTAGTAATCTTCTCCTACAACAGAACTCTGATTAGAATGTCTGTTTTGGGATTTTGGTGTCGGGCATGTGAATGATGTTGCCAGCCCAGTGTAGCGCTCAGAGAGTAACCAGGGCCTCAGTGCTGGGGATTTGGCTTGGGAGAGGATGCTGATGTTGATTTGCTTATCCTTCCAGTGTATTTGACAGTGTTGGGGTATTTTCCCAGTGCCTTGATGCCTGGTGTAGGTCATTGAGGTCTCAGAAACTTACAGGAGGATTGGGATTGCTGTTGCCCAGCAGATTGAGTTTCATTGCTAGGTCTGAGATCTTGATCTTTAAATAGCCTTTCTCTCAATCAACCAAAGGCTGTTCTGGTGCATTGGAGGCAATGGTGGATTCCATCAGTGATGTCTCCAACCACTGAAAGGTGGCTCCTGAGATGTGCAAAGTGGTCCAGATTTTCCAAGGCCTTGTTCTGAATCTCTATTGTTGGGGGGCCATGTGGTGCAGTGTGGGCAGGTTAGCAGAGGGCTCTGGTGGATGTTAAGTGTAAGGCCCATGTATGCTTCAGTGAACAAGTTGCTGATGTCTTGGACTTTATAAGTGCAAGTGCTGCTGGACTACTGCAGCTTGACTACTGGGGTTTGGCTGCAGAGAGTCAAACAGCACAGAAACTGGCCCTTAGCCCACTACGTCCACACTGACCTTTTATGCTGATCTAATCTAATACTATTTGCCCACATAATGCCCGTAATCTTATTTGCCTTGCCTATTGAAGTGTCTGTCTAGATGTCTCTTAAACATAAAGATTGTATCAGATTCCACCACCTCCTCTGGCAGCACGTTCCAGATAGCAGAACAGCACAAGAACAGTCCCTTCAGCCCACCATGTCTGTGCCCACCATGATGTCGATCTAAACTAATCTCATCTGCCTGCACATGGGCCATATCCCTCCATTCCCTGCCTCTTCACGTCTGTCTAAATGCCTCTTAAACTTAAGCTATTGTTTCTTCTTCTCCCACCTCTCCTGGCAGTATGTTCCAGGCACCTACCACTCTGTGTATATTATTTAAAAAAAAAGTTGCCTTGTACTTTAAACTTTCCCCTTCTCACCTTAAACCTCTGCACGCTATTAATTGCTATTTCCATGACTATCTAGCCTAATCTGTTCCTCTGTCACTCCAGAGAAAGCAATCCAAGTTTTGCAACATCTCCTTATAGCTGATACATTCCAGTCCAATATCAATCACTGTTGTTTAAAAAAAAAACTGTCCTCTCAGATCCCCTTTAAAATTCCTTATGGCCTCTTGTTTTTGATACTCCTACTAAGGGTAAATAGTCAGAATCTTTTTCCCCAATTATATACACCTCTTATACTTCTATCAGGTTACCCCTCAGTCTCCTTTTCAGAGAGGAAAAAAGCCAGCCTATCCAATCTCTTGCCATAACTAAAGAGTTCCAATTCAGGGAACTTCCTGGTGAATCTCCTCTGCACCCAAACATGGGCCAATCTGATCACTATACTGCATCAGTCAACACCCATGTTCACATTTTCTTCCAAACTCTACTTTCTTCTGTGTCCGCCTGGGTAAAAGCTCTTTTATAATTTGTGCGTGTCTACAATTTCAAGATTTTGTCATCTAACCTGGTCAGTCTGCTCAACCAGTCCCTGGCCTCCACTGGCAACACATCAAAACTATTTCTCTCTGCTCCAACCCTCTCTTACCCTTTCACATTCTCTCTCTCTCTCAGGCTCTCATCTCCACATCCTTAACTTCAAGGGATGTAGACTTGATTGGGTATTGGGTCAACTAGTTTAGCCGTTACTGTCAGATCTTGCTAGGCCACAGAAGAACCATCTGACCCTCCACTCAGGTGTAAAAGCTGTTCTCAATTCCAGCATCATCTTGGTCTGCAAAGGTAATCACAGTTTCTTTTTGCTACTGCACATAATTGCATTTAACCCCTCCTTCCTGTCCTCTCTCATCTTCAATAGCAAGATAACTAAGAAGTTTGAAGATCGATGAAGGCAGGGCTGTAGATGTCGCTATGTTGTAAGGCAATTGACAAGGTACTGCATGGTATGCTGATCCAGAGAGTTAAGGTGCATGGGATCCAAGACAAGCTGGCTAATTGGATCCAAAATTGGCTTGGTGATGTTAGGAAGGGGATGGTGGTGGAAGGTTGCTTTTCTAATTGGAAGTCTGTGACCAGTGTTGTACTGCAGAGAACAGTGTTGGGACCCTTTTTTGTGATAGATATTAATGATTAGGATGTGAATGAAGAAGGCATGATTAGTAAGTTTGTGGATGGCGAGGAAGGTTGTCTAAAACTACAGCAGGATATAGATTGGATGGAAAGTTGGGTGGAGCGAATTTAATCCTGATCTTGCCACCTCCGTACCCAAATTTCCATTTTGTTATACTGTTTGTTCAATGTCCCGCACTAAGTGAGCAGAAGTTTCAACCAATCACAGCCATTTTCTCTGCTCCTTGTCAAAAACTCTGTTCTCTACCTTCCAACTCCATCCCTCTCCTTGTTCTCTGT
This sequence comes from Pristis pectinata, assembly GCF_009764475.1. Classification (NCBI taxonomy): domain Eukaryota; kingdom Metazoa; phylum Chordata; class Chondrichthyes; order Rhinopristiformes; family Pristidae; genus Pristis; species Pristis pectinata. The sequence goes on from NC_067407.1 coordinate 131,377,150, forward strand.
TTAATCTGAATCAGATTATTTGCAACCTTGCTGTTATAATTGACCTGAGAAGTTTTAGACCATATCTGCCCCACCTCTAATTTTGCATATTTCCTATTTACATTGATCCCTGGTAGCTGTATAAACACCTTGTGTCTAGACGTGACTTTTCCAGTGCATTTCTGACTGGCCTCCCTTGTTCCACTCTTCATTAATCTGAGGTCACATAAAGTACTGTTGCTAGATCCCTAACTTTCACCAAGTCCTGTTAACTGATCATGCTTGTGCTTGCTGTCTCCTGGTTAAGCAACATCTTGATTTAAAAAAAAAACTCTCCAGGGTTTGTCTTCCATCCCCCTTTCCCCAACTCTAACTTCCTTGAGCTCTACTACACTCTAGGATATACACACTTCAATTCTAGCCTGTTGATCATACCATACTTGTACTATGATTAAATTGCCAGATTGTTAGTCCAGGCCTCTGGATTACCAATCTAGAGACCAAATTTTACCATGGCAATTTTGGAATTTAAAAACCAGTCACTAGTTAAGAGGACAACAAAACTACTGATTATTGTAAAAGAACAGATGTCCTTCAGGGGAGGAAATCTGGTATTCTGTTCTGGCTCTGCATGAGTCTCTGGGCCCCCAGCACTGATGTTGACTCTTAAAATGTCCCCTGTAGTGGCCACTGGGGGCAATTAGGAAGGGCGATAAGTCTTGACCTAACTGGTGACACCACATCTGAAAAATGATTTAAAACTATCATGTGAATTGATGCTATTTAACAATTTCCACTCTGATTTTGTTTTCAAAAAGTCATTGTAATTTTATTTAAATTGCAGATGGAAAAGTTTGAGAAGTTCCTTTATTAAACAAAGCATTACTGTTGGGGACATTTCTTGGCTTAATTCAGTTGTGGATTGATCAATTCAGCCCCTTGATCTTGTTCCTCCCATCATTTTATTAGATCATGACTGATCTTTTACTGATTTGGTTACTTGTCCATTAATAACTTACTTGACTAGTATCCAGAGGTTGAGACTTCTGATTCAGGGTAATCAAACATAGCAGCTGGGTATTTATATTCAAGTAATTAAATAAAATATGGAATAAAAGGATAATTTTGTAATGGTGACCGTGAAAAATAGTTAATTTGTCATTAAAAAAAACCCTCTAATTTATTAATGTCGTTCATGGAATGAAATCTACCATTATTAGCTGGTCTGACCTCCGTGTGACTCCGGATCCAATGTGGTTGATTTTTAACTGCACTCTGAAGGCAAAAGTAAATGCTGGCACTGCCAGTGATGTCATATCCTACAAACGAACAAAAAGAACTATTCTTAAGTTTAAAAAAAACATCCACCAGTTTTGTTTATGAAATATTCTATTGACATTTGACCTCACTAGCGTTTTGGAGGAGTGAGCAAGATTTTCACTGATCATTGCTCCACTGAATGGTCCGCCTATGAATTTCAGGTTATTTTCCCAATCTTAAGGACGGCAAACCCTTTTAGATTGGTATTCAAGTGTTTGTTGTTTTGTAGATGAAAGAAAGAAGATGAGATGTTTAGTTATTGAAGCCTCTGGATGCAGTGGAACATTGTGTACTTTGCTGTGCTGAACCTTATAGTGAAAGTTTTGCCAATCTGTGTTCTAAATTTCAGCAACAAAAACACAAAATGCTGGAAATACTCAGCAGGTCAGGCGGCATCTGTGGAGAGTAAAACTGAGTTAATGTTTCAGGTTAATGAATTGGAACTGCAGAAGTGAGAAAGCAAACATGTTTTAAGTTGCAGAGGGAGAAATGGGTGAAAAGAATGGGGAGAATTTATGTGACAGGCTGGAGACCAAGGATGTCCAGGCAACAATTACTTTTGGTGCTGGCAGTTAGAGAGAAAAAGTAAAATCTTGGAACTGTCTTATGCAGAGAATAAGAGTCTCTGGGAATATAAACCAAGAGAATGCTGGAAATACTCAGCAGATCAGGCTGCATCAGTGGAGGCAGAAGAACTGATAATGTTATAGGTAGATGATCTTCCATCAGAGCTGGTCGGCTCCAACAAACACAGGAAGAGCTGGCGTTCGGTAGCATTCAGCATTAGGTCCCGAGGGCTGGAACATGTCCAGCTAGAAGGTGGGGTGCCATTGTTTGAGCTTACATTGGGCCTTGTTGGAGGCCAAAGGCAATGCAGTGTAGGAGTGGGATGGAGAATTGCAGTGACAGGCAATTGGAAGCTCGGCGTCACCCTTGTGGACTGAATGGAGTTCTGCAAAGCAGCCATTCTGTCTGAATGGAAAACACGATAATGCTGGAGGAATTCAGCAGACCAGGCAGCATCTGTGGAGAAAAGCAAGCAGTCAATGTTTCGGGTTAGGACCCTTCTTCGGGACTGAAGATAGGAAAAGGGGAAGCCCAATATATATAGGAGGCACGCTCTCACTGCTCCACCTCTTGTGATCTCCTCTGCTGTCTGGCTTCTCGACCATGTGCTCGTTCAGACTTGGTTCCACAGCCACCTGACCTTTCTCGCTCTGTGTCTACGCCGCCATATTGTTCCATGTGGATTCCAGGCCTCCCCACCTATATATCGGACTTCCTCTTTTCCTATCTTCAGTCCTGAAGAAGGGTTCTGACCTGAAATGTTGACCGCCTGCTTTTCTCCATGGATGCTGCCTGGCCTGCTGAGTTCCTCCAGCATCATACTATTTTTCATCCAGATTCCAGCATCTGCAGTCCTTTGTTTCTCCAGTCATTCTGTCTGTTTCCTTTCTCCAATTTGGAGGAGACTTCGTTATAAGCAGCGAATGCATGACACAGAAGTGTAAATGAATTAATGTTTCACCTGGAAGGACTGTTTGGGTGTCTGGCTGGTGGGACAGGGAGTAGAAGGGCAAGTGTTGTTGTTTCTCTCGTGGTCGCATGGCAAAATGTCAGGAAAAGGGGAGTGGTTGTTGGAGATGAAAGTGTGGACGATGGACTCGGGGACAGAACAGTCCCTTTGGAGTACTGAAAGGGGATGGGAGAGGGGAAGACATGTCTGGTGCTGGAATTCCATTGAAGTGCAGAAAGTGGAGGATCATCTGTTGGGTGTGGAGACTGGTGGGGTGTGAGGCGAGAATATGAAACCCCGTTCTTGTTCTGGCTGGGAGGAGAGGAGGTGAAAACAGATGTACGGGAAATAGAGGAGACAACCTCCAAATTTCAGTCTTATTTTTGAATTGTTAGCTTTGTTTTAGCAGTTTGGCTTTTAGACTTGAAGCTGGTAGGATGTACCTGCCAATGTAAGTGGACCAAACAGAGCCTTGATATATCACTCCTGCTTCTCACCCCACCTCCCAGATAAATTTAAAAGCTGCTTTCACTTCCTTTCCATATTATCTGGTGTTGATGTGAGGCATATGGGTCAGTAATGACTTGTGCCTGATTTGCTAAAATGATCTCTCATCAACCCATTGAAGTCCATTGAAATGTTCTCGTCATTCCTCATTTTCCTGAGTAACGATGGCTCGCACTTCTTTGTGTCCTGCAATAAATACTGCTTGTTGATAAACTTTTACAGATGTGGATGTACAAGTACTCACATAATGCAATTTATTCTTGAACAAGGCAATTTATTGCTTAGAATGAATTTGGCCATAGTTGGTTTCAGATTCCAGCAGTAAACATTTTGCAGCATGAATTGGGTGTAATTTGTGTAAATGTGTGCTGTAGGCAAAAAGCATTTGTCCTCTTGACTCGAGGCCATACAACTAAATAATACATCATTTAATTTGAGCTGTTGCAGTTCTTTTCCAAGGCTCATCTGCAGAAATGTTTCTGGATATGACTCTTCACTGGTTCTTTTGTTGTATCTCTTGAGTTTTTTACAACTGCATCAGTTTGGTGTTGGGTTTCTTTTAATTTTGAGATGGCCAGGGATGGGAGGGTTCACACTTTCACTTCTGGCTTGGAAGTTTGTGGGTTTAATTCCAGAGATTTGTGTACAAAAATCTACCCTAACACTTCAGTGCAGCATTAAGGGAGTGGTGCACTTTTGAAGGTGCTGGCTTTTGGATGAGATGTTGAACCAAGGCCCTCCTCTTCCCTCTTTGGTGGGCACTATCTTGAAAATCATGGGTTTATTCTGTGCATCCTGACCAATTGTGCATCCTGACCAATGGCATCACATTTTCAAAATAAATGTTATCCAGTCATTATCATGGTATTAATTGCTGGAGATTGCTATGCACAAATTTCCTACTAAATTTCTTCATTACCATAGTGACCACACCTCATTGGATGTTGAATGGTTTAATTGTCCAGGGATTGGGAAAGGCAACAGATAAATGAAAGTTGATGAAGATAAAGAAAAGTGGATGCTGGAAATGAAATTTCTGGAAGTACTCAGAAGATCAGGCTGCATCTGTGGGGAGAGAAACAGAGTCAATGTCAGAACAAAGAGTCTTCGACCTGAAACAATTTTCCATTTTTAAGAGAAATGAAGTTTTTTGTTTCTTCAGTGGCACAGCTTGTTTTATTCCATTGCCTGGATTTCTGTGTCTGTGTGGTTGGACTTTTCTTTGGGATCTCTCTCACCGTTACCATCTGCTAACATGCTGTGCTGATAATTCTGCTGTTGACATACTGTCTCTTTGGTAATGTAGGGAAAACCAACCAACATGCGTGCAGCAAGCTCCACCTAAATGGCCAAAGCATTCATTTTAGTCATATTGACTGAGGATAAATCTGGGCTAGGATACCAGGGAGAAACTCTTGGTCTTATCTGCAGTATTGGGTTCATTATCTGAGCAGTTGCAGCAGGGTTTTACAGCCCGAAAGAGTTGGGAACATGTAATTAAGAGCAGTGCTATGTGCAATGTGCTACAGGATGTTGCCATTTCGAGTGACATTTGGTTTAATTACAGAAAGCTCCATTTCTTTGAAAGTTAAGTTGTAGCATTGTAAGTTGCTTTCTCTAGAAGGAAATGGTAACTAACTGAAGGACCTAGTGGTTACTCTTTCTCCAAAGACACTGTGTAATTTGGGTCTCTCTGTGCCTCTGAACTTATCATCTGAGAGGAACCAGGAGATACTACTTTGTAAGAGTGTTGTTGTTGCTTTATCAGATGGAATGTTCAGTATCTTAGGAAAAGGTTGGATAGGTGGTTGAAGGAAATGATTTTGGTGCAGGGTTTGCAGAGCATGCAGAACGATGCAAAGTTCTGGCAAAAAGCCAGTTGTAACTTGCACACCGTTGTGATTTGGAAATCCGTTAATATTCCTTCATTAGTTCCTTGAGTAAATGCAAGGATACCCTATATAATAGCCCTTTGGGAGTACCCTCTCTCAAAAGACTTCAATTGCTCACCACCTCAGGGGCAATTGGGGATAGATAATCAATGCCAGTCTTGGCAGCTACTCCCACATTCTGTGTATGAATTAAAAATAAAATAAGGGTTTAATCACATCGAATGTTGTAGGAGGTTTTAAACAGTATTGTAATTGTCAGAGGGAGTAAATGAGAAACAATTCCCTGTGATGGAAAGAAAGGCGAGCAGAGGATGTGATTTAAGGTCAGTGTAGGAAGGGCAAGAGGTGACCTGATTTGTTTTTAAAGATGGCCTGGTCAGTATGTCAGTATTGCACTGGCTGGAAGGTTGGTAGGAGTAGCATTAACAGTGAGAAGCTTTGTTCTGCATGCCGTCCACACAGATCACTTCAAGAGAAGTACGTCGAGGTAGTACAAAGGGAAAATCAGTAACTGCAGAATATAGTGTTACAGTTACAGATAAGGTGCAGTGCAGGTAGACAATAAAGTGCAAGGGCCAAGAGAAGGTAGAGTGTGAGATCAAGAGTCCACCTTTATTGTACAAAAGGTCCATTCAAGAGCCTTCTTACAGTGGGATAGAAGCTGTCCTTGAGCCTGGTAGTTTTCAAGCTTTTGTATCTTCTGCCTGATGGAAGGGAGTGGGTGCGGGAAGAAGAGAGATTGACTGGGGTGGGAGGGGTCTTTGATTATGTTGGCTGCTTTTCTGAGGCAGTGGGAAATGTCAGTGGAGGGGAGGCCTATTTTTGTGATGGACTGAGCTACATCAAAGAATTGGTTAGTCACAATAAACATGAAGTGCATAGATAGGGTGAATGCAGTTTTTTTTCCCCAGGAAAGGGAATCAAAAGCTAGAGAGCATAAATTTAAAGTGAGAGGGGAAAGATTTAAAAAGGACCTGAAGGGCAACTGCTTCATACAAGGGTGGTGGGGAAATGGAACAAGTTGCCAGAGGAAGTGGTTGAGACAGGTACAATAACAATATTTAAAAGACATTTGGGCTGGTACATGGATAGGAAAGGTTTAGAGGGATATGGACCAAATGCAGGCAAATGGAACTAGCTTGGATGGGTATCTTGGTTGGCATGAATGAGTTGGGCTGAAGGGCCTGTGTCCATGCTGTATTACTCCTTGACTCTCCTACCCCTTTTTCCACACCCCATCATAACATAACTCTTTCCGTGCCAGCGCTATACGAATGCAGAGTCTGAAACTGAGTCAAACTGCAGCTGTGTGCAAATATCTGCCTGTGGTTTATTCAGCATGAACGCTTGTTAAAACAGCAGTTCAGACAGGCTAATGCCAGTGCAAACTTAAAATTAATTTAATTTTCCACTTGGCAGAGTGGAAGTATTTGCAATTCTGCACCCAGCAATGCCAATTAACGAAGACTTTATTTTTAATACTTAGAACTGGATTGGTCTGGGAAATATCAGCTAAGTGTTCCTGGAGTACTGTGGCGCTTTACACCTCGTGGGTTATTAGGAGGGCAAGTCAACTTGCACTTTCAGAAAATGCCCTTTTGAAGTCTTCTTGCTCCCTGCTGCTCTCTCTTGGTTGTTGCCATGTATGTATATGTATCTCCATCACCAACTGCAGAAAGAGCAGGTAATGCAGGTGTATTGCAATACAGGTGCTTGCTTGGTGAATCCAGTAATGCACTGTGGAGTTCATCCAACATAGAATGTTTCAGGTTAGCAGTTCACCTTGTCAACTAGCTTTATTTTTATTATGCTCAGCAATGTGTGAATTTAGGCTAAAACATTCTATTCACTGCTGTGCAGGATAGAAAACAAAACTATGGTGCACAAACACCAGTGGTTGATTGCCATCAAAGTAGCTGAGCACAATTTATCTACTGAATTTATCTGGGCAAAGATAACTGATCTGATTTTGATAATGAAGGGATTTCAAATTTCTAATCATGCTTATAAAGCAACATTTACAGACTCAGGATGTCCCAATGAAAATATAGGACATAGCCACTTTCACAGTGTAGAAAGCTCAATTGATTTTGCAGAGCAAGCACCCACAAACAACACTGTGATAATGACCAGATAATTTGTTTATTTTTAGTGACTCTAGATAAGGATATTGGCCAGGCATACAGGAGAGAACTCTTCACCAGAAATAAAAACTAAAATACTTGTTTAACAGCTTTAGTTTTTAGTTCTACCTGTAGATCAAATTCATCATTTTCCAGCTGGGCAATCTGAATACAACTAGCGTAGCATAGCCATAGAGGCATCGATCATGGAATCAGGCCCTTCAGCCCACAGAGTCTTTGTCAACCATAGAACATAGGACAGCACAGGAACAGGACCTTTGGCCCACGACGTCCATGCCGACCATGATGCCAATTTAAACCAAACCCATCTGCCTGCACTTGGTCTTTATCAAATCAAGTCAAGTTTATGTCATATGCACAGTATAATGAAAATCTTGCTTGCAGCAGCATCACAGACATGTAGGTTTAGATAACACACATAATATATTATACATATAACCAAATACTGGGGGGGGGGGGGAGAAAGGACTGTACTAAAGCAAGACCTTGGTGCATAAAAGAACAAAGACACAATCAAAGAGGTGGTCCATAGTGTTCCACTGCTGAGATAGGATTAGGATTGTGCAGGTCAGTTCAAGAACCTAATGGTTGTTGGAAATTAGCTGTTCTTGAACCTGGTGGTGAGGGACTTGGGGCTTCTGTATCTCCTGCCTGACGATAGCAGTGCGAAGAGGGCATGATCCAGATGATGGGGATCCTTGATGATAGATACTGCTGCCTTGAGGCAGCGCCTCCTGTAGATGCTGTCAATGTGCCTGTGATAGACTGGGCTGTGTCCACTACTCTTTGTAGCCTCGTGTTGCAATAGCCATACCAGGCCATGATGCAACCAGTTAGGATAATTTTAACAGTGCATCTGTAGAAGTTAGTATTTGGTAACATGCCAAATCTCCTTAAGCTTCTAAGAAAGTAGAGGCACTCCATGCCTCCTTCATGACTGCATCTATGTGCTGGGTCCAGGACAGTTTATATGAGATATTAACACCCAGGAATTTGTAGCTGCTTACTCTCTCCACCTCTGACCTATCCTTCTATTCCATGCTTGTATATCCCTCTATCCCCTGCCTGTTCACATGTCTGTCTAAATACCTCTTACACATTGCAATTGTATCTGCTTCCACCACCTACTCTGGCAGGGCATTCCAGGCACCTAACACTCTGCGTACAAAAAAAAAAATTGCCTCGTAAATCTCCTTGGCTTGTAAAATCATCAAGTACCAATTTTACACTAACCCTACAACAATCCCATTTTTTAAATTCTCCCCACATCCTTATCAATTCCCTCCAGACTCTTCCACTCAACCTACACACTAGGGCAACTTGCAATAGCCTACCAACCTACCAACCCACACGTCTTTGGGATGTGGGAAGAAACAGGAGCACCTGGGGAAAACCCATGTGGTCGCAGGGAGAACATTCAAACTTCATACAGACAGCACCCAAGGTCAGGATTGAACCTGGTGCTGAGGCAGTGGTTCTAAATGTTTATAATCTGCTTCATCCTTGATCTCCTCCAGGTCTGGTGTTACCTACCCTGAAGTTAAATATTTGTGTTAAACTCCAGGAGATTTGGCTCCTGCACTTCTGTTATTGGCTAGCATTTCATAGGCCCATTCTTGAAGTGTGCTTGATCTTGATGCTTCTGATGAAAGTGGGGACACATCCATTTCCCAGATTCCTGCCACTGAGTACGTGGAGCTGCTTTGGCCGCTGTTTTCTTTCCCTTTTTGTTATTGCTTCTCTGGGATCCATGTGGAGACTGCATAATCTAGGACCTTAAATCTGACAGCTATTAGTTGCATTGAACTGGCTTTCTGTGGTCTGGAGAGATGATAACCAGTTGCATTTTAAGCAATCTGATTAGCAACTGGGCTGCTGACAGTGACGAGAAAGTCAGCAAACTTCATCCTTAACTGTTTTGCAGATCCACTGATGAGGACTCATTGGTAACTAAGCTTTACACCCTTAATAGTGAGTTCCTATGCAGAAGCATGTCTTTGAGCAATGTTATGCCATCAAGGGGGGGATGTCCTGAAAAAGATCCAGCTCAGAAGACAGCTGGAAAATTTCCCCCAGGCACTTGCCAGCTGTCAATGACTTTGAAAGCTTCTAAATGTCGCTGACATTTGAAAATCAATGGTGGGAGAGCAAATTGTGCAGAGATCGCAGAGTCTGCAAGGAGTTGTGGATAAATTAAGCAAGCAGAGTGAAATTTGGCTGATGGAGTACAATGTGGGGAAATATGAATTTATCCCTTTTGGTAGGAAGAATAGGAAAACAGTATTATATAAATGGGGGCTGGGGGAGGGGAAGAGACTACAGAATGTTGCTGTACAGACAGATCAGAGCTTTAGCCTGCAGGTCTGGTGAACCGCTGCAGTGGGCATAAGGCATAAAAGTTGAGAAGTCTTGTTACAATTGTACAAAGTATTGATGGGACCACTCCATGTGTTCAGTTTTAGTCTCCATATTTAAGGAGGGATATGCTTGCACTGGAGGTAGTTCAGAGAAGGTTCCCTCGGCTTATTTGTGGGATGGGTGATCAGCTTACAGGACTGGATGAGCAGAAGAATGAATGGAAGCGATCCTGTTGAAATGTAAGTTTCTGACGGGGCTTGATAAGATGCATGCTGAGCTGATGTTTGTCCTTGTTGGTCAACCTCAGAGTGGGGAGCATAGCTTTGAAATAAGGTTTGCTGACTGAAAATGGAGATGAGGAAGGATTTATTTTCTGAGTGTCACAAACCTTTGGAATTCTGTACCCCAGAGAGCTGTGGAAGCTGAACCATGGCATATATCGGAGGTTTATATGCACAGAATCCTGGACTACCAGGGATTTAAGGCTCAGGATGATTAAGCAGGAAAGTGGAGCTGAGGACAAAGTCAGATCAGCCATGATATTATTGAATGGGGCTCAACCTGCCTTCTGCTGCTTCTGTTCCTTTACGGTGTGAGGTATTCAAAAATTCTTACAAATAGGTGAAATGATTAAGTTCTAAAAGAATATTTAGAATTAAAAACAGTAAATCACTTGACTTTAAAAATAATTTTGAATTATTCACATCATTGAAGTAAACAGGAACAATAATAAAAAAAATGTATATCACTTTTGTCCTCTTCCTTGCAGCAGTTCCTCATCCAAATGATGGGCTTGCAAGGGTGTAAGTTGGTTCGGAAGGCAGATTGCTCAGCATTAGCTCTGAGAATCCAACAAGTACATGCTCCACCTCCAGATACCAGTGTTAGAGCACAACAGGAAAACCGCTGGCAGAGTCCAGCCACTAAATATGGAACTTCTGTGTTTGCGTGGGAGTCCTGAAGTTCTTCTCATTTACCAAGTGCTAAGACTCAGCATTCTGCCTATTGGTCTTGTATTGCACTTCAGAGACTCCAGATCAGGCACAGTGAATGGTTCAATTCCTCTTCAGACGGATCACTTGCCCCTCTGACTGCATGCTGCTTGTCACATAACGCTTTGATGAATGAAGAACAAGTTGTTAAACACAAGCACTCAGGTGCTGGTGGATTCAACAATGCGCTGTCATAGCAGCAATTTAAACAAGCTCTAGATTTTTGGTATGCTGATCATTTTCAATACATACTGTGTCAGTGAAAAGCAGCTCCGATTGCTTTTCACTTTCCTGGTCTCCTTATGTCAGTACTGATTATCCTTCTGTATGGTAACAAATTGCACAAGAACATCACTTCCCTCTGCACTCTTAACCCCTTAGGTCTGTTGATTTACAATCAGAACAAAATGGGATTTCCATTCTATGCATTAAATTGATATTGGTTTATTATTGTCACTTGTACCGAGGTACAGTGAAAAACTTGTCTTGCATACCGATCGTACAGGTCAATTCATTACACAGTGCAGTTACATTGAGTTAGTACAGAGTGCATTGATGTAGTACAGGTAAAAACAATAACAGTACAGATGTAGGAAGCAGGTGGAAAATTTGATTTTGTTGAATATTATTTTGTAAAGTTCTCTGACTTCCCGATGTTGTTCTCAAGTTGAATCTCTATTATTGTAAACTTTTTTTGTCATGAAAGAAAAGTACTGCTAATGCGGGAAATCTGAGATATAAATGCTGGAAGTACTCAGCAGGAGGGACAATTCATGTATACAGTGAAGCAGAGTTGATGTTTCACATAAATGATCTTTCATCAGAAATGGGAATAGAGAAAAACAGGTTTTAAAATACAGAAAAAGTGGTAGTGAGAAGAGAATATAGGCAGGTCTGTGTGCTGGTGTAAGATAAATATCAAAGGAGGTGATAGTGAAAAGTAACAAAAATATAGAGGAGCTATAGATCTAGTATGATTATTAACAAAGGAATATGGAAGGAACACTGGGAATTGGAAGTAATTTTTGGCTTGCCCTATTTGAGGCTTGTACTAAAGTAATCTCTGAACTATTTCCAATGCAAGTAAGTATATGTCATCTTGTCTCCTCCCTTTATCTTATTGACTTCTGATTACCTCCAAGATCATGAAGCAATTTTTATTCTCCTTGCTGTATTAAATTTAAATTTATTCAGTTGCAATTTGTGCCACATGCGCTTAACTCCTTCCCTCTCCGTACAAGTTGCTATCCTTCTTTGTGACTATCCATCTCTTATTGCCCTCATTATGGGTTTTTAAACTTTTGCTCAACTGAACTGGACCATGGCCTCACAACTCCAAAGAGTGGCATCTCCAACAGTGTACCACCATACTTCACCTGAATAAGACTTGTGTTTGGGTTTATTGGGGCTTGATCAGAAGGAAGCACATCTGGGATCTCACTTGGCAACAGTCCATTAAGACATGGAGCAGAGTACAACTCCAAAACCAGATCTTGTAACTTCTATACAGCCGCTCTCCAGAAACACGTGAGTGCCATTTGATGATGAATCGAATTTTAGCACACATGCTCACAACTGATGTTGAAGCCGCAGGAACAGATGGCAACAAACAGAATGGAGCACAATTAGCAACATTCTGGGCAATGTTAAATATTTATGAAGGATTGTTTTACTGCAGGGAAAACACTGGATTATTTTCATCTGCCAGCTGGCTTGTTTGTTTTGGAGTTTATGGGATGGTAGATAAAAGAATGAGCACAAATTACTAATGAACCACCGGAGGTGACTCTGATTTTTAGCTGAAGCTCAGATTTTTTTTTAGGCTTGCCAATACTCTGAATTAAATCAATTTAAACAATATCCCGTGAGTTTTTTAGGCCTCAAAAACCCTGTTTGTCTGTCTTAGCACTGCTGTACTACTTCCCAGGGTTAGCTTGTGATGGGTAAAGGCATAAAAGGCCAGACAATATTGTTTGAATGACTGAATATGTTTGGCAGACATCTTACTACTGGCCTATTTTGCATGCTGAATCCGTTTCATTATCTTCAGTAAAAAAGGAGTTACCATTTCTTTATGAAAATGGTCATTCTGTTCAAGCTGGAGGAAGGTGGGTAACAGGAACAGTGGACTAGTGAACTGGATGTGCCGCTGTGAGTGACAGCAAGGAGAAAGCAACTTGTAGACGCATTAATGTCAATACAGGTCCACTGTAACTGTTGAGGAATTCAAAGGAGCAGTGCATTGGGACATTGTTAATGACCTCTGTATCCTGTGAAGCCAGACTTGTAACCTAGTGCTGGTGACGATTGCTTTGCTTGATCAGCTAAATTAGTCAGTCACATTTATCATGTGCAGCCAAGAAGTGGAAAAGTTGGGCTGAGTGGGAAGTAGGTGGATAGATGAAAACTCCCCCAACTCTCCCTCCACTCCCTCCCCATACCCTGATTGATGGTATACATTGACTCTGACTACTTTCATGGGCATAGTGTTAACTGTTACTCAATTGGTACCAATCCCACTGATTCAGAAAGTCGTGAGGTCAAGCTCCACTTCAAGACTTGAGTATGAAATTTATGTGGATAATCCAGTGCAGTACGAAGGGAGGTGCCATCTTTAAGCATAGGCCCTATCTATACACTCCAGTAGTTGCAAAAGAATCCCATTGTACTATACTGAAAAAGCACAGGTGAATTAACCCTGGAATCTAGAATCTAGCCCAATATTTATCCCAGTAAAAATTGGACTGCCTGGTTATTATCAATGAGCTTCGTGGGAACTTCCTGTGTGGAAATTGGCTGCGTGTTTTGTACAGTAGGATAGTGACTACAATTCAATGTTCCAGGGAAGCATTTTGGAATATCTTGAGGTTGTGAGAGAAATGTAGCTCTTTCTTATGAGCTTTCCTGCAGCCCAGCTCATAACCCTCATGATGTTTTGGGGGTTCTGTTCCCATTGGCTCTGCTGATTATGATCACTAGTAACACACCATAGTCTTAGCTGCAGCTATATGGCATCAATCTTAGAATCCTATCACAATCTATTCTCTGTCACTACACAGTAAACTGTGCAATAATCCACAGCCACCACTCTAATTTGCTGTAAATTGATGTTCTTTGAATGTTTCCTATTTTTTTTTTCTGCCATTAAAACTCTTAAGATTAAATGGTACCCCAGACATCACAAAAGTGACCAAAAACACACTGTGAAGTCCTGTAACCATGAAAGTGAATACTAGTGTTTATGGTGGTGTCTTCATGATCATTATTGCTGTCAGTTACCATACAATGATATTGCCAGGGCAGAACAAGTCAGAATTTTCAGAAGCAATTACAAGCCACTGACTGTGAGACTTGAGTTTCATAATTTCTTTTTGAACAGTGCTATACAAATCACTTACAGAATCAGTAATTTTTAACATTATTTAGTGGGATCATTGGTAATGACTGCAGCTGTAGTTAGTTGCCACTGAGTTCTAATGGGCTCGTGTTAGCTGTTAGCTTCCATCATTGTTCACTGAAGTAAATTTTCTACTGGTTAGTTGTAGAAGGGCTAATGATGGTCAAACAGCAGGGAAAAATCTGACAGTAATAAAACATAGTTCACATGTCTTTTTGCGTACTTGAACTTTGACCATATCCTTACTGATACCAACTCAACAGTCATGATCCTGGGGTATAGTACTGTAGTGGTAAAGTTGCCAGACAAACATCTGAGGTCCAGAAATGAGATGAGGGGAATTCTCACTATCAAGGCTGGGGAATTTAAATCAAGTAATTAAATAACTCTGCTATTTAACAAAAATAGTGAAAATACCAGGTTGTTACTAAAACCCCTTCTGGTACATTAATGTTCTTTCAGTCTTCCACATCCACAACAATATAGTTCACCCTTAATTGACTTCTGAAATGGCCCAGCAAAGCCACTTCATTCAAGGGCAAATGGAGAAAGGCAATAAATGCTAGCTTTGCCACTGGTGTCTACATCATGTAAAGGGGTTTGAGAATGTCTTCTATTTCGGGGTTTTACCATTTAACTTGGTATCTACTTGAGACACCTGTTCAGTATCTTTTAATCAAAGGTTCGTCAGAAGGAGTGATAAATCAAGGACCCTCTACTTTTTCATATGGGCATAGAAGATTCTGGAGCATTTTCTTGAAGAAGACCAATGTAGCTATTCTCGTGCTTGGAATTCATGTGTGCAAATTGGTGTTCCTTGCGACAGTGAGAACATGTGAGGTACTTAGTTGGCTAAAAATACTTTTTGGGGGGGGGGTCCTGAAGTTATGAAAGGTGTGATAGAAATACAAGTCTTATTTTCCATGACAATACTCACCCATTGCACATCACCATTGAGGAAGTCTTGGATGTAGGGTAGCTGTACGATTTGAAAGAACAAGATGAGTCTTAGCTTTTTCTCTAATAGAGATGGAAAGGGAGGAATAAAAATAAATGAAATTCTGTTGAAAATTGGCTTTGCAATTTGGGCATTGGGTTTATTACAAACACACGTTCTTGACATTCCCCATTTTCTCCCCTCCCTCAGAACCCCCCTAAAGTGCGTCCGCCTGGTAAACTCAGGATGTTAACTGCTGGTTCTTCTGCAAAAATGAATTGGGCTGAGGTGCGTACTGCACATGATATTCACTGATTTGGAAATGCAATATTTTCTTAAACCTCAAATGGATATTCCAATATTAGTCCAACAACGTTGTTAAACATGGGTGACTGCCAATTAATGTAATTGGATTGAGCATTGTCCATTGGCAAATTAAATCATTATTCACAAATGAAAGAGTTGCTCCCTACAGAGGGGAAATGAAAAATCCTGAAATGATATTACCCATCCTTTTGGTGTTACAATTATTGCTGTAATATTCTTTTGGCTAAAAAAGGCCCTTTGAGGACTTGACTAATTATTGTTATTGGTACTTCAAATACAGGTGAGCAATTATATTGCTTTGCCAGAGATGTTCAAATGACTTCTCAAGCCTTTACATTACAGCTGTTTTGGCAATAACAACAGTGCTATCTCTTTTGGGAGTACTTCTCACTAGAATTTGCTTTGGCAAATAATTACAGACAAGCCAACAAATCCATAATGATTTTTATGTTGAATGAGATGCCATATATCGAAGATTTTGCATTCCTGAGAACATTATTCTCACAAAATGCATAATTGGGCTTATGGTTTTGACTAGGGCAGGTGCTTTTAGATTGTAACAACAACTTTCATATATTTAGTACCTTTTAAAGAAGCTAAAGTATCCCTACACAGGCATTTCCTGATGAAAGGTCTCAGCCTGAAACGTTGACTGTTCATTTCCCTCCATAGATGTTGCCTGACCAGTTGAGTTCCTCCAGCATTTTGTGTGCGTTGCTCCAGATTTCCAGCATCTACAGTCTCTCTTGTGCCTACACAGGCATGCCAAGAAACAAGATAAATTGACATAAGTCACAATAAAACATACACGACCAAAGGTGTGATCAGGGAAGGGAGTGTCTGAATTCAGAAGTAAGGTAGAGAATTAGAAATGTCTTGGGAGGTATTTCCAAAGTTTATGGCCCTATTTACTAACATCACAACTTTGTGCAGCAATGAAATTTGGGGAGATGTAGGAGAGCACAGGTATCTGAGTTTTGGAGCAATACACAATCTGGTGGAGGAACTCAGTGTGTCGATCAGTATCTGTGGGGGGTGGGGGTGGGGGGGATTGGGAGGATGGAATTGTCGATGTTTTGGGTTGAAATCCAGGGTTTCAATCCAAAATGTTGACAATTCCGACCCTTCCACAGATGCTGATGAACCCGCTGAGTTCCTCCAGCAACTGTTTGTTGCTCCCGATTTCCAGCATCTGTAGTCTCTTCTGTCTCTATTTGAGTTTTGGGCTGGAAAAGATTATAGAGAATGGGAGCAGCAAGCTCATGGATGGATTTAGAATGGAGATGAGAAGACACATCACTGGGAGTCTCTGGTCATTGAGCATGAGTAATGGGCGAAAAGGATTTATGCAAACCAGGACATGGTGGGCAGAGCTTTTGGTTACAAGAAACAGAATGAGGGAAGTCAGTTATGAGTGCATTGGAAAGGTCATGACTGAAGACAGCAAATGTATGAGGCTTTCAGGAATAGATGATTTAAACAGGGTGGAGTTGAGCATTTGCTATGGAGATGGAAATAGACAGTCTTGGAAATGACGTGGATTAAAGATCCAAAACTGAACGTGGGCTCAAATATATCTCCAAGCTGTGAATACTCTGGCTCAGTTTCAGATGGCTGCCAAGGAGAGGAATGGATTGTGGCTAGATGACCGAATTTGTGATGTTCTTTGGAATTTCCAATATTTATAACTGGAGAAATTTCTCCGCATCCACTCCTGCGTATCATTTAGACAGTTTGCCAATTTAGAGATGGTAATCTTCAGTCTTTATTTTTGCAGATTCACAGAATTTTAAGTTTAGTTGAACTGGACCTTTTTAATTTTAGAAAACATTTTTATGTATCTTGAATGGAGATTCCTTTTGCTCTATAGAGCATGTAGAATCTGAGCAGAGAAAAGTGTGCATATTATTGTCAGTTGCCTCTTACCAGATTTATGCATTAATGGTTATGTTGAATTTTAACCTTTTGACATGTTGTCAAATGTTAATTTTTCTTTGCTCTCATTACAAAATCCAAGCTAATGACAAGCTTAGACTTCTTAGCCAAGCTTAGCCAAAGGTGGGGATAAAGTGAAGATCATCAAACCTGAAGTTGAGTTTTGTTAGGTTGAGGCTATGAAGCCAAAGCAATTAACTGGAGTTGAGCAGATGTGACCCAGCAATAGTCGAGCAGGCTCAAGAGACTGGATGGCGTACTGTTTGTGTTTTATTGAAAGCAAAAATAATGCAGATGCTGAAAATTTGAAATAAAAACAGAAAATGCTAGAAATACTTAGATTGAATAGCATCTGCAGAGACAGAAAAAGTCAACATTTTGGGTTGATGATCTTTCATGCGGTTGAGGTAGAGGTAGAAACAAGCATGTTTTATAATGCAGTGAAGGGTTAAGGGTATCGAAGGAAATGTCCATGATAGAGTGGAGACCAAAAGAGGCTGTGATGCAAATTGTGATGGTGCTTGCTGAGAGGTGGTCGTGACAGCCTGTTAATTGTCTGGAGAAGATGATGAATGAGGTCGGAGGAAAAGGGGGGAGGAAGGCAATGCTGGAAATCTGAGATTGTATGCAGTTGCTAGAAACCTGAACTGAAAAAGAACACTCAAAACACTCAGCATTGCTGATGATAACCTTTTATTAGAACTGGCTAGTTCTGATACAAACTGGAGAGGCTGCTTATCTGAAATTGTTGAATCCACTGAGTGGCAAGTGCTATAGTGTGTCAAGTCATAAGAGATGCTGTTCCTTGAGTTTGCTTTGCAGCAACCAAAACTGCACATGATACTCCAAATGAGACCGAACCGAAGTTTTATACAACTGCAACATCTTCTGATGGAAGATCTTCAACCTGAAATTTTGACTCTTTTTCTCTCTCCTCATATACTGCTTGATGTGCTGAATATTTACAGCATTTCTGTTTTTATTTTGGTCCTCTTGTGCCATTTTAATGTGCATTCTGTGTAAGGTTCTGGTAATTTTCCTGTTTTCTCCTTTGTTAACTAAAAGTTATTAACTGGATTAGTAGAAAATGTAGGTTTACTAAGTTTAGTTTATAAAAATAACTCTATTCGCATAATTTCCACTGTGCATAATTGTTTGGGAATGACATGTTTCTAAGGTCAGAACAAAAGGCATTGATTAAAATATTTCCATGGGGATGAAATGCCTTGTGTTAATATTATTTGTTGGAAATGAAAATGGTGGGGAAAAGGGTTGGCATAGATGTGGTGGGCCAAAGGGGCTGTTTCTGTCAACTGAATCTTGAATCAACTGTAAATGTGGTTATTGAATGACTTGGGGCAGCAGTTAACTTCAAGATTGGTGCATTTATATATTTTTAATGGCTTTTACATTAAGTGTTTTTGCTCTGGCTTTTTGCTGTTCACATGCAATTTAATAGATGAAGCAACTTGATGTTCCTGATTATCCCTGGATTGTGCTCTCCAGCTGGTTGCTAGTAGACTACAGAAGAAACCTATTATAAGGCTTGTTCTTCAGCTTTCCCCCAATCTCTTCTGGTGCAGCAGCTAGCAATCAAGACTGTTTTGTCAAAAAGATGAATACAAGACCTCATGGCAACAGTCTCTATCCAGGTTATGTAAACATCTGAAGAGGCCACAAGGACTTCTGCATTAGCCCTGCCATGATGGATATTGATGACTGTTGCATTGACATTCACCAAGCTGCTTTGTTACTCCATCATCCTGGCCCTAAAACTGGTAACAGAAATGTTGCAGCAAGAAAATCAATATTGAAGCTATTGAGGGCCCTCAAGGACAGCTGTTCTCACACCACCCCTTGCAGGTAACCTGATGAACCCCAATCAACAGTTACTGCAGTCTCCTCTGGATTGCCCTGTGTCTAAAAATAAAAGTACTAGGATTGGTTCAATGAGAATGACCAGGAAATCCAGAAGCTAATTAATTGCATTGCATGGTGACCTTGGATTGGAAGCTCCACCATGCCTCAAAGAGGAAGAAGCAGTTTCACAGACACTTGAAGACTAAGGTCTATCTGAAAACCCATGATCTAAAAAACACTTGTTAGGTGGAAAGAGCACAGGAGGTCCTGCAATTCACTGATGACTGAGATGCATTGATTTCTTCAACACTGTGAAGACTATCTGCGGCCCGAGCTCCCAAGGGCCCATACCACTGATGCCAGGAGAACTTTGATGACCACTCAAACGTGTCTCTTTCTTTACATGATTTCCCTTTGACTTTTACCACAGCACATTATCTGGTCTAACTTTTCCACTACTCCAGGACCAGCAAGAAGACAATAAGGCCATACGTCAATTGGAGTAGTGGTCCTGGAGTAGTGGAAAAGTTAGGTTTTGGGAGCAGATCCTATCTCTTCTGAAATTCAAGAATTCAGTACAGTGAATGTTCTGTCACAAATTCACAACCTCATCTGCTGGATCTGGGAAGAGAAGAACAAGACAGGGGACCTGAGAGATGCTGTAATTGTGGCCATCTTCAAGAAAGGAAGAAAATCCATTTGTGGTAAGTACATGGTTCTCTGTGTTGTCTGCCACAAGGAAAGTCTTTGGCAACATCCTCCTCAACTTCTTCCTCTTGGCGGCTGAAGAGATGCTCCCTGAATTGCAGTGAGGATTCCATCAACCAAGAGGCAGTGTGGACATAACCATTGAACATCAACAATTCCAAGAGAAAGCAGGGAGCAATGTTGTAGCATATTTTGACCTTGGGGAAAGCATTGACTGTCATTTGAGAAGGACTCTGGAGCATCCTTCTCAAAATTGGCTGCCTGAAGAAATTGGTCTTCATCATACATCAGCTATATGAAGCTATGATCTTAACCAGCAAGTCTACAATGGACCGAATCTCAATGTGGAACAGTTGTCACATAAGGCTGCATCATCGCCCCAACAATTTTCTTCATCTTTCTTGCTTCAGTGCAGGACTTCCCGCCAACAGCCAGATTTCCAGCATCTAGATACTCTTGATGCCACATATTTTGCATGCCCGACACCAAATCCCAGGATGGACATTCTCCTCCAAGGTCTGTCATGGCAAGAGATTACCAGATAGGGAAGAATATTCCTTGGAGAAAGTGTAACATTCCAACTGATTTGTGGGAATGATCAGAATAGGGAAAGAGTATTCGGGTTGGCATTTAGAATCTTGCGTCCATCTGTCAGGAGCACACAGAAGTCCAGTGTGGATGGTGTAGGGAACACACCACCTCCCAACTTACCTGTCATCCACCTCCTACCCAATTTGTGGCATAGTCTGTGAATCCTGCATGGACATCATGAGACATTGCAGAACCCAGAGAAGTGGAGTGCAAGCAAGTCACCCTAAACGCACGACAGACTGCTTAAGAAGATTTCTACAAATGAGATCTTAAATATATTTCTATGTCTTATGTGGTGCAGTGGTTTATTAAAGAAATGCACCAAACTGTTTTGCCTGTTGATAGCAGGAAACCGCACAACACACAGGCCAGCATTATCTGAGACGCATTCTGTTCATCTGAAGGTTTGATTTATTTTTGTGGTGGATTTAGCTAAAGATTTGGGATGATACATAAAATCATTTCAAAGAAATTCTGCCATGATTTGGTTGACATTTTATGCCTTTCAATTTGTTGCTCAGTGTAGCATTTTTGATAAGACTACATTATGTAGATGATGGCCATCATAAATTCAGTTCCATAAGCTCTCAATGTTGTGCATTGAGGATTAGCAATGCTTTAGAGCAATTGTTACCAATGCCTCTAGATGGCACTTGAGTTCAATCAATAAGTTCATTTGAGTTTTGCTTCATAAGCCAGTAGAATGAACTTCAAAAGCCAGTGGAATGAATTGTTGTTGTTGGCTATTCCTTTTGGCCTGAACTTGGAATTAGCAGATGTCTACCTCAGGAAATTGCCAGGTTGTTCCAGGTTGTCCCAGGGTTGTGGTTTCGGGCCCCACGTTGGGCGTCAAGTTTTTTAGGGGCGGCACGGTAGTGTAGCGGTTAGCGTGTCGCTATTACAGCACCAGCGATTGGGGTTCGATTCCCGTTCGCTGTCTGTAAGGAGTTTATACGTTCTCCCGTGTCTGTGTGGGTTTCCTCCGGGTGCTCCGGTTTCCTCCCACATTGCAAAGACGTACGGGTAGGTTAATTTGGGTTTAAAATGGGCGGCGTGGACTTGTTGGGCCGGAAGGGCCTGTTACCACTCTGTAAAAATAAAAAAATTTAAAAAAAATTATTGGGGAGGCAGAGATAAAGAAACTTTCAAATCCTGTATTTTCTATGAATTCAGTTTTTTCAAGATAATATTTCAGTTTTGCATAATGAATTATGTAGTTGCTTATCTTTATCTAGTAAACACTTAATAGTGGTAGGATTTGAGTCTTTTTTCTCTACCTTTTTTAATACATCAACACTTTTGTCAGACGTATACCAGGAGGTATTTTTGTATTACAGTCTGCAAGTTAATGCGTAAGTGCACTTGCACCACAATTTTTTGATTAACAGTTTGTTTAAAAATCTTACTGTTTAACCTTAATCATGTTCCTGTATGCTATCTACAATCCACTTCACCCCTCCCCTTTTCCCCAACATCTCTGGAATATACAGTCATTGCAGATGCACTTAATATTGTTGAATTTTGGCTGTGTTTAAGCTCACAAAATGTTCACTTCAGCATCACTGAGAATGTGGAGCTTTTGGTTCTGATGCGTTCACAATCCAGGCTGGCAGAGGATCTTGTGCCTATCCAGAGGAAAATGTGGTTTGACGTGGCCTCCAGCACTACTTTGACATCTGGAAGCTCTGTAAACTCTATTTAATAAAAAAGAAAGCATATGTAACTCGTGAAACTGTTTGAAGTGGTAGCTGATATCTTTTAAGTATTTGTAATTAGATTGCATGTTTTGATGACAGCTTTGAGTAGACATGTGTTCTTTTGGTAATGATACCAAGTCACATTTCTCCTTCTCAATGTTCAATGCCTTTTGAGGTGAAAATTCTTTTTATTCAATGGCCTACAATGGGAAAGCTGTATGAGCAGTCTAGGTGTCTTCTGGCTTGTAAGAATATCTTGGGAAATGAATTTAAAGCTTTCATTCAACAGGCTATAGCTAATGGGACTGCAGATGCTGGAATCGGATGCTACACTCACCCCATCCCCTATCATCCTGTTTCTTTCCCCTCTTCCACCCGCTCCATCTGCCCATCACCCACACTCACCTCCCACTGGTTTACCTCCCCACTGTTCGCATGTGCCCTCTCACCTCCCTCACTGGATTCCATGCTCCACCTTCCTCTCCTATCTGATTCTATTAACTTCAGCCCTTTGTCACCTCCACCTATCACCTCCGAGCTTCTGTCACTATTTCCACTCCCCCGCCTCCCCCCCATCTACTTATCACCCTTCCTCACCTGGATCTTTCTAGTTCTTGCTCTGCGCCTTCCCTCCACCTTTTTATACTGGCTATCTCTCCTCTATCAGTCCAGATGAAGGGTCTCGACCCAAAACATCGACTGTCCATTTCCCTCCACAGATCCTGCCTTACCTGCTGAGTTCCTCCAGCATTTTGTGTGTTGCTATAGCTAAATGACCTTCTGTGTTTGACTGAGACTCTGGAGAAGGCTTATTTGGTGTAGGTGCCACTCTGCATATTCAAACTAATGAGGTTATAGTTTAGTATTTGGATAGACTTTGTCTCAAGTTTGCTAATCAGAGGAACAGACAAATTAACTTGAATGGCAGATGAGCCGAGGAATGTGCTTGGAGGAATATCAACACTGAAGACATGAAGATTTTCTCTTGGCATGAAGCATCTGGCACAGCTGGTCAGCTGTGTTAATTTGGTCTGGCTGTCATCTGGGCTGTGGATAGTGGACAGCAATTTAGCATCAAAGAGTTACTTGCATCAGACTGTGACTGGTTTCATCCATGAGCCTTGTGCTAATTAATAGCCCAGCCAAGGGGAATTTAACCTCATGTTCTTGTTTCCTAGACATCTGTAACTTGCTGCTTCCATATATTGACACACTTATTTACAACTGAGGCAATTTAGTTTTAGTCTGAATGTAAATGTCTAGCAGGTTGACATTTACCACCTTGGGAAATGGACAGCAGAAGATGCTGGGTATCTCATGTTCCCCAGTGCATGCATAATTTGGTTAGGGAATTACTGTTTGTCTCATGCCATGTTGCTCTAGTGTGTGTGTGTGTGTGTGTGTGTGCGTGTGCATAAAGCTACAATATAGAATTTGCAAAAGACTTTGCCTGTGGAAACACCTTTTTTGTCAAGAGTACACTTTAAGTGTCGGGAGAAAGTCTAAATTTAATCCCTCACATACTTTGTAAATTAACGTGTAAATGGGGGAATCTGCATTTTGGTCTAGGTGTTTTTGCCTGAATGTGACTGTTTTATAGTGGACCTTCATTTTGTATATTTTATTTGGCTGCAGAATTGGTGCTAAACTTGCCAGTATTGAGCTGAAACCACAAGCATACAATCCCAATTGGCAATTGACAATTCCCAGCTGGTGCAATCCCATGCACCAGTTTAGATTGGGGGATCGGCAGGGGAGAGAGTCAGCAGCTTTAAATTCCTGGCCGTTAACGTATTGGATGACCTGTTCTGAGCCCAGCATATAGATGCAATCACAAAGAAGGTGCACTAGCATCTTTACTTCCTTAAGAAGTTAAGGAAGTTCAGCTTGTCACTGAACACTCCAACAAACTTCTACAAATGTATTGTTGAAAGTATCCTGACTGGTTTGCATTATGGTCTGGTATAGCATTTCGAATGTGCAGGAATGCAAGAAGCTGCAGAGAGTAGTGGACTCAGCCTAAAATATCATGGGCAAATCCGTCCCCACCATCAATAATATCTACAGGAAGTGCTGCCTCAAGATTTATCTGATGTTGCCTAATCTGTCGAGTATTTCCACCTTTGTTTAACCTAACCAAGTGTTTTTTGTTCCCCCATCCGCGCCCCCCCCCCCCCCCCCCCCCCCCCCCAAGTAGAAGCCAAGTAATGACGTTCCTGAGAGAACTCCTGCTGGCTATTGAGGAATGCTTTATGTTGTATGGTAGGAATGAAGAGGAGTAAAATGGAGAGAGCTTTCAACATTGAGTACTGGGGTACAGTTTGGAACCACTGAAGCTATTTTGTTTATTTTGGGGAATGCATTAGCTTGATGCTATGCACTCTAATATACAGTTAAGTTGGCACTTAAGTAATTGACCATCTAACTCTTGTATGGTTCCAAGCCAGGTTTCTGCAGTAAGTGCTTAAACAACAATTGAAATTGGTTTATTATTGTCACTTGATACAATGAAAAACTTGACTTGCATACTGTTCATACAGATCAATTCATTACACAGTGCATTGAGGAAGTACAGGGTAAAAACAATACATACTACAGGGTAAAAACAATACATACTACAGAGTAAAGTGTCACAGCTATAAAGAAAGTGCAGTGCAGGTAGACAGTAAGGTGCAAGGTTATAACAAGGTAGATTGTGAGGTCAGGAGTCCATTGAAATGCTTGGATCACATAAGTTATTTAACATTTACATAATATTTTTGGTTAATTGCATTTGGAGGACTGTTCTGTTCTGGGCAAACCTGAGGAAATACATATTGGCCTTGGAGGTGAGGGAATGCAATGTAGATTCATTACTGAGGTTCAAAGAATTACATTAGGTGATTAAAAGCAAGAAGTCCTGGACTGTTGTTTGATAAGATATCTTTATTAGTCACATGTACATTGAAACACAGTGAAATGCATCTTTTGCATAGAGTGTTCTGGGGGCAGCCCGCAAGTGTCGACACACTTCTGGCGCCAACATAGCATGCCCACAACTTCCTAACCCGTATGTCTTTGAAATGTGGGAGGAAACCAGAGCACCTGGAGGAAATCCACACAGACATGGGGAGAACGTACCAACTCCTTACAGACAGTAGCCAGAATTGAAGCTGGGTCGCTGGTGCTGTAATAGCGTTAGGTTAACTGCTACACTACCTAGATGCTGGCTGACCTGTTGAGTATTTGCATCATTCTGTTTTTAGTTCATATTTACCAGCATCTGCAATCTTTAACATTGTGCTTAAATTATGAGAACAGGTTGTATAGACTGGGTTTGAAGTAATTGACATGTTTCAAATGATTTGATGATGTATTGTGGTGGTTGGGGTTGGAGAGTGGGGCACACCCAGCTAGCTCATAAAGTTAGGCTAGGTTGTTAAAGGTGAGTTTCTTAAACCCCAGATGCTTTTGGGGGCTGGCGGTCAATTAGGAATTTTACAACAAATTTTAAATAATGATGGAAAGGACTACAGGACCAAAGGATATGGAACCAAGGTTAGTAAAAGGTGTTATGTAACAGAATAAGAATGACATTATTGAATGGTGTGAACTAATTGATTGGTGGAATAGACTGGAGGGACTTAATGGTCTAGTCCTATACTTGAGGGCTACCTTCACTATGTTGTATGCTCCACACAGCTATCGCATTCTGCCTGCCACTCTGTTGCAGAAGATGTTAATTTGTATTATTTGAAGTATTTTGTTGTCCACCAATAAATCTGTAGCGTGAGAGTTGTAACACAACCGTACAAGAGAAGTGCAACTGAGCTACACTGTGGTGTGGGTTCAGGGATGTGTTTGGATGTAAGTCAACCACTGGCCCATGTGGTTAGAGAACAATGAGGTAATGAAGGGACAGGGAGGATGGTGAAAGGGAGACAAATAAATCTGGGTCCAATTTCCCAAGCTATAGTTACACGAAGGACATTAAACCCAGTTCCATAAAATTGCAGTGGTTTCATTTTAACCTAACTGTGCATTAGGAATTTAAAAGGTCTCGGGACAATATTTCTCCCTTCCATTCAAGTTGGAGAATTGGTTTTATTTTGATCCTCTCCCTTGCTCACCTTAACCCTCAAAGTGTATTATTTTTCTCCTCAAAATATTACCAGTTTTTTCTGACACAGAAGACCCATCATCTACTTTGGGGAAGAGTAAGTGCAAGTACTTTCAATACTGAGTGACCAGAGGCTGCGACACTCTCCATTTCCACAGAGTTAATTTGCTCTGTATCTGAAGAGCAATATGGCTGGAGACTGAAATTAGTTTTCAGAGGTCTCTAGAGGTAGTTGAGAAATGAAAGCTACAGTGGTTGGAGTCAATGGTGTCTGCTCCTGAGAATTCAGTCTGTTGGATTTGTCTGTACACCATATATAAAAACTAAATTTAAAAAAAAGAATAGAATTTCCAGAATGTGGTGCTAAGAAAGAAAATTGTCAGATCATTTTGAATTAAGTGACTTGGAAATAAAAGGGGTTTAATTTACCAGTATTGCTGACCCTATATTGTCTGACCTGGGAGTAATCTATATTTGTAATGAAAAATATATTAAAGTCGAATTTTTTTGCCTCTTCATTTCATTGTGATTCTGTCAAATAATCAGCAGGACCATTTTATGGAAAGGGAGGGAAGGAACAACCCATTGTTTTCTGCCCAAGATAAATGTGATACTGATGCTATTTCACAGATGTAATCATGATTTCAGGTTCCGTAAATGGGTACATACATTTTATTTCCCTCCCTTTCGGTGTTGTATATCGAGGGTAGATACTTCTGTGTAATATCACTTTTTTCCAAGTATGGATGGATTTGAATACTGAACAATTCACATTATCATTTGGACAAATGTTCTGCTGTACAATGTGCTTGAAAATCAGGCATTTGTCAAGTCTTTCGGCTTCATGGTCTGCATTTGGATCAACAGAGATTAGATTTCAAAAATACTTAACTGAATGTAACATGCTTTGAAAAACTTGCAAATGTGAAAATCTCCATGTAAATACAGGTTGAGGAGCTTAATGGGCTACTGCTGAGGTTGTATATACAGATCAAAAGGGTGCAATGTATGTGGTCTGAGGCTCCATGATAAATAGGAAAAAGAGACACTTATATGGTACCTGGAGAAGTATTCCTGTCCTTAACCCCTGATTAGCCATGTGCTAATCTTTAAATTATCCCCTACTCCTAGACTGGAATCCATGTATCACTCTATTAATTCTAATCTTAATTCTTCCTAAAGTGTGGTGTCCTGAACTGCTCTCAGTACTGCAGGTGTGTTCTACCTGGGGGTTTGTACAGCTATGGCATGTAACCACTTGAACTCCAGTCCTCAGGATTTAAAGCCAAGCATTTTAGTGATTCACACCACCTAGCTTTTCTCACTTGAAAGTGAATGCCTAATAGATATGTTAACGTATACTTGTGGTTTACCATTCATTTATAGATTAGATTTGACCAGATTAGCAGTTAGCGTAACGCCATTACAGCGCCAGCGACCCAGGTTCAATTCCAGCTGCCATCTCTAAGGAGTTTGTACGTTCTCCCCATATCTGCGTGGGTTTCCTCTGGGTGCTCTGGTTTCCTCCCACATTCCAAAGATGTACAGGTTAGGAAGTTGTGGGCATGCTATGTTGGTGCCGGAAGCGTGGTGACGCTTGTGGGCTGCCCCCAGAACACCCTACGCGAAAGATGCATTTCACTGTGTTTTGATGTACCTGTGACTAATAAAGATATCTATCTAGTTTATTGTCACTTATGCCAGGGTGCAATGAATTTCCTTGTTTGCATGAAGCTCACAGAGTAAACAGTGTACATGTTAATAATAAATACAACAGTAAATACAATGATGAATGTAAAACAGCAGAATGGTGCAAAGGTAGAAAGATTCATAGTTATACAGCTCAGGAACAGGCCCTTTGGCCCAACTCATCCTTGCTGACCAAGGTGCCTATCTACATAATCCCATTCGCCTGTATTTGGCCCGTAACCCTCTAAATCTGTCCAAGTGTCTTTTAAATGTTGTAATTGTACCGGTCTCTACCACCTCGTCTGGCAGCTCATTTCATATACCCACCACTCTCTGTGAGAAACCTATCCCTCAGGTTCTCTTTAAGTCTTTCCTCTCTCACCTTGGGTCTATGCCCTCTAGTTTTAGACATCCCTATCCTGAGAAAAAGACTGACTATATCTCTATGTACACCCATCATAATTTTATAAATCTTCTATAATGTCACCGCTCGGCCTCCTTCACTCCAGGGAAAACAGTTCCAGTCTATCCAATCTCTCCTTTTAACTAAAGCCCTCCAGCCCAGGCAACATTCCTGTGACCCTTTTCTGTACTGTCTCGAACTTCGTCACTTCCTTAGTCACTCCCTAATGTGGTGACCAGATCTCCAAGCGTAGCCTAATTGATGAGTTGTGCAACTGTAACGTGACATCTCAATTGCTATAAGTGCCTCTACAAGTGAAGGCAAGCATGCCATATGCTGCCTTCACCACTCTGTCTACCTGTATCATCACTTTCAAGGAGCTATGTACTTGTACCCAAAGGTCTCACTGTTCAGTAACACCCCCCAGGGTCCTACCATTTATTGTGTATGTTCTGGCCTGGCTTAACTTCCCACTTATCTGAGTTAAATTCCACCAGCCATACCCTTGTCCACTTTCCCAGTTGATCTAGATCCTGTTGTAACTTTAGACAACCATCTTCATTGTCCACTATACCACCAATTTTGGTGTCATCTGCAAACTTACTAATCATGCCACCTACATTCTCATCTAAACCATTAATATATATGACAAACAAACAAGGATCCAGCACCAATCCCTGTGGCACACCATTGGTTACAGGTCTCCAATCTGAAAAGCAGCTCTCCATTACCATCCTCTGCCTCCTACCACAAGCCAATTTTGTATTCAATTTGCTTTCTCACCCTGGATCCCCTGCATTCTAACCTTCTGGACCAGCCTCCCATGCGGGAACTTGTCATGTCTTTGAAGTCCATGTAGAATAACATCCACTGCCCTTCCCTCATCAATCCTCTCGATCACCTCTTCAAAACAAATCGGATTTGTGAGACGTGCTCTCCCATGAACAAAGCCATACTATGCCTAATCAATCCTTGCCCTTCCAAATGCAAATAAATCCTGTCCCTCAGAATCCCTTCTAGTAACTTTCCTACCACTGATGCAAGGCTTACTGGTTTGTAGAACCCTGACTTGTCCTTGCAGTCCTACTTAAATAAAGACACAGCATTAGCTATACTCCAGTCTCTCGGTACCTCAGCTGTGGCTAATGAAGATACAAAAAATCTCGCCAGGATTGCAGCAATCTCCTTCTTCACTTCCTGCAAAGTCCTAGGATACACCTGGTCAGGCTCCAGGGATTTATCCACCTTTATGCACTTCAAGACTGACAACACCTCCACTTCATAACGTTGATAATCTTTGGGATATCACTGTTCTCTTCCCTGAACTCATTAGCTTCCATGTCCTTTTCCATGGTAACTACAGATGAGAAGTATTCATTGAAGACCTTGCTCATCTCCCATGGCTCCACACTGATACTTAAGGGTACTAACTCTCTCCCACTGGTTACCCTTTTGCTCTTACTATGTTTATTGAATCTTTTAGGATTCCCCTTTACTTTGTCTGCCAGAGCTGTCTTAAGGCCTCTTTTTGTCCTCCCAGTTTCCTCCTTAATTTACTGTTTTCATGTGCATTGCTAATAACGTATTCTATCTTGAAGCTAAACTTGGATCTGTATTTTGTCCCCTAGCCCATTAATAAATATTGTGAATAGTGGAAGCCCCAATATGGGCAATTTGCAACATCCATGAGCTACACTCTGCCAGTGTGAGTACATCCCCATTATCTAAACACTGTCAACCTATTTCTTAACCAAGACAAATGCTTTCGCTTCCATAACTATCTCAAGCATATGTCACAAACGGGTCCAAGTCTCCAAGTTATCAACCAACGTTGCCAAAAAATAGCCCTTTCCAAGCCTCCAAGTGAGATTGATTACCCTATGCAGAAATATATTGAGCTGCCAATGGTTGAATTGGCAATGCTGCAGAACACACAAACTGTGATTTAGACACCGTATTCTCTACAGTAACTCTGAATTGGTTTAATAAACAAAGGCTTAAATATAACAAACACTTGATTTCCTTTAGCACCTTTCATGAAACATCCAATGAAGCACTGAAGTGCAGTCACTGTTGTAACATGGGGCAGCAGCTCAGTTGCACACAAGATCATCTGTTGTTTTTAAATGTCGGTCAGGGATAGTTATTTAGGAGAACAGCCTCACTGTTTAAATGCTACCATGGTATCTTCTACATCCACTAAAGTGGGCTGGTGGGATCTCTATCTTCCCTGAAATATGGCATCCTTGACAATGCAACATTCTCTTAGTTTGCTGTTCACCTGGAAATGTGTTTGGGTCTCTGGAAGGAGGATGCTGTCCATAGTCCCTTCCCTTCACAAAGACTGCCTGTCCCAATAATAGTGACATCACTTGGGTTCCTCCTGTTGTGCGTTATCTGCTACCCAAGTCCTCATCAATGGTTTTGATACCTCTAGGGTGGACTATTGAAAAAGATGTGACTTGTCTTCCTCATTATATCCTCACTAAACTTCATGTCATCCAAATCAATGTTTCCTCTGTTCTTGTTTACAGTTAGAACCATTCATGCACCACCCCCATGCTTGCTGACCTACACTGGCTCCCACTGAAGCAAAACCTCAATTTTAACACTCTGACATTTCCTATCATACTCTCCATAGTTTCGCCCTTCCCTATCTTTGTAATCCTGTCTAGTCGCACAGTCCACTGACTTATCTGAGTTCCTGCAAAGCTGGTCCCTTTATTACAGTATGGTAGCATAGTGACTAAGTTAATAAACTAGCAGTCAGAATTCTGGAGCGTTAATTCAGAGAGACTAGTTTGAATCCTGTTATGGGATTTAGAGAATATAAATTTAAGCAAGTAAATAAATCTGGAGTGTTTATTTTTGGGGGGAAGAAAAGCTGGTCTCAGTAAAAGTAATTATGTTATTACTGGATTGTCATTAAAAACCCATCTGGTTCAGTACTGCCTTTCAGGGAAGACTTGTTGCAGCCTATAACTGACTCAAGACCCACAAGTGTGGGTGACTTTTGACTGCTACTTCTTTTCTGGGACGATTAAAGATGGTCAATGCTAGTGTTGCCAGTTACGTCAGAATTCCATAGATAGATTAATACAAAATTGTTTCACCATTGACAGCCATGCCTTCTGCTGCCAAGTCCCAAAGCTCTCTCCCTACCTCTTTGACTAAATTTTAGGTTCTTTGCCCTACTTGTGTGGCTTAGTGTCAAATGTTGTTTGACAATGCTCCTGCATACTTCATTGGTATGCTTTGCTTTGTTAAACTTACTATATGATTGGAAATTTAGTTTTGTTCTCGGAGGGAAGTGAACCATGACGAGAAAATTAACAAAAAGGCAGCCTTTAAACATAGAGTTGGTAGGCATCTCTTTGAATGTGCTTACATTGAAAGTTTTCTTTAAATAAATTTGTTTTTGTCAGGCCAAATGATCCATATTTTAAGACGTACTTACTTATTTTAAAAATAATTGTAAAGTGGTGAGGATGCTAATTACAAGATATGATGCATAGATATTTGATTGTTTCAGAGATCTGAGAATTGTTGAGATTATGCCTTTCTGCAATATTATCCCTTAAGAAGCAACCTTTCTATTGTACTTGGATTTGCAGGAATGGAAGTAGACAACATTATTTATGGGATTTTTGTTGCACATGCCACTGTTCTGACTTTATTACTGTGAACATATGGGGGAAGCAGATATCCTCAGCAGCGATGTTTCCCCAAAGCTGGGATTTGAAGTATGTATTCGAACAGCATTTTGGGAACTTGAAATAAATCAATTCCAGGGAGCTCAAGAGGTCAATTTATTTTTTTCTTATGAAAGCTAAAGTAACTTGTGGAGCCGCATTACTAACCCTCGAATGTCTTGCAAGAGACTGCTACATTTAAAACTTGTTTTTATCCCCATAGCCAAGCCTTTTTATGTGTTGCATTTAATGCTACTACGGCAGATGTTCAGTCACAGGGGAAATGAAAGCAAATTGCATTCTCGGGTGGAGATGGGATCTGAATGGAGCTTAATTTTGCCATGTTGGCCCAGTAATGGGAGATTTCTCTGCTGTTTTGAAGTCTCTTAGAAGTTTCAATTACCAAATGTGTACACTTACCTTCCTTTCCATCACATAGAAAGATACGGAAGGGGACCGTTCATTCTATTGTACCCTTGGTGGCGTGTTGAATGAGCCGTCAGTGGACTGTGGGCTGGATGGGATTACAGAGATAGGGAAGAGCATAACTATGGACAAAAATGATAGGATATGTCAAATTGTTAAAACTGAGGTATTGCTTCACTAGGATAAGATAAGGTATCTTTATTAATCACATGTACATCGAAACACACAGTGAAATGCATCTTTTGCGTAGAGTGTCCTGGGGGCAGCCCGCAAGTGTCACCACGCTTCCGGCGCCAACATAGCATGCCCACAACTTTCTAACCCGTACGTCTTTGGAATGTGGGAGGAAACCCATGCAGACATGGGGAGAATGTACAAACTCCTTACAGACAGCGGCCGGAATTGAACCTGGCTCGCTGGAGCTGTAATAGCATTACGCTAACCGCTACACTACCGTGGAATCAGTGTAGGTCAGCACGTTTGGGATACTGCACGCACATTTAGTTCCACTGCCCCACCAACTCTCCCGTAGCCCTGCAGAAAATATTCTTTTCAAGTACATATTCTTTTTGCTATTTGAAAGTTATTACTAAATCTACTTCTGGCATCCTTTCAGGCATCATGTTGGAGATCAAAACAACTTGCTGAGGAAATCAAAAAAAAAGTGCAGATAGTTCATGCAGGCTAAAATGGGGGTGACCATTGGGATAGGCTGTAAGCAAGGTTTTCTGGTGAATGAGTGAATGGGAGCAATTAGAGAGTGAGGTCATAGTCAAAAGAATGTAGGAGCTGCAAAACACAGAGCAGGAAGACGTGCCCGGCAGGTCAGGCTGGGCATGTCCTCTACACCCAGAGGAAAAAGAGCAAAACATAGAAAACCAACAAATCAGCTGAGCCAATGTCACAGATGGATGACTGATACAGACAGAAGTCACGTTGCCTGAAGTTGTAAAATTCAATATTAAATCTGGGAGGCTGCAGCATGCCTGGACAGAAGATGGTGTGCTGTTCCTCATGCTTGCATTGGCCTTTTTGAAATAGTACAGAGGTGAATTAGGTCAGAGTGGGATGGCGAATTAAAGTGGCAGGCAACGGAAGCTCAGGGTCACCCCAGTGGACTGAGCCCAGGTGTTCTACAAAGCGATCACCCAATCTGTGTTTGGATCCTCCAATGTAGTGGAGACCACGTGAACATCGAATGCAGAACACTAGATTGGAAGAAGGGCAAATGAATTACTGCTTTACCTGGGAAGACTGTTTGGGTTACTGGATGGTGGGAAGGGAAGAGGTGAAAGGACAAGTGTTACATCGCCTGCAGCTGCAAGGGAAAGTGAGAAGGGGGTGGTTGGTGGGAATGGAGGAATGGAATGGAAGTGGACTAAGAAGTCACAAAGAGAGTGGTCCCTGTGAGATGCTGAGAGGGAGGAGAGGGGAAGATGTGTCTGATGGTGGAATCTCTTTGAAGGTGGTGGAATTGTGGTGAATGATCCATTTGAATGCAGAGGCTGGTCAGGTGGAAGGTGAGGACCAGGGGAACTCCTATCCTTGTTTTGTCCCGGGGGGGGGGGGGGTGGGTGGGAATGAGAGCAGAGGCATAGGAAATGGATGAGATGTGGTCAAAGGCTTTGTCACCAATGCGACAGGGAAAAGCTATGGTTCAAGAATAACTTGCTGAGGATGTTTGCTTCTCATAAAAGGTATCTAAGTCCATTAAAAGAAGAAAGGGAAGTGATAGTGGAGGTTCTGACCATCATTTTCTAGTCCCATGGGTGCTAATGTGGAATCTTTGTTTAAAAAAGTGGTAGAGGCACAGACTGAGTAATTACAGGCCAAAGAACCATGGGCAAATTATTGGAAAGAATTCTGAGGGAAGGTGTAAAGCAGAATTTAGAAAGATCCAGGTTAATCATGGATAGTCAGTGCAAGTTTATTAAAGAGAGATCTTGTCCGACTTATTTCTAGTTTCCTGTCGCTGCCTGACCTGAGTATTTTCAGTGTTTTCTGTTGTTTTACATCTCGCCTTACTAATTTGATTGACCTTCCACATTTCTCATCCAAAAAATTCAATGAGGGTGGTGTATTTGATGTTGTCTACATTGATTTTAGCAAGGTGTCCAACATGGTTTCACATGGCAGACTGCTCTTGCAAGTAAAAGCCCGTGAGATTCAAAAGAAAGTGTTGTTGGAACCCAGACTGGTCAGCTTTGGTAACTGGAGGGTTGTATGGAGTGGAGTTCTGATGGGTTTAGTGCAAGGTCCCTTGTGATTTTGTAGTGGTTAAGTAGTTTAACCATGGGAGCATGATTATTAAACTTGCAGATGATAATATCATTTTTAATTGTTAGATCTGGTTCCTGGTGAAACCACAGTAAGGTTTGCTTTAGGAAATACATCAGTACTTTGAAATACAGCTATTAATGATGAGATGAGATATCTTTATTAGTCACATGTACATCGAAACACACAAATACATCTTTTGCGTAGAGTTTTCTGGGGATAGCCCGCACGTGTCGCCACGCTTCCGGTGCCAGTGTAGCATGCCCGTGACTTCCTAACCTGTACGTCTTTGGAACGTGGGAGGAAACCCATGCAGACACGGGGAAAACGGAATTGAACCTGGGTCGCTGGTGCTGTAATAACATTACGCTCACCGCTACACTACTGTGCCTGCCCATGGCATCTCCTTCTGTGCAGTCCACGTGACAATGATGCCATCAATGACATCATCAAAATAGTTGCATACCATATAGTGGAAATGAGGTCAATAGTTAGGAAGAATGTTGTACACTATAGAAGATATCAAAGGCCTGGTTAGATAGGCAGAAAAGAGACTAAATGAATTCATTCCAGTGAAGGGTGAGGTATTGCATTAGGGGAGGACAAACAAGGCAAGGAAATATAAAATAATTGATAGGATACAAGATATAGAAAAAAAACAATCTTGGAATGCATGTCTACAGATCACTCAAGGCAGTAGGGCAGGTAGATGAGGTGTTTTTAAAAAAAAACAAATGGGGTACTTAATAAAATGGGCAATGCTAGAAATACAATTCAGGCAGTATCTGTGGAGGGAAAAAGAGTTACTGTGTCAAGTTAATGACCTTCCATCAGAACTGGGAAAAGTTAGAGAAAAAACATCAAATTATAGAGAAGTAGACATATTGAAAGAGATGTGATGGGGTAGAGGGCAGAAGAGATTGAATGCCAAAAGTGGTGGTGGAGCTGGTTGGAAGATGATGATACAGTAAATGTGAATGACAGAAGGTTGGATGGGGGATGTGTAGAGAGGAGAACAGCAGAATCTGATGGTGCTTATTATCTCTATATTGAGTAGTAATGTTGGAGTTCGAAATAAAGCCTTCAACTTGAAGCACGGAAAATCCTGAATGCACAAGCGTCTGAGCTGATACTGTGCTTAATTAGAAATTAGTGCAAATGACATTGCATCCTTCTACCTTATTATTGGATGTGGCAGTTCAAGCAATTAACCAATTGTAAAAAGTAAGCCCATCTGCTGTACTCCATATCTACTTCAGTGAGTAGAGATGTCATTATAGTTTCTGAATTTTAAATTCTTCCTTGAATTAGAGTTTGAGAAATCAATTGAATTTAGCAAATTAATGTTTTTAGGGCCAAAATAATTGTAAACTTTTATGTTTAGTCAGCTCATAACTTAAATGATCAATTAAAATATGAAATGTTTGATATTGAATTTCTTTTAACAAAGGAAAATTTTGTCCCGCAGGGTAGGCTGCTCTGGAAGGTTAGATCGCATGGGATCCAGGGAGAGCTGGGTAACAGGGTACGGGATTGGCCTGATGGTAGGAAGCAGAGGGTGATGGTGGCGGGTTGTTTTTCGGACTGAAGGCTCGTGACTAGTTGCGTGCCTCGGATCGGTGCTGGGGCTATTGTTGTTTGTCATCTATACCAACAATTTGGATGAGAACGTACAAGGCCAAGTCTGTAAGTTTGCAGATAACACTAAAAAAGGTGGTATCATAGACAATGAAGAAGGTTATCAAGAATTACAGCGGAATCTTGATCAGCTGGGTAAGTGGGCCAAGGAATAGCACGTGGAGTTTAATTTGCATAAGTGGGAGGTGTTGCACTTTGGAAAGTCAAATCCAGGTAGGACTTTCACAGTGAACGGCAGGGCCCTGGGGAGTGTTGTAGAACGGAGGGACCTTGGAGTAGAAGTACCTGATTTCCCGAAAGTGGCGTCACAGGTAAATGGTAGTGAAGAAGGCTTTTGGCACATTGGCCTTCATCAGTCAGAGAATTGAGTACAGAAGTTGGGATGTTATGTTGCAGTTATACAAGATGTTGAGGCTTCACTTGGAGTATTGTGTTAAATTTTGTTCACCCTGCTATAGGAAAGATGCCATTAGGCTGGAAAGAGTGCAGAAAAGGTTTGCAAGGATGTTGCTGGGACTCAAGGTTCTGGCTTATAGGGAGAGGTTGGGCAGGCTAGGACTTTATTCCTTGGAGTATCAGAGACTGAGGGGTGATCTTATAGAGGTGAATAAAGTCATGAGGGACATGGATAGGGTGAATGCACTCAGTCTTCTACCCAGATTGGGGAATCAAGAACTAGAGGGCATAGGTTTAAGGTGAGAAGGGAAAGATTTAATAGGAACCTGAGGGGCAAATTTTTCACACAGAGGGTGGTATGTATATGGAACGAGCTGCTAGAGGAAGAGGTTGAGGTAGGTACAATACCAATATTTAAAAGACAATTGGACAGGTACATGGATAGGAAAGGTTTAGAGGGATATGGGCCAAACACAGGCAGATGGGACTAGCTTAGATGGGCACCTTGGTTGGCGTGGACGAATTGGGCCAAAGAGCCTGTTTCCATGCTGTACGGCTCTGACTTGATTACTACTGCAGCTACCACCACTGTATCACCAATACTTTTCTCAGTTCAGCCACTTCTCCTTCCTGCATGGATTTAAGCCTTGAAGCAACAATTGGCAAGAAGAATTATCCATCTGAGATAGAGAAAATAGACTTGGAGTGTATCCATAATTTGTTGTTTCTGATTTTAGTGTGTTTATGTTCCATTTTGAATTCACTGGATGATCTGATTAGGTTGTTGAACGTGTTAAAAACATTCAAATTAGAATAGGAGATAGTGTGAAGGATCATTGCAGGAAAGAGAGGTATGGAAGTATGATGAGAGTTGGAGCAGTAGATAAATTTCAAGTTGGCAATAACACACATAGAATGGCAAAGTTTTGAGGTATTAAGTTGGTGTAAAGATTTGCATATCAAATTACCAAGAGACTGGATAGACTGGGGCTGTTTTCCCTGGAGTGTGGGAGACTGAGGGGTGACCTTATAGAGATGTATAAAATCATGAGGACCATAGATAAGGTGGAAGGTTACAGTCATTTTCCCAGGATAGGGGAGTCTAAAACCGGAGGGTTTAAGGTAAGAGGGGAAAGAGTAAAAGGAAACCTGAGGGGCAAGTCTTTGAGTGGTGGGTATGTGGAACAAGTTGCCAGAGGAAGTGGTACAGGTAGGTATAATTATACCATTTAAAAGACGTTTAGATGGGTACATGGATAGGAAGGGTTTAGAGGGATATGGGTCTAACATAGGCAAATGGGACTAGCTCAGGTATGAGAGCCCTTTTCACATTTTCATTCATTTAGCCTCTCTCTAAGTCAAATACTCCTGGTATATAGCTCTGTGGGCAATGAGTATGCTGCAGTATCTGAACTAGGGGGCTAATTGTCGTGTGTGAGCTACAATGGCAAGCACTGGCAAGATTAGTATTTGAACTGAGAGATGGTACCTTTTGAGGAATGTTAGAAGAGTCTTCTGTTTACTAAGATAAAGCATGTTCTGGTGCCTTGTAAACCTTTTCACACAAAGCCACCTCCTCTCCATTTATCCTGTGAAACCTTCTGGTGACCATGGAGAAGAGTCGTTATCATTTGTTGGACAGATGGAGAAGATCATAATTTGAGACCATAAATATAAGATGGTCACTAATGACCCCAGGAGGGGATTCGGGAGAAACTTTCTCCTTGTAGTGTGGAATGTGTTGCACTACAAGAATTTGAAGTGAACTGGGTTGACCTTTAAGGTGAACAAATTAAGAAGAATGTAGGAGGTTGCATTGATCATAGCTGGATGCAGGGGTGGGAACAGGCGAGATCAATTGGGCCGACTGGGCTATTTTTGTGCTGCACATCCAGTGAAATTGGCTTATTATGTTCAATGCATTTCAGCTAAGCCTGAATTAAAAACAAAAAAAAATGTTGGAACTGCTCAGCAAGTTGAGCAGCATCTATAGAGATAGTCAAAACAATTAACATTTCGGAGACAAGACATAAGAATGTAAGAAATAGAAGCAGGAGTAGGTTATTTATCTGGCTGTGGCTTCTGTATCATTCAAATAAGATCATGGTTGATCTTTTACTTAAGCATCAGTTTCCTGCACTAATCCCGTATTTGTCAATAACTAAAAATCGATCTATCTCTTGAAAGTACTGTGAGTTCCACACCCCTTTTGAGTAGATAATTCCAAAGATTCATTGCTTACTGGGTGAAAGAACTTCATCTCTTCATTTTTTTTTGAAGCGACTTGTTGATGAGCCCACCAGGGGATCGGCTGTTTTGGATTGGGTGCTGTGTAATGAACCGGAGGTGATTAGGGAACTAAAGGTAAAGGAACCACTGGGAACTAGTGATCACAATATGATTGAGTTCAGTTTCAAGTTTGAGAAGGAGAAGCTGATAACTGGTGTATCGATATTTCAGTGGAACAAAGGAGATTACAATGGTATGAGAGAAGAGTTGACCCAAATTGATTGGAAGAGTAAGCTAGCTGGAGGGACAGCGGAGGAGAAATGGAAGGAATTTCTACAGGAAATAAGGAAAATGCAGGATAGATATATTCTAAGAAAAAAGAAGGTTTTGAATGGAAAAAAGGCACAAATGTGGATAACGAGAGAGGTGAAGGCTAAAATAAAAGTAAAAGGGGCGGCGTACAAAGAAGCAAAAATTAGTGGGAAAACAGAAGACTGGGAAGCTTTTAAAAACCTGCAGAGAGAAACTAAGAAGGTCATTAGGAAAGAAAAGATGAATTATGAAAGGAAGTTGGCGGATAACATTCGAAAGGATACTAAGAGTTTTTTTAAATATATAAGGAGTAAAGGAGAGACACGGGTTGATATAGGACCAATTGATAATGGTGCAGGAGATATTATAATGGACAATAGAGAGATGACAGAGGAATTGAATGAATATTTTGCGTCGGTCTTCACCGTGGAGGACATCAGCAATGTGCCGGTTAGTCAGAAGTCTCACAAAATGGAACTGAGTTCAGTTAAGATTACTAGAGAGAAGGTGCTAGGAAAACTAAATTAGCTAAAGACTGATAAGTCTCCCGGACCGGATGAGGTGCATCCCGGGTTCTGAAGGAGGTGGCTTTAGAGATAGCGGAGGCATTGGCGATAATTTTCCAGGAATTGATAGATTCCGGCATGGTTCCGGAGGACTGGAGGGTCACAAATGTAGTTCCGCTGTATAAGAAAGGAGGGAGGCAGCATAAAGGAAATTACAGACCTATTAGTCTGATGTCAGTGGTGGGAAAGTTATTGGAATCTATCCTCAAGGATGGGGTTACGGAATACCTAGAGGCGCAAGGCAAGATAGGTCCTAGCCAACATGGTTTTGTGAAGGGAAGATCCTGCCTGACCAACCTATTGCAGTTTTTTTGAAGAAATCACAGGTAGGGTGGATAAGGGAGAGGCGGTAGATGTTGTGTATTTAGACTTTCAAAAGGCCTTCGATAAGGTGCCTCATAAGAGACTGATTAACAAGGTGAGAGGTCATGGAATTACGGGTAGGATAACAGAATGGGTGGAACATTGGCTGGTTGGCAGGAAGCAAAGGGTGGAAATAAAAGGATCTTGTTCTGGTTGGCTACCGGTTACTAGTGGTGTTCCGCAGGGGTCGGTGTTGGGGCCACTCCTTTTTACCTTGTACATTAACAATTTGGATGATGGAATAAATGGTTTCGTGGCTAAGTTTGCGGATGACACCAAGATAGGGGGAGGAGTAGGGAGTATTGAGGAGATAGGAAGGTTGTAGAGAGACCTAGACAGTTTAGGAGAATGGGCAAGGAAATGGCAGATGAGATTCAGTGTTGAGAAATGTGCAGTTGTACACTTTGGAAACAGAAATAAGTGGGCAGATTATTATCTAGAAGGAGAGAAAATACAAAGTATGGAAGTACAAAGGGACTTGGGGGTACTCGTGCAGGATACCTTAAAAGTTAACCACCAGGTCAGATCGGTGGTAAAGAAAGCGAATGCTATGTTGACATTCATTTCAAGAGGTATAGTGTATAAAAGTAAGGAAGTGTTGATGAGGCTCTATGGGGCACTAGTGAGGCCTCATTTGGAATACTGTGCATAGTTTTGGGTCCCACATCTTAGGAAAGATGTGCTGATGTTGGAGAGGGTTCAGAGGAGATTTACGAGGATGATTCCAGGAACGAAA
This sequence comes from Pristis pectinata, assembly GCF_009764475.1. Lineage (NCBI taxonomy): Eukaryota > Metazoa > Chordata > Chondrichthyes > Rhinopristiformes > Pristidae > Pristis > Pristis pectinata. Next base: position 131,418,136 of record NC_067407.1, read on the forward strand.
GGGCTTATGTATGATGAGCATTTGTCGGCTCTTGGACTGTACTCACTGGAGTACATAAGAATGAGAGGGGACCTCATAGCGACATTTAAAATGTTGATAGGAAAGGACAGAGTAGATGTGGCTAGGCTGTTTCCCTTGGTGGGTGAGTCCAGGACCAGGGGGCACAATCTTAGAATTAGAGGGTACAGTTTCAAAACAGCGATGAGGAGAAATTTCTTTAGCCAGAGGGTGGTGAATTTGTGGAACTCCTTGCCACGTACAGCAGTGGAGGCCAGATCAGTGGGGGCATTCAAGGAAGAGATAGATAGATATCTAAATAGTAGGGGTATCAAGGGATATGGGGATAAGGCCGGAAATTGGGATTAGAATTTTTTTTTCTCTTCCCCCTTTCCCCCCCCCCCCCCCATTCCCCATTTCTCATTTCTTTTTTTCCCTTTTCCTTGGAGCAGACTCGATGGGCCGAATGGCCTGCTTCTGCTCCCTTGTCTTGTGATCTTGTGATCTCACAACTGAATGGCTAATGTGAGTCTATGATCCAGATTGTAGACCCCATATCCAGGGGAAATATCATCACTGATCTGCCTTGTCAATCCCTGTAAGAATTTTGTATAGCTCATTGAGATCATCCCTCATTCTTCTAAACTTGAGAGAATTGGTCTCGTGTTCTTAATTTCCTCTCATAGTACAATACTCTCTCCATTGCCTCACCCCAATCTTAGGAATGAACCTCATGAATCTGCATAGTGATTCCTCAGTTGCAAGTAAGTAGAGAAATGGGATCTACACGCAATATTCCAGGTGTGATCTTACCATAGCTCTACATGATTCTGGATAGATGGGTGTTCCCTGCCTTTTGTACTTGTTTTAACTTTGTATTTATTATTTGAATGTTAGCCATTGCTTGTTAATGGGAACATGTTATTTTCCTCAGTCTACCACGGCCAACTCACACCTCATACCTTCATAGTTTGCTTTGTTTAGATTTAAGACTCAGGTTTCAGGTTGAACAAGATCACTTTTAACCTTAGTGTAAAATTCTATTATTATTATGATCACTTTTCCCCAAAGACACATTAGCTACAAGTTCTTGTTTTAACTGAACTTTTTTGACTAAAGAATACCCTATCTGTGCCCTTTTGTAAACCAGTACGTTGGTTCTTCAAAACCGACCTAGAGAACCATCTCCTGTACAGTTCATGAACTTGTCCTCCACAATACTACTGTTAATTTGTTTTGCCTGTTTTTATGTGGAGTATATTGTTATTATATTACTCTTGGTATATGCAGCACTAATTTCCAGAATCATACCATGCCCTACATTACAACCACTGCTTGGTGGCTTGTTGACAGCTTCCACCAGTGACTTCTCCCCCTTGCTCTTCCTTAGCTCCATCCAAACTGATTCTGCTTCTTGGCTGGCTGAATGAAGCTTCTTTCTCTTTATAGTCTTTATCCCATTCATCATTGTCAGAGCTACCCCTCCTCCTTTTCCATTTTGTCTTCTTTTTTTCATAGAGTTATACAGCAGGCAAAAAACAGACCCTTCAACCCAACTCATCCATGGCCACCAAGATGTCTATCTGAGCAATCCCATTTGGCCCATATCCTTCTACACCTTTCCCATCCATGCACTTGTCCGAATGTTTTTTAAACATTATAATGTTACCTGCCTCTACCACTTCCTCTGGTAGCTTGTTCCACATACCCGCTGCCTTCTGTGTGAAAGACTTGCCTCTCAGATCTTTCCCCTCTCACCTTAAATGAATGTCCTTTAGTTTTACACTCCCCTACCCTGGGAAAAAGACTGTGACTATCTACTCTATCTATGCCCCTCATAACTTTATAAACCTCTCTAAGCTTCACCTCTCAGCCTACTTTGCTCCAGGGAAAACAGTCCCAGCCTATCCAATCTTTCCATTTAACAAGCCTTCTAGTCTAGGCAACATTCTTGTGAATCTTTTCTGTCCCCTCTTCAGCTTAAATCACATCCTTCCTACAGTGTGGTGACCAGAACTGCACACAATACTCCAAGTGCAGTCTAACTAATGCTTGCACAACTATAACATGACTCTTGTACTCGAAAGGTTAAGTACCTGAGAATATTTAGCGCCTGAGTTAGTTGCTTTGCAGTCCTGACTCTGTACTGACTGTTAGATCAGATTCAGTTATTTAAATTCATGCCATTAATATACCAATTTTGAATGATATGTGCATTCAGATTGTCACGAACCAGCAACAAAAGAAACACACTGAGCATGATTCAGTGTTAAAAACTATTTTATTAATCACTACTTATGACCATACATAAAATAAAAGTAAAAATGTTAGTATGTTAGAATTCAAAAATGTTAAACCTTGAACGTTAATCCCAAAACTAAACTCTTTGTGTGCGTGTGACAAAGTCCCAAACTCCAAGTTCAGGAATGGTTCTTAAAGTTCAGTTCCGCAAGCCATAAGGCGAAACATGAGCAAGGGCTTCTTCAACAACCACCGTTGTCTGAAGATGAGATGTAGACGTAGAGAAACATAGAGAGAGTAAATACGAAATCCAAATGTTCCACGATGGAACCCAAACGACACTTAAGTGTTTACTCGGTAGTGACTTCCTCACCCTGAAAAGCATCCTTCTCGTGGTCGTCCACACACAAATACCTGTTTCCTTCTACAGGTCAGCAACAAAGTGAACTCCACCGGATTACTTCCAATTTCCATACATGGATTTCAGTGGCAGACACAGTTATTGTTTCTCATCCATTGGTAGAGAAAACTAGCAGGCTGGTGTCTCTCTCCCTTCTCTCTCTCTTCTTCTGCCTTCTTCAACAACGTCATTACGTCCTTTAACTTCTATTGACGTAAGCACGCCACACACACTCTCACACTCTCTCACTCTCTCACTCTCTCACACTCTCACACTCTCACACTCTCACACTCTCTCACACACTCACACTCTCTCACACACTCACACTATCTAAAAGGGACATTCACTGAGTCCGTAACAGGATAAAGAATCTTCAATTGTCAGTTTTTCTTACTCTGACTCTAATTGGATGTATACTTTTCCTGAGACATTGTGGTTATCGTTATCCACCACTAGTTAATTTAAAGCCTCATTCACAGCCCTAGTTTATCAATTCACTCGGATACTAGTCCCAGCTTGATTAAAGCAGAGCCTTATCCGAAGAACTCCCTCTTTCCCCAGTACTGGTACCAGTGCGCCATGAATTGCAATGCCTTTTCAATCTCCCTTCACTCATTCAACCTCTGATCTTATTGCCCTCTGGAGTTTGTATATAGTTCAGATAATAATCTGGAGATTTTTACCTTTGTGGTTCTGATTATTCCTTTATATTCCTTTATCAGAACCACTTTGTTAGTCCTCTCTCTTTCATTGGTTTCCACATGGATCACAATAGCTGGCTCATTCCCTCCAAGTTCCTCTTCATCCTGTTAATTCTGGCACCAGGTAGGCAATGTAACCTTTGGGATCTGCACTCGTGCTGCAGAGACCATTGTTCACCTCTGGAACTATACTGTCCCCTTCCACTCGTGCATCCCTTTTCTCTCCCCAAAGTTGAATGTCTCTCTGTGCCATGATGCTGTGGTCAGTTTGCTCATCCTTTTGCAGACTCTGATCTTACCCATCAGACCACAAGAATTTTGTATTTTTTGAAAAGGGCAAGGGATGATGTTTCATGTAATCTTCTGAATCCCTTTACCTGCTTCACTTACAATCACACCCTCCATCTTTCTTGATCAGTTGTACAGTGCTTAAGGGGGTGTGATTGCCTCTGGGAACAAATTGCCCAGGTCATTGTCTCCCTCTCTGATGCGTCACAGTGTTTGAATGTGGGATGCCAACTTATCAGCTCCGAGCCAAGGATCCTCAAGCTACAGAATCCAAAACTGAGACACTTGTGATGCATCAGGGAGGGAGATGATGACCTGGGCAATTTGTTCCCAGAGGCAATCACACCCCTTAAGCACTGAAGACCTGGTCAGTTCAAGCAGGACAGAAAGTATGACACTGAGTGAAACAGGTAGGGGGATTCAGAAGATCTCTTAGGTTTCCATCAGCTCTCACATGCTTTTCTACACCCAATCACCTGTCCTTCCATCCCTGTCTTAATTAAATTTAACTATTTAATGCCATTTATTATTTAAGTGTAGCCCTGCACCTTGGCCTTGCTTCAATAAAGTCCCTTGCTCACTAAAGTCTACTTTCTGCATGTAACGGGCTAAAATGGACTGTTCACTCATCATAGCTTGCTGATAAGCTTGATCCTTCTCTTACTCAATATTTCCACCCAGCAGCAACTATTGGATTTTGATCAAAATTGGAAACTTTTGATTAATTTCCTTTCCTTTGGTTTAAAAATGCAGCCCCCAATCCCTGTTCCCCAAAGTACAAGTTGAGGGAATCACTTTCCACACCCTTCTCGGAGATCAGTGAATTCTGCACAACTTTCTGTTGGTAACTTTTTATTGAGTCAAAGGAAGGAATCTCTCCCTTTTGTCCATCTGTAAAGTGGTATTATTATCAAACCACAATTCTGGAGCAATGTCCCAGACCTAGGAACCACTGTATAAAGTGCATATATTTGTTCGATTGGTGAAAACATAAATTTAATTTTACAATGTATTTTAATTTCTCTTATTTTATTCTCTCATCAGCTTTAAGGTTATCAAGTGCTTTTACCTGATTTGTTTTTCCTGTTTACTGTTACCTAATCTGTCTGCAGAACATCCTGCTTTGGAGGGAACAAAAGGCTTTTGTTGATGGAGTTTGTTGCCGTGTGAATTTGCTAGATAATACTCCTTGACGTTGTTAAAATGTAGCTGGCTAATGTGACTCAGGTGCCAATTTAAGTGCTCACTTGGCAACTCAAACCTATATTATAAATTCCTGCTTTCAACACACACCCCATAAAGCAAAAATTATTGCTTCTCCTTTTGCTCTAAAGCTTTTGTTGCCACAGATAATGTCTGGAAATGGTTATTTTGCAAACTGGCAAGTTGCATGGATGAGGTCTGATCACAGTGTGCTGACTTTATACTGTTCTTTGTTTTTCCCTGTACGCCTGGTAATAGTGGCTTCAGTCAGCTAAGAGTTATACTTGATTAATTTTTATGAGCCAATTGCGGATGAGAGCATTTCACCGAATACTAGTAGAAAAGCAACTGGAAGAGGATGCTGGAAATATGCAGTAGGTCAAGCAGGATCTGTGGAGAGAACCACAGAGTTAATATTTCAGGTCAGCCACCTTTTATCAGAACAGTACCTGCAGCTTGGAGACACGAGACTGCAGATGCTGGAATTTGGACTAAAAAGCAAGCTGCTCGAGGAACTCAGCAGGTCAGGCAGCATCTGTGGAGGGAAATGGACAGTTGCCGTTTTGGGTTGAGACCCTTCATCTGGACTGAAAGATTAGAGGAGAGATAGCCCGTGTAAAGAGTTGAGGAGGAGAGGTGGGGCAAGAGCTGTCAAGTGATAGGTGGATACAGGTGAGGTGGTGCTGATTGGCAGATGGAGGAAGGAAGGGTGGAGATGACGACAGAGCCTGGCAGGTGATAGGTGGAGGCAACAAAGCGCTGAAGATGATGACATCAGATTGGAAAGGAAGATTGAACATCGATCCAGGTAAGGGAGGTATGGTGGACACTAGGAACAGTAGGGGGAGGGGACCCAGGGGAGTGTGTGGGTGATGGGCAGATGGAGTAGGTGGGGGAAGGAAGACAAACTGGAGGGGGGGGTGGTTTGCGTAGGAGGAAGGGTTGTGCGTAGGAGGACGTCTGCAGATCCTTGTTGTTCAGTTTCCATTGGTAAGAGCATGGCTGAGGCTTGTGGCTCAGTTGTGTGCTTGCAGGAAGTAATTTATGTAGTTGTAGTGGTGATGGTGCTTCTCAGCTGACAGACCAACTTGGCTGGTTGATATTGGAATCATTGAGTAATGTACCACAAAGGAAGACCAATGTAGCCATTGTACCAGTAGTGACTCTTCATGTTGGCATAATAAAATTAATCACACTCCCCGGCTCTTTCCTCATATCCCTGCAAATTATACACTGTGAACTCTAAATCCACTCCTTTTTAATGGTATTGATTCTGTTCTCACTGTCCTTTTGACAGTAAAACCCCAATCATAACAACTCATTCCATTTATTTAAAAAAAATCCTCCTCATCCCTATGTCTTTGCCAGTGAAATCGGTCCCCTCTCATTGATACTTCTCCCATGGTTTCTTTCTATTTAATTTATGGAAATAAGCCCTTAATTTTTATGACATCGAGAACAGTACAGCATGGGAATAGGCCCTTTGGCCCATGATGATTGTGCAGAGAATGATGCTGAATTAAATTAAGTCTCTTCTGCCTGCACATGATCTGCCCTCCATTCTCTGCATGTTCATGTGCCTATCTAACAGCCTTTTAAACACCACTATTGTATCTGCTTCCACCACTGCCCCTAGCAGCCTGTTCCAGTCACCTACCATTCTCTGTGTAAAATAAACTTGCTCCTCATGTCTCCTTTAAACTTTTTCCCTTCTTGCCTTAAATGCATGCCCTCTAGTACTTGACATTTCTACCTTGGGGGGAAAAAAATCTGACTGTCTACCCTATCTATGCATCTTATTTTATAAATATCTATCAGGTCTTCCCTTGGTGTTCGAAGCTCCAGAGAAAACAACCCAAGTTTGTCCAACCTTTCCTTATAGCTCATACTCTCTAATCCAGGCAGCATCCTGGTGAGCATCCTTTGCACCCTTTCCAAAGCCTCCATATCCTTTGTAATGGGGTGACGAGAATTGTGCGCAATACTCCAAGTGCGGCCTAACCAAAGTTACCTCCTTACTCTTGTACATTAGTGCCCTGACCAATGAAGGCAAGCACACCATATGCCTCCCTTACCACGCTATCTACCTGTGTGGCCACTTTCAGGAAGCTATGGGTATGGAACCCAAAAAATCCCTCTGTGCATCGATGCTATTAAGGGTCCTGCAATTAACTATGTACTTTTCAGACCTCAATTAAATATCCACCCAACCTCCTATTCTTAAAGGGGGGCAACCCCAGCTTCTCCTGTCTGTCCATGTAACTGAATTCCCTAGCTCTTGGAACTATTTTGGCAAATCTGCCCCCTCCTTCCCTATGGTATTGATGTACTCCTTGAAATCTGATGCTTGGACATGGCAGAATATATCAGCTGAGACTACATCAGTGACTTATGGTTCAGTGGACATTTTGGGTTGATGAAGCATGTTGGGGTTGGGGAGTTGAGGATATTCAGCAAGAGCTTGTTTGGTTCCTGTACACTACCACAAATATCATCGTATATTGCCCTTGTTGCTAATGTGCTAAAGAAACTAAACTCAATGTAGGCTTAAAATGACTTCTCATCAGGGTCTCTGGAATTAAAGTAGTTCACAAAACTTGCATTAATATAACACTGATGAACACCTCAAGGCACCCCAAAGGGCTTTTAAACTGATTTGTACTTTTTTGAAGTAAAGCCAGTCATATGGGAACGTGACAGCCAGTTTATGCATAGTAACTTTGACGAACAGCAATGTGATGATCAGATACTTAAGGTCTTAGTGATATAGATTGAGTGATCAATATTGACCAGGACATCAGAAAAAATATTCTTGTGTGGCGACTCACCGTCTAGTCGGGCGAACCGGCTCGGCAGTCGGGTCGCGCGGTGTCGGAGCGACGAGGCCCAAGATGGCGGCGGGCCTCGTCTTTCCGAGCGACGGGGAGAACCCCCGCGCAGGAAAGTCCTGATGACGTAGGACTTACGTCATTGCCGGTTTTTTGGGCGGGAGTTTTCTCCCTTAAAGGGCCCGCGCAAGGCGGGAAAATAAACCAGTTCTGTTTGGCAATCCTCCGAGTGAGTCTTGTTTTATTCCGCGGTAGCAACCGCTACATTGGTGACCCCGACGGTCCAAACGGCTTTTGGACACGCGAAATGGACGACAGCGCAGCAGCCAACGCAGTGGCCCTCAAGCTGCCCACCTTTTGGACACTTCGGCCCAGCGTCTGGTTTGACCAGGCCGAAGCGCAATTCCACCTTCGGCAGATCACCTCCGACTCCACGAAGTACTACCATGTGGTTAGCTCTCTGGACCAGGAGACAGCCACCCAGGTTGGAGACTTCATCCAGTCGCCTCCGGAGGAAGATAAGTACCCGGCTTTCAAAGACCTTTTGATCCGGACCTTCGGCCTCTCCCGTCGTGAGCGCGCCGCCCGCCTGCTTCATCTGGATGGCCTGGGGGACAGATCCCCATCCGCCCTAATGAATGAGATGCTGGCATTGGCCGAGGGACACAAGCCATGCCTGATGTTCGAACAGGCCTTCCTCGAACAGCTCCCCGATGACATCCACTTGTTGTTAGCTGACGCCGACTTCAGCAACCCCCGTGAGGTGGCCGCCCGGGCAGATGTCCTGTGGAGGGCCAAGCGCGAGAGCGGTTCGTCCGTCAGTCAAATCACCAGGCCGCGAGCCCAACGCCCGCCTCGCCCGGCCCCAGCAACCGAGAAGCCACGCCCCAGGAACGCAGACGACGACACGGGTGACCAGCTGTGCTTCTACCATCAGAGGTGGGGTGCGGAGGCCCGTCGATGCCGCCCACCCTGCAAGTTTCAGGGAAACACCAGGGCCAGCCACCGCTGATGGCTACGGCGGCTGGCTGCCGACAGAGCCTCCTCTTCATTCAGGACAAGAAATCTGGACGGCGTTTCCTCGTTGATACTGGAGCGGAGGTCAGTATTTTGCCCCCGACAGGCCGCGACACTCGTGACAGGCCACCAGGTCCTCTACTCAATGCCGCCAACGGTACAACGATACGGTCTTTCGGCACCCGTACCCTTCAATTACACTTTGGCGGCAGCCGTTTTACCTGGACCTTTACCCTTGCCACCGTCGCCCGACCACTCCTAGGAGCCGATTTCCTTCGGGCCCACAACCTGTTAGTCGACCTGTGAAGGAAGCGGTTAGTTCACTCTAGCACTTTCCGGACCTATCCCCTGGGAGAAATCAGCCCACCAGCCCCGCGCCTGGACTCCATTTCCCTTTCTGGCGACGATTTCGCCAAGCTCCTAGCCGAATTCCCATCGATTTTGGCACCTTCGTTTACAAATTCTAGGCCCACACCTGGGGTACGACACCACATCATTACCACAGGGCCACCCCTTCATGCCCGAGCACGGCGATTACCTCCAGACAAGCTCCGCCTGGCAAAGGAAGAGTTCCGTCACATGGAGGAGCTGGGGATTGTTCGCAGGTCAGACAGCCCCTGGGCCTCCCCCCTGCACATGGTCCCCAAAGCCACCGGAGGGTGGAGGCCCTGCGGCGACTACCGCAGGCTGAATGACGCCACCACCCCGGACCGCTATCCCATCCCTCACATCCAGGACTTCGCAGCGAACTTACATGGGGCCCGCATCTTTTCCAAAGTGGACCTCGTTAGGGGATACCACCAAATCCCGGTCCATCCAGATGACGTCCCCAAAACTGCGATTATCACCCCATTCGGCCTGTTCGAATTCCTTCGGATGCCGTTCGGCCTTAAGAACGCCGCGCAGACCTTCCAGCGGCTGATGGACGCGGTAGGCCGAGACCTGGACTTCGTGTTCATTTACTTGGACGACATACTGATCGCCAGCCGTAACCGCCAGGAACACCTTTCCCACCTCCGCCAGCTGTATTCCCGCCTCCGCGATTTCGGCCTCACGATTAACCCGTCCAAGTGCCAATTCGGACTTGACTCTATCGATTTCCTCGGCCACAAAATCACCAGCGACGGGGCAACACCCCTACCCGCCAAGGTGGACGCTATCCGCCATTTTGCCCGCCCCGACACAGTCAAAGGCCTACAGGAATTCCTTGGGATGGTCAACTTTTACCATCATTTCATCCCTGCAGCAGCCCGTATCATGCGCCCTCTGTTCTCGCCGCTGGCTGGTAAGGGCAAGGACATCATCTGGACTGACGAGGCTGCGGCTGCTTTCCTTAAGGCCAAAGACGCCCTGGCAGACGCCACGATACTGGTACACCCCAGGACTGATGTCCCGACTGCCCTCACGGTAGACGCGTCCAACACCGCGGTGGGTGGGGTACTGGAACAGCTACTCGAAGGCCGTTGGCAACCCTTGGCATTTTTCAGCAAACACCTTAGACCGCCCGAACTGAAGTACAGCGCTTTTGATCGGGAACTTCTAGCGCTGTATCTGGCGGTCCGGCATTTCCGATACTTTCTAGAAGGCAGGCCTTTCACCGCTTTCACTGATCATAAGCCTCTGTCCTTTGCCTTCTCCAAAGTCTCCGATCCCTGGTCAGCTCGTCAGCAGAGACAATTATCCTACATTTCCGAGTTCACAACTGACATCCAACATGTCTCCGGAAAGGATAATGTTGTTGCTGATGCACTTTCCAGACCAACCATCCACAACCTATCCTTGGGTGTCGACTACATGGCCCTGGCTGACGCACAGCAAGCCGATGACGAACTGCCCAGCTACAGAACTGCAGTCTCGGGTCTACAGCTCCGAGATTTCTTGGTTGGTCCAGGTCAGCGGACCCTACTTTGCGACGTTGCGACTGGTCAGCCCCGCCCTATAGTCCCTGCAGCCTGGCGGAGACGCGTTTTTGACTCGGTACATGGGTTGGCGCACCCGTCCATCAGATCTACTGTCCGACTGGTCGCCAGCAAGTTTGTCTGGCATGGCCTGCGCAAACAGGTCAGTGAGTGGGCAGGACTTGTCCGCACTGCCAGACGTCAAAAATCCAGCGACACACCAAGGTCCCACCACAGCAGTTCGAGCCTACCCGTAGGAGGTTCGACCACATACACGTCGACCTCGTGGGCCCTCTGCCAGTTTCAAGAGGAGCCCGGTACCTCCTTACTATCGTGGACCGGTTCACGAGGTGGCCTGAGGCAACCCCCCTGACTGACATCACAACTGATTCCTGCGCCCGGGCGCTGCTCACAACTTGGGTCTCACATTTTGGCGTTCCGGCCCACATCACTTCAGACAGAGGCACCCAATTCATTTCCAGTCTCTGGGCTGCATTAGCGAACCTGCTAGGGACGCAGCTGCACACCACCACGGCCTACCATCCTCAATCAAACAGGTTGGTGGAACGTTTTCACCGCCATCTAAAATTGGCCTTGATGGCCCGCCTGAAGGGTCCTAACTGGGTTGACGAGCTGCCTTGGGTCCTGCTCGGCATACGCACTGCCCCCAAAGAAGACCTCCGCACTTCGTCAGCTGAGCTTGTATACGGGGTGCCACTAGTTGTCCCCGGGGATTTCATACCTGCCCTTCGGGACCAAGGGGAACAACCCCCAGCAGTCCTACAAAGACTGCGCGAGAAGCTTGTCGCCTTGGCCCCGATTCCCACCTCATGGCATGGTCAAGCCCCATCCTGCCAGCCCAAGGAACTACAGGACTGTAAGTTTGTTTTCGTTCGCAGGGGCACACCTCGGGCGCCATTGCAACGACCATATGAGGGACCGTTCCGAGTCATACGGAATAACGGATCCACTTTTATTTTGGACATTGGAGGCAGGGAACAGGTTTTCACGGCGGACCACCTCAAACCGGCCCATTTGGATCTGCAACAGCCTGTCGAGGTTGCCGCGCCGCGACGCAGAGGCCGCCCCCCTAAGCGGCAGCTGGCACAGCCCACGGACCTTGGGGACTGTCTCGCCGGTTCTGGGGGGGGGTTGTGTGGCGACTCACCGTCTAGTCGGGCGAACCGGCTCGGCAGTCGGGTCGCGCGGTGTCGGAGCGATGAGGCCCAAGATGGCGGCGGGCCTCGTCTTTCTGAGCGACGGGGAGAACCCGCGCGCGGGAAAGTCCTGATGACGTAGGACTTACGTCATTGCTGGTTTTTTGTGCGGGAGTTTTCTCCCTTAAAGGGCCCGCGCAAGGTGGGAAAATAAACCAGTTCTGTTTGGCAATCCTCCGAGTGAGTCTTGTTTTATTCCGCGGTAGCAACCGCTACACTTGCACCATTATTTCAGAATAGTGTTAGAGGATGTTAAGTTCACCAGAAGGTTTCATCCAAATGTGCCATTACTGATGAAGCAGCACAGGATGATTTGATTTTTGTACTGGATTCTTTTGACTAAGACCTGAACTCACAAATTTCTGACTCTGGGGCAAGAGTGCTGTCCAGTGAAGTACGACTAACACCTGAACAGAGAAGCAGGCAAAGGTTTCCACGAAGCACCAAACAATCTGCTGGAGGAACTCAACGAGTCAAGCAGTATTTGTAAGAGGAAAGGAATTGTCAACGTTTCAGGTCCCCTTGCCTCCCACAGATGCTGTTCCTCCAGCAGACTATTCGTTGCTCCATATTCCAGCATCTGCAGTCTCTTGTGTCTCCATGAAGATCCTTTCACTTTGGAAACCAGGGGAATTGTGGAACTCTCTGCCCAGAAAATTGGAGACTCAGTCAAGTGCAAATTTCAAACCTGACGTGTTTGCTGTATTGCAAAGGTGCCATAGGTTAAGAAACCATGGTGAGTTAAAATGCAATAACCAGCTAACGTATTGCCTACCTACTGTTTAATGTAATGGCAATGTCTAGATACAACTAAGATTTTACTCCTTGAGCACCGTTAACTGAAAATGTTTTTATAAAAAGAAATTTATTCTTTCACAAGGTGGGGGTATTGCTGTTAAAGCTCAGAATTTATTGCCTCCCTAAGTGATTTGTAGATTGTTTCAGACGGGCAGTTAAGGGCAGGCATGGTAGTGTAGCGGTTAGCGTAACTCTATTACAGTGCCAGCGACCCGGGTTTCTGGCCACTCCCTATAAGGAGTTTGTACGTTCTCCCTATGTCTGTGTGCGTTTCCTCCGGGTGCTCCGATTTCCTCTCACATTCCAAAAGACGTACAGGTTAGGAAGTTGTGGGCATGCTATGTTGTCGCTGGAAGCGTGGCGACACTTGTGGGCTGCCCCCAGAACACTACGCAAAAGATGCATTTCACTGTGTGTTTCGATGTACATGTGACTAATAAAGATATCTTATCTTGACCACTTTGTGGGTTTGGCATAACATTATAGGGTTGACAGGTTGAGAACAGCAATTTCTGTCCCAAATGATGTTAAATGATTAGGAGCAGAGAGTTTGTGGAGTGGCTTAGATATGAATCTTTAGTCTGTTAAGATGGGGACCCAAGAACAATTGAAGCTTATGTTATTTTGAGTGGCTGGTGTGCCATCAATGAGTCTATGCTGTTCCTCTTAAGTAGTAGTACACCTGACTGCCGTAGAGCCACGGTTTTCCCTTTGTGATTGACACATGCATTCAGATTGTTTTCGTGCAGACGGTTGACAGTCCTAGAGTGCACACTGTCAAAGACGAAACATTGTTCTGGTTGCACTAGTGGATTCCAATTATACTGAATCCAATCCTAATCACTTGAGCAACGGTGTTGATTCACGTAAATAGTCTTGAGGAACATTGACCAGTGAATCAACAAAAAATCTGCTGGAGGAACTCAGTGTAGCAGCACCTGTGGGGGTGGGGTGGGGAAGGGAGGGGGGAAGGAGTTGTCGATGTTCCAGGTTGAAACCCTGGAGAGTGGAGATGGCCAGCATGAAGAGAAGAGGGGAATGGTGAGACGGGCCAGAGATGATTGGTGGGGTGGGGGGGGGGGGGTGGAATGATGGATATTTGACCTGCTGAGTTTCTACAGCACATTGTTTATTGCTCCAGGTTCCAGCTTCTGAAGAATCTTGTGTCTCCACTGTCTAGTAAATGGCTTACTCTGATCTGAGAACTTAGAATGTTAACATATTTGCGACCACTTTAGTTTACGTTTTATATTTATACTCAAAATTTAATTGTTTAGGGGATGAAAGAAAACCCTTTTGTTTACCTTGTAAATAAATAGATTTTGTTTTGTAATGAAGTATGGTGGGTGAAGAATACTTGGATTGGAGAATCAAGAGTTCAATGGTATGGTGAGTCAAACACTTCTGCACTGCTTTGAATATGGGTTGTACCCCCCCCCCCCCAAAAAGACTTCAAACACCATTGAATATGTGGTCTGAGTTATAATGAAGGATTTGAAACACAGTGCCATTTTATTGCAGATGACAGTTCAGTTTTATATTCTCTTTCACTGTCCTCTGCTTCTGGGAGGATTTGCTTTGGGGGAACTGTCCTGTGTGAAAATCCTGATTTGAGGACTCATTACATGAAGCATATTTGATGTTATGTAAATTGTGCAGGTTTTGTTATTGTGATTAATAAAAATTTAATTTTCCATCACTGTGCAATGTAGTGCATCATATTAAATGTGTTGCTTTTGCTGTACAGTGGTGTTTTAAATGGATAAGCTGTGCTATACTTTTAGCGTGTCTCCTTTCATTCTCAACTTCTTGGAGCGTGAAATAACCTGCCAGCTAACACAAGCTTAAATTAATGAATCGCCGGGTGTATATATCATAAGTACCTATCAACAATCTTCTAGTAGAAAGACACAGGACTGTGGCTTTGATTCTGTTTTTTGTATATTCCAAATAGTCATTTCTTATCGGGAAGCAGGATTCTGTTTGCTTACTCAGACTACTTTTTGAGTGAGGCTTGCTCTCTGCTCCAATGAGCAGAACCAAGTCTTAGCTGGATCAAGTGGTCTTCAATTAACTGTGTGATTTGCATTGATTTTGGTTTGACTGTATTCAGCTATCAGGTTTTAGCCTCTGAAGAACTGTTTGTTGTAAATTTTGGGTAGTTTTTTTCTCATTCTCATCAAAGTGATAGATCCCAGGTCAGAGAAATGAAAAACATCCACATTTCAGACACGCAGGATGTAAACTGCAGCCACAGTAAGTGGTGCCTGTACTGTAATACACCCTGTAATACATCTTGGCTATAATTCTTTGAGATTTGATATTGCTTTGAGCAGGCTTGAAGGCCTACTCCTGCTCCTAATTCATACATTCCTAACCCTACTGAAGTGCAGTACTCCGATTTGGTTTTTTGGTTTTTTTGGTATTGGTTTATTATTGTCACTTGTACTGAGGTACAGTGAAAAGCTTGTCTTGCATACTGATTGTACAGGTCAGTTCATTACACATTGCAGTTACATTGAGTTAGTACAGAGTGCATTGATGTAGTACAGGTAAAAACAATAACAGTACAGAGTAAAGTGTCACAGCTACAGAGAGAGTGCAGTGCAATAAGGTGCAAGGTCACAACAAGGTAGATCGTGAAGTCATAGACCATCTCATTGTATAAGGGAACCGTTCATTAGTCTTATCACAGTGGGGTATTCAGTCCAGTAAGCTTTATAAATGTTTAGCATCACTTTCTTTTGCATTTCTTGCCTCTATCAATTAAGCTGATGATCCCAAACTCCTCTTTAGAAAAAAAAGCTGACTTGTCACATGTCCTTGCCACCAATAAGGATTTGCATACATTATTTTCAATAAAATCTATAAGCTGAAGGGAAGGTGTAGAACAGCAGCCGACATTAATCAGTTGTACTGCTAGACTATACTCAATTCAATATGTAGCTTTCTTGTGTAGACTTATGGATGTGCTGAATTACTTTATTATCTCAGTGAATCATGTGGGTTAACTCTGGGTTAATTTGCGGGAGGTGGTGAGAGCCCAGTCAAATGAGTCAGTTGTTTATGGCTTGGATCTATATATGCGTTTGTTGGTTCCACATAATTATCTTGAAAGCAATTCCTGTTTTATTATCTAATTCTTATTTTCCTTTGGTAATCACGGGGCTGAATGAAATATGGTGAGGTATTCTGCTGGTGCTGAAAACCACATCCTAATGATAACCTTTGCTTGGAGTAGCTTTTGAGCCATGTAATGTGGGAGAGCATGCTCCCACCTGCTGTTACATTTCACAGCGGTAGATTGGACCACCGCCCTGTTGAAGGGTGCTGAGTGCAGCGAGTCTAATGAGCCATCTGTTTCTGCACTAGGGTACATACAATTATCTCATTTAGTCAAACGCAGGATGTAGGTGTCACTGGCAAAATCTACGTTTAAGGACATCCATAATTGAGAGATTGAAAAGTGTTGGTGTTCAGAATGACCTGAATGTCCTTGTACATTAATCTCTGAAAGTTAATATGAAGGTTCAGCAAGCAGTTAGGAAGTCACCTGCAGTAAGTGTTAGATGTTTGCTTGCCTGTGATATATTCTGGCTGCTATTTCTTTGAGATCTGATATAATGGTCTTTATTGCAAGTGGATTTGAGTACAATAGTAGAGACATCTTGCTCCAATTACATAGAGGCTTGTTGCGACCATGTCTGGAATATTGTGTACAGGTCTAGCCTCCCTGCCTGAGGAAGGATATACTGTACATGAAAAGGGGAATATAGCAAAGATTGATTACTGACTGAGAGGGCAAGTTTGAGGTGAGAGAATAAGCAGGTGAAGCCTGTACTCCCTCTTGTGTTTAGGCAATGAGAGGTGATCTCATTGAAGCATACAGACTTCTCATGGTGCTTGACAAGGAAGGTGAGCTGGTGTTTTTCTGCACTGGGGTGTCTAGAACAAGGGGTCATAGTCTCAAAATAAGGGCTGAAACATTCAGGACAAAGATGAAAAGAAATTCTTCACTCATTGGGTGATGAATTCATTACCTAAGGGGTCCTGGGGGCTTAATTGCAGAGTATATTTAAGACAACCATGAACAGCTATTTACATATTAAAGAATCAAAGGATGTGAGGTGAATGCAGGAAAGTGATGCTGAGGTGAAAGATTACGCATGATGTCATTGGATGCAGGGGCAGGCGTAACGTGTCAAATATCCTCTGCCTACTTCAGTTTCTTTTGCCCTTGAGTAGTTTGATAGGCCATTTCAGAGGGCACTTAAATCACATTGCTGTAGGTCTGGAGTCATGGGCCAGACCCAATAAGAAGGGCCTGGTTTTAATGTCAATATCATAGCTTCAAGGTCAGCATCAACATAAGGGAGATTTCACGTATGGCAATGAATGCATGGACTGGATTACTATGGAGGAAACTGGAAGGCATCAGTTACAATGAAGAGAGAGGTACATGGGAAGCATCTGATAGAGGGATGTGAAAAGTTACATTGGGATATTTTAATCATTGACACTGACCAGATGTGCAACAGTATTTTGTTTTGGTTTGTACAATGTTGTGCTCTTCCCTCGGGACTCAACACCCTTGTGTTCACTGACTACCCAATGAGGAATACGTCCATTGTTAAAATTCTTACTCTTGTTTCCAAGTTGCTAAACACTAGCTATCTTGGCAGATCGGGTGAGGGTTACATTAAGCTGTGCAGCACCCCATGAGGTACTATTCTGTCACCTACAGATTGAAAATATAGTCCAAAATGCCCTTTCATATTCTGGGGACAAGGTAGGGAAAATTGGGATCTCCTGAATTTGTCTCCCATTCTTGTGGCTTGGTGCTTTCATTAACTTCAGCACAATGGAACATAAGAACATTAGAAAATAAGAGCAAAAGTAGGCCACTCAGCCCCTCAAGTTGCCCTGTCATCCTATATGATCGTGGCTGACCTGCTGATGTCTCAAATAAAAATACCAATGATAAATGGTTGATTTACCTTTTATCTTTGGTATACAGGATACTATTACCCTTGCATTACTTTAGGAGAAAACTTCAGTAAAATTTGTATGATGTACGTTTTGATATGAGCTCAGTAGGTTGTCCTATCTTTTTTCAAATTGTTTTTGTATTGTTACTTGCACCTTAAAGAATGGAGCTTACCCAAATGGATAATGCAGGTAGGGAACTGCAACTGTATTCCTGCATTGCTGTGGAATGTTCATTAGGTAGCTTCTGACAGAGGGAAGGGGGAAATGAGCAATCAGACAAAGAGAATGTTGGACACATTGTAGTGGTTAGCTCGGTGTGCAGTTGGAGGAAGAGTTGCATTGTTGCGATGCCTTACAAGACCCCAACCTCGCAAAATCCAAGTGCAAATGCTGCTTGTAATTCTCTTCCCCAGGGAGGTGTTCCCTGTCCCCAGAAGGTAGCGTGAAGCATTCCCTTACTTGTGGATGGGTGGGGTACTTTTCTGATCCCAGGGATGAGAGGGCGTGGGAAGAATTTCTCTAATCCCGATGGTTGTTGGGGTGATGTGAGGCTTTCTAACTCTGGAGGTGGTGGGATGTAGGCAACAAATGTTCTAGTGTTTGTCTTGAAAGGTAACGTGGAGGTAGTGACATTCCCATGTACCTGCTGCCCTTGTCATTCTTAGGTTGTAGTGGCTGGTTTGAGATGTGCTGTTGAAGAAGGCTTGCCCTACTGCTGCTATGCATCTTCTAAATTGTATAGACTGGAGCCACATGGTGGATAAGGTGGGTGTTTAAGCTGATAGATGTAGTGCTGATAAATAAGGTAGACTGCTTTGTTCCTGTCTGAAGCCAAGAGATTTCTCCACTGTCTGCAGTTCAGCACCAAAGGTAGACCTTGCATTCAAAAATTGTGTCCTGAGTGCTTGACAACCAAAGTGCTGGAAGTGGCTGAGGCAGGTACATTAACAAAATTTAAGACATTTTTGGACCGGTAAATGGACAGGAAAGGTTTAGAGGGATGTGGGCCAAATGCAGGAAAATAGGAATGGCTCAGATGGGCTTCTTGGTCAGCATGGTTGGGCCGAAGGGCCTTTTCCCATGCTGTGAGACTCTATGGCTCTATGACTATGATCTCAGCGTTGTTGTGTAGATAAACACAGCAGTGTGAAACCTACAAGCAGCAAAGGAGAAGAACAGCCAGTTAACTAAAAGCAAAAAATACTGAGGTTGCAAATCTGGAATAAAACAGAAAATCATGGAGATACTCAATGGGTCAGGCAACATATGTGGAGAGAGAAACAGAGTTAATGTTTCAGGTTGTTGATGTTTTATCAGAACAGGATAAGTCAAATAACAAATGTTTTCAGTTGCAAAGATGGAGCGGTGGAAAGAACAAAGGAAATGCCTGCGATAGGTTGGAGACCATGAAGACAAAAATGCTGTCAGTGTCATCGAAGAGAGGGAGCCGGATGCTTGTTAATCATAGCTGATCTGTTCAGAGCTGGTATAAATAGAGGAAGATAAATGAGGACAGGAAAAAAAATGGACATTGGAGGATCTTGATATGCAGAACACAGCAATAACTGAGATTTAAGAGATCTGAAATAAAAGAGAATGCTGGAAGTAGTCAGCAGGCTGGTTACTCTTTTTGTTTTGGCACTTCCAGCTAAAGGGGAACTCCACATTGCCTTTCTGTGAATGGTGGGCTGGGAATGTCTCACCGTCAGCTTCTGCATTGTTTCACTGGTGTGGGTCCCATGGTTCATTAATATTGGGATGGTTGATCTGTAAGAATGAAGAAGTAGAAGCAGGAGTAGGCTATTTGGCCCCTTGTATCTGCTGTGTCGTTTTACAAGAACTTTTACTTCAGCATAACTTTCTTGTATGTTGTGCGGACTTGGACATTTCTCATCGGTCTTTCATTGACACTGGGACTACATCCGGGAACTCCCTGCGTAGCAGCATTGCAGGAGCACCTTCCTCAGACGAAAGCTGCAATACTGGAAGCTTGCTCACCACCACTACCTTATCAAGGGGATTTGGGAATGGGCAATAAATGCTGGCTTTGTCTGCAATGTCCACATTACAAAAAAATAAATAATACAAAGAAAGGTTGTTGTGAGAGGGAAATAGATAAATACATAGGCATTAAAAGAGGGAAAATTGTAGGACTGTTTCAGTTCCCCAGTTATGCAATGTTGTTTCATACTGAATCTATTAGTATTGGTTTATTATTGTCACTTGTACCGAGGTACAGTGAAAAGCTTGTCTTACAAACCGATTGGACAGGTCGATTCATTACATAGTGCGGTTACATTGAGTTAGTACAGAGTGCATTGATGTAGTACAGGTAAAAACAATAACAGTATAGAGTTAAGTGTCACAGCTACAGAGGAAGTGCAGTGCAATAAGGTGCAAGGTCATAACAAGGTAGATTGTGAGGTCATAGTCCATCTCATTGTATAAGGGAACTGTTCAATAGTCTTATCACAGTGGGCTAGAAGTTGTCCTTAAGTCTGGTGGTACGTGCCTTCAGGCTCCTGCACCTTCTACCCGATGGAAGAGGAGAGAAGAGAGAATGTCCCAGGTGGGTGGGGTCTTTGATTATGCTGGCTGCTTCACCAAGACAACGGGAGGTAAAGACAGAGTCCAAGGAAGGGAGGCTGGTGTCTGTGATGCACTGGGCTGTGTCCACAACTCTCTGCACTTTCTTGCGGTCAAAGCATATAGATGTTTCAAGGATTTGGGAAACTTTACATTGTTGGTCCGAGTGTTAGATCTGTCCCATGTGATGGCATACATCCTAGATGGCCGTTTATTTTAAAAATAATGTGCACATCGGTGTTTGAGTTTTGAGCCACCTTGTTTGTGGATATATCTTTCAACTGATCTAAACTGCTCTGTTCCACTTGAATCAGACCCCTGTGATGTCTACTTGGTTGTGAGAGTTGGAGGTCAAGGTTTAGCTTGCTGTTCAGAGGCAGCTTTGGATTGATTACTCTTCATGAATAGCACTGCTGCGATGGGATTGATTTTGTATTTATAATTAGAATCCAGCGGGGCGCAACATGAGGGTCAGGAGGGGCTGCAGAGTGAGAAATGTCAGTGATTGCACACCAGGCTTTCATTGCCATGTGTTCCAAATTATGCTGTTGTCAAGATGTTGTAAGACCTTAAACAAAAGTTGAAACATATATGGCATTGTTTCTTCTTTCCTTATTCACGTGGCTTGTGTACAACAAAAGAGGCAGCCATGTTGCTCCTTCTGAAGAGTATTTGGACAAGCTTTTCACTGTACCTCAGTACAAGTGACAATAATATACCAATACCTGTCAATTCCACGTAACCCTGCAAATATTTTTCTCAAAATATTTATCTGATCTCTGTTTTGAAGGCTTGGCTTTCTCAAAATCTGTGTTCATAACCTATAAAGAGGATTGTAATCTGTTAATCTGCTGCAGTTAGCGTTGTTCAGTGAATTATCCAACACATTTCACATTCATTTCTGCCATTTTAAAATTACATCTATAGGTTTGGAAGAAACATCTTTACCTAAGCTTAGAATATAGAATTTGCTACTGTGCGGAATAAAAGAATTGAATGGCAGTGGCACTTTTATTAACAAGTTATATAAGCACATGAGGAAGAAAGATTGAAGGGTATGGTGGTAGTTGAGAGGGTGCAGAGAGGCCTGATGGAGCAAAGACACTTTTAGCAGGGAACATTTGGCCTAAAAGATTCATTCTCTGCTGTAAAGTCTACATAATGACTAAAATCCACAAACTTCTCGGTGAGTTAGAGAAACGATGTTTGCATCTGAGGCCATCATTTGTGACTTACCATGAACCACTTGTACCTCATCCAAAGCCTGATCTAAAAGGAGAATGGGAAGTTACTTTGTTTGCACAGTATTCTGGAGGGACTTGGGGGTACATATGTGTTTATACAGGGATATGTTGTCATCAAAGTCATTAGTGGACTGTTGGTACATCTGGGATTCCAATGGATGTGATCCAGCTGTTTCTATTATGAGAACCATTGTAACCAGATGTTCCTTCTGACATTTGGGTTGCCATATTTCAGAGCTCTGCTGATGGTTGTTTCCGATTTGGAACCAGTTGATTTCATGCCTTAACCGAGAACATTTATCCATTTTTCTACGGTGCTATGATTGTAAACAAGTGTTTGGTATTTCAGGAGTGCTCTGAAGGTGTTCCAGTCCACACAAGTGTCCTAATAATTTCTGACTGGACGTGTATATTAACCATCTTTTCTTGGATTTGAAGTGTTTGCCACTTTTACCATTTTAAGGTTTGCACCATCAGTTGCCACTTAACTTAAGAATTCAGGCACTCTTCCTATCCAGTGACAATGATTGCTTGAAACTTCAGCAACAAACTCAAGTTAGTTGTGTGGTTAAAAGGTTAAAGACACACTGATGCTCAACATGACTGAGAGCAAAGCTTATTGTGTTATATTGTACTTAGCGTTAGCTGACTGAATCATGTGAGCATCAGTGGGGTTAACTGATTTACTAAGGAAATGGGTGCCAAGTGTTGAACGTGTCAGAATTTCCTACATTCAGTGAACGGCTAAAAAAAATCATGGAGTGAGAAAATTGAAGGTGTCACTCTTGAAAAGGAAACAGAATGAGTTATTGTCATTGACTGCCATCAGAATCCTGAAGCTGACAAGCTGTTATAAAGTCAATGAGTTATACAGCACAAAAACGGGCCCTTCAGCCCACCACATCCATCCTAACCTCTTTGCCCATCTACACTAATCCCATTTGCCTGCATTAGGTCCGTTCCCTTCTGTACCTTGCCTATTTAAGTGCCTCTAAATATCTCTGAAAAGTAGTGATTGTATCTGATTCCACCACCTCCTTTGGCAGCAAGTTCAAGATCAACAACTCTGTTTTTAAAAACTAACATTCCCCTCAAATCCCCTTTAAAACTCCTTCCTCTCACCTTAGATCTATGCCCTCTTGTTTTTGATATCACTACCATGGGAAAAGATTCTGAGCATCTATCCTATCTATGGCTCTTTATAATTTTATAAGAGTCATCCCTTGGTCTCCTTCAATCCAGGAAAAACAAACCCAGCCTTTCCAATCTCTCCCCATTACTGAAGTCCTTCAATCCAGGCAATATAGTCTCCTCTGCACTCTCTTCAGCCAGCCAAATCCTTCCTATGGAGACATAAGAGACTGCAGATGCTGGAATCTGGAGCAACAAATAATCTGCTGGAAGAACTTGAGCGGATTGGGCAGGATCTGTTGGGGTGGGGGAAGGGGGGAAGGAATTGTCGATGTTTTGGGTCCTGGTGCGGGGTTTTGACCCGAAACATTAACAATTCATTCCCCCCACCCAAGATGCTGCTATCCTGGGCCCAGCACATAGATGCAACCATGAATAAGGTGTGCAAATGTCTTTACTTAGAAGTTTAAGCAGATTTGGCATGTCATCAAAGACTCTTACAAACCTCCACAGATGTACAGTGGAAAGTATTCTGACTGGTTGCATCACGGCCTGGTATGGAAACTCCAATGCACAGGTACGCAAGAGCTGCGGAGAGCTGTGGACTCAGCCAGTTCCATCATGGGTACAGCTTTTCCCACCATCGAGGCAACATCCATCATCAGGAACCCCCAGCATCCGGGCCATGCCCTCTTCTCGTTGTTACCGTCAGGCAGGAGGTGTAGAAGCCTGAAGACCCACACCTCAAGGTCCAACAACACCTTTCTCCCTACTGCCATCAGGTTCTTGAACTGAACTGAAAAACCCTAACACTACCTTGCACTATCATGTCGTTATGTTTATTTTGTCATGTAAGTTGTGTATAATTTATGTTAATTTAAGTTTATGTAACTTATGTTTGTAATGTTTGTAATGTGCTGTACTGCTGCTGCAAAAAGCCAATTTTCATGGCATTTATACCCTGCGCATGTATGCCCATGGCAATAAACTTAAACTTGAACTTGACTTGATGAGTTCCTCCAGCAGATTGTTTGTTGCTCCACATCCTTCGTATAGTGTGGCGACCAGAACAGTGCATAATATTCCAAACACAGTCCAACCAGTATTTTATAAAGATGTCTTAATGCAGTTTACTATGGGCCCTGGTGAGACTCCACTTGGAAATTTGTTCACAGGTCTGGTATCCCTACCTAAGGAAGGACATATTTTTCAAAGTCAAAATTCAAAGTCGAGTTTATTGTCATCTGCACAAGTACATGTATGCACAGGTACAATGAAAAACTTACTTGCAGCAGCATCACAGGCACAGAGCATTCGATAAGCAGCATTCACAAGAAAAACATAAATTATGCACAATTTTTCATGAAAAAAATACAATTAGAACAAAAAATGTCCATTTTAGCGATAGAAGGAGTATAACAAAGGACATAACCTAAAATATAGATGTAGGCACCTTGGTCAGCATGGGTGAGTTGGGCTGAAGGGCCTGTTTTCATGCTGTATGGCTCTATGACTGTGAGTTGCATTGAAGCATTTCTGAAAGGGAGCTGTTGGCATTGGGATGAAGAGGTACAGTTGCTCAGTTTATTTTGGGCTGAGAGCAACAAATAGATGTCTGTGTTCCATGGTCCAAGGCAAGTATCGACAAGCCTCTGCTATTTGTTTTTGCAACAGACAAGTCTCTGTTACTAAATTTAAAAAAAATTGGCAGAATACCAGGGTTACAGGTGTTCCATTTTTCAACATGCTTTGGAGGTATTTTTTTAAAGTTTCAAAGTAAAGCTATTTGCTTTGGCACAAGTACTTTTTAATACACTTTTACATCAGCTCAGTGCTCCTGTTAATAAATCTGAAATGTTTTGCTGTTAATTCTGTCCATCTGACTACCAACTAAGGAGCAGTGACTGTGTAGCTGGGATCCAGGGACCACAGAGGTCAGAAAGACGAGGAAGGGGAGAGGGGTTGGGAGGGTTGGTTCCCAAAGGGTTTGTTACTTGATCCTCCATTACCTGGATTTCTGTCATTAGGGCAACATTCTTCTCCATTTCTAATGAGCAACTCTCTGCTGAGACTCCAAAGAATCATACAGAACAAGAGGCCATTCTGTCCTTCACGTCTGAGGTTACTGTCACTGTTTGCTTCATCGTGCACTTTGATATGCGCAGTGGCTTTTCTGTTCGGGAAAGCTTGCAAGCATCACTACCCCAATGTGATGTGTACTTAGAATTTTGAACAGAATTTATACACAAAACATTAGAGCTGTGCAAGTATCTATACAGTAGAAAAAAAGATACTTAAGAAAGAGTGCAGCTGCCAAACAAACTGAGGAGGGTTTGAGTTATGCTGAATATATCTCCAGAACTTCGCATCTTAGCTCTCACCAGCCTCTTCAGCCATTGTCCCTGTGTTCATGGATCTACGTTGTTTAATCGTTAACTACTGGTGCATGTTTTCACATCATTTCATAGACTTGCCTAACTCAATCTGTGTGATCTCCCCGAGCTGTTTTAACCCTCTGAGATGTCTATAGTCCTCAATTCTAGCCTTGTGCACAGCTTCCTCTTGGCCATTGGCAGCCGTGGCCCTAAGCTCTGGAACTCCTTCTCTCAATCTTTCCACCTTCTACCGCCTAAAAATTCATCCCTGGTTGATGGTGCTAAATGCACTCTGAATAGAATTGTACTCTGTCTATGAAGTTCATTACATTGACCAAAATTATGTTTTCAAAAATATTATTCCAGGAATAGTTTGTATCCAGAAAAATTCAGGCACCTGTCTTACTCTAGCCTAAACCATGTGCTTGTTAATGCCTTGATACTGAAAGATTCCAGATTATTCAGGCTCCTCCACTCACCAGTTTTGTTTAGACAATTATATCATATTGAAGGGTGCAAAGGTGCTTCATTAATGTGTTACCAAACAACATTTGGGTAGGTGACAAAAGTTTAGAGTTTTAAGTAGTATCCAAAAATGGATGAGAGAGGAAGACAGACATCTAGGTCTTCATCTCAGTGGCATTGAACACAATCTAGTGTGTCCGCACATTGTGCAGTACTCTGAAATTCATTCCACCTGAGTTCTTGTCTAGTTTTGTGTAGGACTGAAGTCTCAATTTTCCTGGTTACAAACTATTCCTGGTTATTTTAAGAGAAACAATATTTCAGCTTCTCTTTGCCACTGAATGGCAGAGGGCGACATGTCCATGGATTTTGTCAGATGTGGATTTTGTGTTTTTAGCTCAGTGGGAGATTCTTGGGCTCTGGAAGCCCTGTGCAGAAGGAGATGAATTTGATGGCTTTGTAGGGTGGATGTAAAGGAGTTTGCGTACCAAGGCCTGTCAGCACTGATTTGTTAGAGTACAAATCTTGGTAGAAATAATATGCTTTCAAATTTTGTTTCTTGAGAAGTAAATGCTGTTTTGCATGGATGAAGTGCCATATCTGTGGAAGAGTTGTGGATCTACTTTCTGCTTGAAAGACAAAGTGAATAAATATGACAGTTTAAATAAAAAGTCTTACCCCATCCTCCACCTTAATTTCAGCAAGTGTTGCACCTTCCGTAAAATGCTCACGAGAGGGTTCTAAAATGCCTGAATAGATTGTAAATCTTAAACAATTCTAGAATTATTTCATTTACATAATCTCATTGCAAAATGCTTGTGTGTTCTAATGGTCTGCTATACCAGAATAAGTTTACACATGACAAATCATTTGTTAATGCTTGATTGTGGTGTTGGTCATTTAAATAAATGTTAGAATTATTTATCTTAGTCATATCCCAAGATTAATAATTTGCATTTTTTCCCTCAGAGTTCCAGGAGCAGAAGATTATTCCTGGAAGCAATTAATATTATCTTTTCAATACAGAGCATCTTGGCACAATTTCTCTAAATTAATCGTTATTGATTGGTCAGAGTATATGTTAAGGATCTCTTTCAGATGAAATGTTAAACCGTGGTATTATTTTGAAGAGCAGTTCTCCCAAGTTCACCTGCCAGGAGATAGAAAGGGATTATGCAATTCCAAGTGTGACTTCCACAAGCAAGGGATTACAGTAGGAAGGGCAGGTAGACTGAAAAGGACAATTCACTGGGGACCACAGCAATCCACATCATGTCTTTGATAATGACTAAAGATGGAGACAACATTCCAGAAATTGTTGACACACGAGACCGTATGTAAGGAGACTGATTCTAATGATGTACTAACATTTTTGAATCTCAACTAACATGCAAGCAGGAATCATTAATTTGAGATATTTTCCAATATTTTTCTTAGTGAGAAACATCCTTTCCATTGACAGTCTGTGGTAGCTCATGAGATTGAATACATTTGGATTGCTTTTTTTAAACCACTCATTCTCACTAGGGAGTTTCGACAACAGCTGTTGTCATTTTGCCCTTGAGGTGAAACTGTGCACAACAATTTTTTAAAAAAAATTGTTGGAATCTGTTTCTTCTTAAGCGTGGAGCAATTTGATGGTCACGAAGTTCAAGTGTTTGCACAGCCATTGGGGCCATGTCTTGAGTTATGTAGGCCCTAAAGTCAAATTCAACCCCTACATCTTTCCTCCCATCTTCCTTGGAAGACCCTCTTGAAAATTTGTCTTATGGTCCAAAATTTGTGTCACCCCTTTCAGAAAGGGAACTCCATTCTGATCCCTCTCGCGGGGAAAGATTCTGAGATGGACAGTGGATAGATTAAAGGATATTCTGGAAGATAGCAACAGTAGCAGGGTCACGAAACAAGGTTGACATGGGAATTACCCAATCACCTTCACTATGGCTGGCTATGGTATCGTCAGCTTTTACAGGTCCTCCCCAGGTTACAACAAGGTTTCATTCCTATCAATTGTTCATAACCTGAACAGATTGGAAGTTGGAAATGCGAACGTCAACCAAGTT
The DNA here is from genome assembly GCF_009764475.1 of Pristis pectinata. NCBI lineage: Eukaryota > Metazoa > Chordata > Chondrichthyes > Rhinopristiformes > Pristidae > Pristis > Pristis pectinata. Next base: position 131,445,577 of record NC_067407.1, read on the forward strand.
GCTGCAGGGCAGAAGATGCCTGCAGCAGTTGGCAAATCCATCCTGCTGGTTTCCCAAATGCTTGTTCGTATGTACGGGCTGTGCATAAGTCAGGCATTCGTAAGCTGGGGAGATCCTGTATCATAACTTCTCCAGAGCATGTCTGTGCTTTTTAAAATTCCTAGAGCAAGCTGTGGACTTTGTCTTCTGGCTATGCAGGGTGTGCTTATTTGTTCGACATGAGAGAAGTGAAGAGCCTACATCCCTTACTTGAATGGCAGTCCCAAAGTGTAAATCTTAAGAATTCACTGACGTGATGGGCAGATCTGTGCCCCAAGGGCAATTCTGTACATGATGGAGGGACTTCAAAGGATGAGTCACGTAGGGAGTTTGACTGATCTCAGTCACGCAATGCGCACTGGCTCACAGTATTTTGACAATAGTTTTTTCACTCTCACTTGTTTCTCCTGTTAGGATGGTTGAAGCAGGAGAATGTTATTTGGTCTGTGTCAAGCCTGTTCTGGCATTGTGTGATATCATGATGTAACTATAGGCACTGCATTTAACATCTTTTGGTTAACAAAAACCCCTCGATCTCAAATTGAAACTGAACAATTAGCCCAGCTTCAATTGGCATTTGAAAAAGAAAATTGGAAACTTCTACCACCCTTTGTGTGTTGAATTGTTTCCTAACTTCAATCTCCTGGGTGTATTTCCTCTAGTTCTACATTTCCCTGTCCCACCCCTTCCAGAGGAGGTTGTTGTGAGGATGAAGATTCTGCCCGGGTCTGATTCCCTGTGCAGCCCCTTCTCCCATGTGTCTTTTCTCAATGAGCAAGATGGTAGATTGTGTATTGATCTCTGAGTTGCTGAAGCTGTATCCAGTTCTAGCTCACTGGACTCCTCAGCAGTCCTTGGTTGCCTTTCTCGACACATACAATAGACTGGGTTATATTCACAACAAATACAATTGGACTTGGAACTTCATGATGCCCTTGTATTTATGGATGTAGAATAGTTAACTCTCAAACCTTTAAGAGCTTGTGATTGTACTCTGCCCTTGCAGCAGGGATGCTATGAGACTTCAGAGAGAATCACCAGTACAAATGCTTCATAGCTGTTTGCACTCACATTCAGTTGATAGTAGGTTTACCTCACCGACAAATATGTGGGCACAATGTGTTCAAATCCGTCAAGTTTATATTCATGTGTGCAAGTACGGTGAGGTACAGGTACAAAGGGAAAAACTAGCTTGCAGCAGCATCACAGTGCAAGACAGTCATCTCACTGGGCAGTGTGTTCACCTCCCTAGGCATTGGTAGGTAGTGTGTTCACTTTGCTGTGCAATGTAAAACATTGAAGCATTGTTTCCAGAAAACATGGCATCCTAACCTACAGGTAAACTGGGCATTGGACCAGAGATGTCTCTTAAGCATAATACAACAAAACATGTGGAGTCCTGTTTTGCAGTGCACCGATGACAAAGTTCTTGCTCCATGAATGAAAACTGTTGTATTCAGCCTACTGGAGAATGTCAGTGGTTATATTTATATGAAACCTAAGGACAGAATGTGAGATTCTCCTGAGAGCATTCCTGAATTGTTTTTGAGGCTTTAGAGGGACAACATTTCCCCTATTTAAGGAACCTTGGAACATTGACAGCCAATATTTGGGATGTTTGCCCATTTGTTTAAAATTTGATTTGTGCGCTTTTTCTGTGGTTCATTGAATTCAAAATTTCAGAAGGACTGAAAGTATGAATTTAAATGACATGCAGTGTGTTGTGACGAGATTTGATTGCCAAATAATGGAAGCCCTTATGACAGCTGTCTCACGGTGCTTGTTGTTATGAAGGTGGACAACTGCTCTGTTGTATTGCAGCAACTGCTAATTACTTCTGTCACGGTTGGAGATGTGAAAGTTGAGCAGTGTGGGGTGTCATTGGAGAAACTTCTGGGGTATTGTTTGGAAAACTAACTTGTTGTGACCTAATTTTCGAGACAAACTTTTTTTTCTGCAGTTGTAACCTCTGGATGTAGTTTTACTGACAGTGCTCACTTCCAACTTTAAATGACATAATTGCTGGAATTGTTCAGCATTGCATTTTGGGAAGTCAAACCAGGGTGTAGGACTTTCACAGTCAATGGTAGGGCCCTGGGGAATATTGTAGAACAGAGGGACCCAGGAGTACAAGTACATAGTTCCTCAAAGGGGTGCCACAGGTGGACACGGTGGTGGTGAAGGTGTTTGGCACACAGGCCTTCATCAGTCAGGGCACTGAGTATAGAAGTTGAAATGTTATGTTGCCATTGTACAAAATGTTGATGAGGCCACACTTGGAGTATTAAGCTGGAAAGAGTGCAGAAAAGATTTATGAGGATGTTGGCAGGCCTTGAAGGACTGGGTTATAGGAAGAGGCTGGGCAGGCTAAGACTTTATTTCTTGGAATGTAGGAGATTGAGGGGTGATCTTGTAGAGGTGTATAAAATCATGGGGGGCATAGTTAAGGTGAATGCACACAGTCTTCTTCCCAGGGTTAGGGAATCCAGAACTAGAGGGCATAGGTTTAAGTTCAGAGGGGAAAGATTTAATAGGAACTTGAGGGGCAACTATTTCACCCAGAGGGTGGTCCGTATATGGAACGAGCTGCCAGAGGAAGTGGTTGAGGCAGGTGGAATAACAACATTTAAAAGACATTTGTATGGGTATGTGGATAGGAAAGATTTTGAAGAATATGGGCCAAATGTGGGCAAATGTGACTAGCTTAGATAGGCATCTTCATTGGCATGGACAAATTGGGCCAAAGGGCCTGTTTCCATGCTGTGTAATTCTGTGACCATATAACTTTGGCACCATCTGTGGAGAGAGAAATTAAACAGACAGGCAGCTGTGCTGTGAGCACCCTTCAAGAGGGTGAACCCACGAAAGGTGCCTGGTCCAGACAGTGTACCTGGCTGAGTACTAAAGATCTATGCAGACCAACTGGCTGGAGTATTTGTGGACATATTCAGCCTCTGGCTTCTGTAGTCTGAGGTTCCCAGCTGCTTCAAAAATGCATCTATTGTATTGGTGTCCAAGAAGAGCATGGTGACCTGCCTCAATGATTACTGTCAAGTAGCTCTTGCATCAACTGTAATGAAGTGCTTCGAGAGGTTGGTTACGGTGTGAATCAACTCCAGCCTCAGAGATGTGAGGCAGTAGGCAAATTCCACTTACCTATTGCCACAACAGGTCAACAGCAGATGTGATTTGGGTTTCACTGAAAAATGAGGTATTGTTCCTCAACTTTATGCTAAGCCCTTAATAAACTGTTACGCTCATTTCACTGCTGTCATTTAGAATTGATGGTAAGGTATGCGTTCTAACATTTTAATTAACCTTGTGACTTCAAAGTTTCAGTCGATGATGGTTCAGTCGATGTGAAACTTATTCTCTCATAGTGCTGCATTTTTGTGAGGCTATTAAACACATGGGAGCTAGGAACAGAATGGTATTGATGAGTTTGTCAAGGAATGGCGCAAAGAGTGGAGAATAATCACCTTTATAGACCTTGGGTGGGTGAATGACATCTTTCTCTGCTGTAAATTCAATATAAATAGTTGGCGGGAATTGGTGAGAATTGAAATCTGGGATAAAGACTGAAAGAGAGACGGCAGTCTTGTGGTTATCATGCTGGATAAGCAAACCAGTAACTTGGGAAATTCGGAGAAGTAGGAATAAATGGCATATCTGGTTTTGGCATTTGTGGCTGTTTCCTGCATGTGACTGAAAATCTGATCCCCTAATTGTCCATTGTTGTTTATTTCAAGGGTAAAGCATTAGGATTTTTGCAGGGGTCCATCTTTAAACTGGGGAATCATACAAGGTAGTGCATATTATTTACAGCGTAGAAAGAGACCATTTGGGCCATCAGGTCTATGTAAGTATCTGTACTCCACATAAGCTTCTCCTATCGTCCAACCTCATCAACATGCTCTTGAATCGTATTGAAAACTGAGTGCTGGGTGGGTTTATTTTCATAATCATCGTTTCATGTTTTGAGCAGTATAGTTTGTGGAGTGAGGATGTTGCTGAAAGCTGTGCTATGTAAAAATGAGTTTTCTGTCAATAGTGTGGTTTGCCGTTGATTTATAGCATGTCCCGGTGCATTCTTCAGGTTGACTGGATGAGCAAGTAATCTATCTCACCAGACCATAAATCTGATGTTATTTTTTACAGAACGCAGATCTGCCAACAGGAAACTTTGTTTTTATGTTTCTGTTGGTTGTTAGTTCTTTTGGTCTCCTTGGCAATGGGAAAAGGCCATTCAGCCCCTCAAACCTGTACCTGAGTTCCCTGAGATCATGGCTGATTTGAGGCTTTTCTCACCTTCTGTATCTCTTGCATAACTAAGGTCTTTGTTTCCTGAAATTTTCAGTTAATATATAAAAATATTTTCAAGGAGTGGCCATCTTTCTATTACCCTTCATGTAAAATCGTATTTCCTGGCGTCATTCCTGAATGGCTAAGATCAAGGTTAAAGACTCTTGACTGAGCAGCCGAGCTGACTGTGTATTCTCCAGAGGAAGTGGTTTCTTTCTATTCATCCTATTACATATTCTCCAGATGACACCAACACCCAATTCCTCTGAATATACTTTTGAAGGAATAGATCAGCCTGATCTATTTTAAAAGAATTTATTTTTGCATTCTTGCCTTCAAGTGAAAATACTTTGGAAGCTTTATTCTGTATGATGTTCTCAAAAGTTTTGTGTTAAGCAGTAGATAAATCATTCCTTTGTCAGACTTGCACTTTCATTCCTTAAAGGTCTGTGCACTGGGGTATTGGCAAAGAGAGATACAACCCTCTCTCAGTTCTGGCCTCTTGTCTGATGACAGCTTCCTTTACTCATCTGTTGATGGCCGAGTCTTCAGCTATCCATGCCCTGAGTGCTGGAATTCTCTTGATTTACCTCTTGGTCTCTCAACCTCTTTTTTAGACTAGATTGCCTGTCTCAAATTTTGTCCCATAATATACCAGTGAAGTATTGTGGGGTATTGTATTTGTATTGCACTTTAACAGCCTGTACAACAAAGGTGCAGTAGATACATCCATTTTAAATCTTGATGATTAATGAACAACTCCACTTCTCAGTTCCTGCACTTAGACTGCAAAAAACACAAGTGCTGACAAAATGAATTACAATAGTTGCTATCTTTTTACAGTATTTTGGATATTCAGTAAGTGCTAAGCGATAATGGAATTTGGTTCTGAAGCTCATAGGGTTAACTCCCTTCACTACTGATTTTCTTCACTTATTGCTGTTAGTCTTGAAGTCTCCACGTAATTCATATCAACTTCCAAGAAACGTTTGAGCAACCCAGGAGAAAATGTTTAGGGATATTAAAAATAATTTTTTTTCTCCAATTATTGTTGAGTATTTTTGACAGGATCATCTTCTGGGGCAATGAAGGGTATGTAACTGTTTTTAACTTAACATGGGAAGGCATTGAATCCTGAGGTTGGAGATGTTGGGCTGGCAATGGTGGGAGTGTTGGGGGTGAACTTGTTTGTAGGAAGGGGGCTGTGTTGTGAAACTTCTGCTCACAAGGCTGAGGGGACATCTGGTAGAAGTTTATAAAATGATGAAAGGCATAGCTAGGGTACAGTCAGAATCTTTTCCCTTGGATAGAAATGTCAAATACTAGAGGGCATGTGTTTAAGGTGAGAAGGGGAAACTTTAAAGGAGATGTGCAGGGCAAGTTTTTTTTACACAGCGTGGTGGGTGCCTGGAATGCACTGCCTGGGGTGGTGGAAGCAGGCACTATAGTGGTGTCTAAGAGGCATTTAGACAGGCACATGAACATGCAGGGAATGGAGGGATATGGATCACATGCAGGCAGATGAGATCAGTCTAATTTGGCATCACGGTTGGTATAGTCATTGTAAGCTGAAGTGAGAATTTTAAAAATAAATTGCAGGAAATGCAAATGAAAATCACATTACAAGAGAGAAAGAAAGACTAAGTACTTTGGATTTTCCTCTGTGGTTTGAGAGGTTTAGTTAAAGCTCTGTCCTTGTTTTTCACTGGAGTAGAGTTGTTAGTTAATGGCCACTTGGTTTTTACAACAGAGGATAAGTGAAGTTCAGATCTGTTTTAAAAAAAATTTGACCAGGAAACATCTGGAATAAATTTCAAGCAGTTCAAAAATAGTGTCCATGGTAAGGAAGGGAGCAACATTTTATTTAAAATAAAATATATATTTCTTGTCAATTGACACCTGACAAAATTGTTTATCTTATTAGGTAGTCTCCACGTTATTGCTGTTGTACACTATTTTGCACACAGACTGCTCAGGTGTCAGCTGATTGAATGGTACAATGTTGATTTTCTACATGCTGCCAAATTGCATCAAGATTAGTTGATGAGTAAATGTTTGTGTGTTGGGAAAAGTGGTACTGTCCTTCAGAATCTCATTCGGGATCTATAATAAAATAACATTTTGTCCACTATTGCCTGCCCCAGCTTCCTACCTTGGTCCTGATGCAGTGTTTGGACCTGAAATGTTGACAATTCCTCTCTTCTCCCCAATAGATGCTGCTTGACCCGCTGAGTTCCTCCAGCAGACTTTGTTGTTCCTACCTTGGTTAATGTCATGTAGAATTGAGGAATAAGCAAGGTATTAGTATCTGTTCATAAGTGGTCGATAACCCAGCAGAGTTTTTCTGCTTTTAGCTACCTACCCACCCTATTGTGCTGCTGTCTTGTCTTGACAGTGTGGCCACCAGACTATTTAAACCATCTAGATGATGGCTGTGATTTTGCAGTAGATGGATAACGAATTAAGCTTTTAAACAACTATCTTTTGTTCATGTCAGCTGCAGTGCTTGTAATGACGAGGCTTCCACACCACTTAGTCATAAGAGTAATACAGCATGGAAACAGGCCCTTCTGCCCAACTCATCCATATTGACCATGGGGCCCACCAAGCTATTCCCATTTGCCCAAGGTAGTCCCATGTGGTTTTATTTCAAGTATGCAATAACTGAAATACCAAACCAATTTCAAATAATATACTTTGCACAGATGACCAGACCCTTTGGCCAATCCTTAAACTGCTGGAGTGGAGTTCAAGGATCAGCTCTGCATAAAATCTCATTTAGGATGTGTATCCTTCTGTGCAGGTAGTGATAAATTCAGAGATGCTGTGAGTGGTGAAGATAAGAGCAGAAAATTGCAAATGGAACTTCCCTAAAGTGAGCGGACAGATACAGTTAAATGCAATAATGTTTTAGGATACTTTATGTTACAAATACACATTTATCAATTAATCTTAGTTGCACAGACCTGTATAGTTTGGACGCACATAGGAGCAGGAAAGACCAGGATTGGGAATGGTGAAACTTAAGGGTCAAGTTACACAAAGTCATTCAATAGTCAATGTGATGGACAAAGGGTGTTCAGAAAGGCAAATGTCAGGCTGGATTTCATCAAGAATGTTTAACTTCAAGCAGATTTCACGAGTGAGGTGTGATATTTTGGGCATTTTCTTTTAATTTTCTGCATCTGTAAGGCGGGAATCTATCCTGCTGCACAGCTGTCAGTTTGAGTATCTCATTCCAGCATTTTCGAATGGCATCTGTGACGGTGAGTAAAGTGATAACTGGAAGAAAAGTCTGGCTTCTTTTCCTAATAGCTTGCAATGAAACAGCCTGTCATTTTCTTCTCTAGGCTCAATTATCAGATAGATAGGGTGACGGAAAACTGGCACTCATGGAGGCAGGTCATGGAAGTGGAACTGAAAAAGATGAACCTGTTACATATAATTAAATTTTCAGACTGTCCAGATGAGCTGGATAGTTTTCTCCTTTGTAATAGTAATAAAAGATTTCCACCATCTTTTAAAAGTTTATTTTGATATTAAACCATTTTGCCCTATTTGCTTTCTCTCTATCCCCCTCCCAATTTCTAAATGGAAGATACTGACATACAACGTGCCGGTGTGTCTGAACTGTGTGTTGAAACATGAGCTGCACTTGTCATCTGCATCCGAGCGAGTTCCTCTTGGATTCAGAACTTTCTGGCACTGATAATGCAAGTTGTTTTTCATTCTTGTGAACTGCCTTAAATCAGAACCCTTCTATGTTGGAGCAGATTGTCCATGTTTTTTATTCGTTTTCAGTGTTTTAATTCCATATATGAACTTGATCAGCTCATTCTGTTACCCGGATTATGACCATTCTCTTTCTCTTTCGCATTAACCACTTTTATGCCATTTCCTTTGATACTTTTTGACTAACAAAATTCTGTTGTGATAGATTAACAAACTTAATTGATGAGGGTAATGATTGTGTAGGATTAAAAAAAAGCTATAAATACTCGGGTAAGGAGCCTGAAACAGTTTCATTTTTCTCTCTGTTGGCTGATGAGTATTTTCAAACATTCTCTGTCTCGAGGTCAGATTTCTGACATCTGCTGAACCTTGTTTTTTGGGTGGGTTACTTTTTGAAAAGTTCACCATTTCTAAATACTGCCTTTAACTATTCCTGTTCCCGAAGGTGGTTCTCCATCCTTTGTACCCAGCACCCTGCTCTCATCAATACATCTTGGATGAAGCATGTGTAGATTTGTGTTACAATACTGTCCATAGGGTGCATAGAGTCATGGAGTCACAGAGTAATACAGCACAGAAATAGGCCCCTCAGCTCAACTCGTCCAAGTCGACCAAGATGCCCATCTAAGCTAGTCCCATTTGCCTGCGTTTGGCCCGTATCCCTCCAACCCTTTCCCATCCATATACTTATCCAAATGTCTTTTAAATGTTGTTATTGTACTTGCCTCAACTACTTTCTTTGGCAGCTCATCTTATATATCCACCACCCTCTGTGTGAACAAGTTGCCCCTCTCACCTTAAACCTATGCCCTCTAGTTTTTGTTCCCTTTCCATGGGAAAAAGACTGTGTGCATTCACCCTATCTATACCCCTCTGTAAGGTCGCCCCTCAGTCTCCTATGTTCCAAGGAATAAAGTCCAAGTCTGTCCAACCTCTCCCTATAACTGGGGCCCTCGAGTCCTGGCAACATTCTTGTAAATCTTCTTTGCACTCTTTCCAACTTAATCAGTGAGCCACCTTTATCCTTGATAAATGTCAAATCTTCCAATTTTTGAAAAGTTTATTCTATACAGTGAAGCACTTGGTGCTTTAGATGTTTGATATTGGTTTGGATCTCAGTTTCAATTCCATGAATGATCCACCCTTGTTCTTTAAAGGGAGCTGTTTGTCTTCCATTCAGCAGCCCTTCCAACTGTAAAGATCACAAATTCTGTAATGAGAAATGAGATGACTACTTCAACTGCGTTTTCTCTTCTAACCTGACTTATAGGAGACCCAAGCATCCAAAAGAAAAGGTGAATGTAAAACCTTATTTAAGTAGGAATTCTTAAGGCATATTGGTTAAGTGTAAATAATCCACACAATAATAGTAAAATTAATAAAGAAATCTCGTCTTATGATCACATTTGATTCTGCAAAAAAGTAATGTTGATGTTGGCCATTTGCCACAGTTATTTTGTGTTGTTATTCAAAGTTTTCCTCCATGGATTTAGTGATTGAAACTCGTTGCTGTTTTTATTTCTGCGGGATTTCAGCTTATGGGTTCAACTTGCACTTCAATGATGAGCAAAAAGTTTAGACTGACCCCACAGTACGGGACTGAAGGAGTGCTACACTATCGGAGGTGGTGTCTTTCAGATGAGACACTGGACTTAGGCTTGATCTGTTTTTTTTAGGCATCTGCTAAAGATCCCTAGGCAGAGAAGTTATTCCTGGTGTCTGGACCGATATTTATCCCTCATTCAAAACCTGTAAACGTTTGATCCAGATACGGTTGCATTGTTCTTTGTGGAAGTTTGTTGTACTCTACTGGACTGCTGAATCCCCTGCCTTGTATCGATGACCGCAGATATTTTATTGGTTGTAACGTATCTGTGATTGAGAGTGATTAAATAAATGTAAGTTTCTCTCTCTTTTTTTTCTCCTTACAAAACATGTATGTATTTGTATATCATACCCCAATGTCTATTTTATCTTAATTGAATTTAAAATAAAGAGAAATGTTCTTCAGTCAGGTTGTAACTGTTTCGGCACGGTGGGATCTTTGCTCTTTGTCTTCATTGCAGTTATATTCAACGACAGAGCTTAATAATGTTCTTTGTGTGCTGCAGAATTGAGGTCATTGAATAACGTAATTCCATCTCTCTGTGGTTGATATCCATTACACCTGGGGAGTGTTAACATCACTAACAAGGGTCTTGTTTCCAGGGAGAGCAATCTTTTCCTGACTCTTATGGCTACCTGCTTGGATACCATCTAGCAGTAATTTTCCTCAGGCTTGCTTTTATGGGCAAGAAAGAATACTTTATAAATCCCAGAGACCCTTTTTTTCTTATTCTTCGCTTGTGTATCTGACTGATGACTGATGTGCGCTGTTGGAGGCTGTAAGGGAGAGGGAGCTGTTCAGGTAATTCACAAACCAAGACTAACTCCATTAGTTTGCAAAGGGAATGTTAGGAAATAGTTTGGTGGAGAGATTTGTGGCAAGCTGAGAAGCTAGCTCTGTTATTTTATGAACATTGCCATCTCAATTTCTTGTTACCTATTTCTTTCTGTACATCTTCTCTGTAAATCTATTCTGCCAAATTTGAGGGTGTGCGTGTCAGTCTGTTTTTTTTTCTTCTAGACTTTGGAAGAAAATGATGGATATTTTATTCAATTGACTGGGATTAGTTTTTAAACTGGAACATGATAACTTGATCATAAAGAGATGCAGATTTCACTTGGACCATGAAATGACTGTATCTAGGTGCACATGATGGTGACTAAGTTTGGGAAGAGGCGGGCAAACTAAGTGACTATATTCATAGAGTAATACAGCATAGAAACAGCCCCTTCAGCCCAACTCGTCCATGCTGGCCAAGATGCCCATCTCAGCTAGTCCCATTTGCCCATGTTTGGCCCATATCCCACTAAACTTTTCTTATCCACATATCCATCCAAGTGTTTTATAAATGTTGTTATTGTACCTGCCTCAATCACTTCCTCTGTCAGGTTGTTCCATATACCCACCACCCTCTTGTGTCAAGAAATTGCCCCCCAAGTCCCTATCAAATCTTCCCCTCTCACCTTAAACCTATGCCCTCTAGTTTTTGATTCCCTTTCCCTGGGGAAAAAGACTGTATGCATTCATCCTGTCTATGCCCCTCATGATTTTATACACCCCTATAAGGTCACTCCTTAGTTTCCTACGCTCCAAGGAATAAAGTCCTAGTCTTTGTACCTGCTCTACAATTGTCTAGTCTCTGATATGATACACAGGCTGTGTTAAATTATGGTTTCCCAATATGGCCTTGTTTATAAATGTGTGATTTAATAAACTACCCTCTGGAATTCATCTTGAATGCAGAGCTAGGGGAAATATTTGTAATGAAGCCAACAATTCCTATTACAATTCTTTGGCATTTAGACTAAGTATTACCTCTTATTTAAAATGGCATCATTATTTCCTTGATAGAACATTTTTATTGATGGTGTTGTTGTTAGAAGTAACATGCAAAATATTTCTAATGCATGGAAATGTGTTCCAGGCAAATGAAAATTTTCATTATGAAATTTAATTATGCACTGCAGCTCACTGGAACTCTAAATGATTTATTGCCTAAGTCATTCTGCTGTTACAGAATTGTCAAAATTACTTTGCAGAAACATTGTTCTACATGCATTGACTGTTGGCACCATTCACGAGTACCCAAATAAAATGTGACTAGGTTTTTGGGCAAAGTTTCAAAACACAGTGAGAAAGTTGGAGAAAATTGGTAATTATCAGAGTCCATATTTCATGTCTCTCATTACCCCAATTGCACATTACAGTTCACATAATTTGCAAAGTGATAAGTAGGCTGCAAGCAAAATGGCTGCTAATATTATTCCACGTTTTTTAAAAAAAAATCTGCTGGAGAAGCTTTGAATGAAACAGGACAAAATCTGAAACAAGGATGGTAATATGAAGAGGATCACAGAGAATGGATCGCTCTGTGCCAAATGAGTGAAGGTGATCGACCAAGATGGGTTTGCTTCTGGAGTAGTGTTGGGTAAAGAGTTCCACGATTTAGACCCAGTGACAACAAAGGACTGGCAATATATTTCTAAATAAGACTTGGAAGGAACCTGCAGGTGGTGGTATTGCTGCCCTTGTCCTTCTTGGCCGTGTTGGTCATGGGTTTGGAAGATGTTATTGGAGTAGGGCTAAGGGGAACTGGCACAGAAGAGGAGTTGAGGCCCTGGGCAGATCAGCCAGATCACATTGAATGGTAGGGCCAGGCAGCCTGCTCCTGAAGGTATTTTCTTGTGTTCTAAGGCCGATGTCAGTTGTAGGGAAATTGTCAGAATATCCATCAAAAAGGAAGTAGGAGCAGGTCACTTGGAAAATAATGATAGGATGGGGCAGAGTCGAGATGGATTTATGAATGGAAAGTCCTGTTTGACAAACCTGTTGGAATATTTTTGTTCTAACTGGTAGAATTGATGGATGAGAGAGAGACCGTGAATGTGATAGATTTGGAATTTGAAAAAGCCTTTGATAAGGAGGTTATTAAACAAAATTAACTCGAAAGGTATTGGTTTATTATTGTAAATTGTACCAAGGTACAGTGAAAAGCTTGTCTTACAAACTGATCGTACAGGTCAATTCATTACACAGTGCAGTTACATTGAGTTAGTACAGAGTGCATTGATGTAGTACGGGTAAAAACAATAACAGTACAGAGTAAAGTGTCACAGCTACAGAGAAAGTGCAGTGCAATAAGGTGCAAGGTCACAACAAGGTGGATCGTGAGGTCATAGTCCATCTCATTGTACAAGGGAACTGTTCAATGGTCTTATCACAGTGGGGTAGAAGCTGTCCTTAAGTCTGGTGGTACGTGCTCTCAGGCTCCTGTATCTTCTACCCAATGGAAGAAGAGAGAAGAGAGAATGTCCCGGGTGGGTGGGGTCTTTGATTATGCTGGCTGCTACACCAAGACAACGAGAGGTAAACACTCCAAGGAGGGGAGGCTGGTGTCCATAATGTGCTGGGCTGTGTCCACAACCTTCTGCAGTTTCTTGCGGTCCTGGACAGAGCAGTTGCCATACCAAGCCGTGATACATCCAGATAGGATGCTTTCTATGGTGCATCGGTAAAAGTTGGTGAGAGTCAAAGGGGACAAACCACATTTCTTTTGGTGTTGGTGTTCATAGGGACCTGGGTTTCCTTGTACTTGAAACTTAGAAACTTAGTATGCAAGTAGAAGTCCATAATTAGTAAGGCCACAGAACATATTAGCCTTTCTTGCAAGAGCATTTGTGTGTAAGAATAAAAACATCTGATGGGAATTATCCAGGTCTTAGTGAGACTGCATCTGGAAGATTGTGTACAGGTTGAGGAAGGATTTACATGTTTTAGAAGATATACAGCAAAGATCCACCAGCTTGATTCATGGGATGGGGTGTTTGTTTTTTGAAGAGAGATTAAGCAGACAAGATTTATAATCCCTGAAGTTTAGAAGAATGAGAGGTGACCTTGTTGAAACAAATAAAATTCTCACAGTGCCTGACGGGGTACATGTAGGGATGATGTTTCCCTCAGCTAGAGTGTCTAGAACCAGGGATCACAGTATCAAAATGGTGTGGAATCTTCTTCATCCAGAGAATATTTGGAATTCTCCATCCAAGTAGTTTTATGGAAGCTCAATCATAAAGTCATAGAGCTGTACAGCACGGAAAACAGGCCCTTCGGCTCAACTTGTCCATGCTGACCAAGTTGCCTAACTGAGCTAGTTCCATTTGCCTGCATTTGGCCCATATCCCTCTAAACCTTTCCTATCCATGTACCTGTTCAAATGTTTTTTAAATGTGGTAATTGTACCTGCCTGTACCACCTCCTCTGGCAGCTTGTTCCATATATGCGCTACCCTCTGTGTGGGAAAAAAAATTGCCCCTCGATTCCCTTTTAAATCTTTCCTCTCTCACTTTAAACCTGTGCCCTCTTGTTTTAGACTCCCCTACCCTGGGGGAAAAAGACTGTGGCCATTCACCTTATCTATGCCCCTCATCATTTTTTAAACCTCAGTCACAGAACATATTCAACACAGAGCAATAGATTTATGGGAATCGAGGGATCAACTCCAGGAAAGTGGTACTGAGGTAACCATTCAGCCTTAACCTTATTGATTGGCAGAGTAGATGTGAGAGTCTGAGTGACCAACTCTTGTTTATATTTTTTATGTGAAAGCAAAAAATGCAATGGAATCTTAAAGCAAGTGAAATTGTAAGTTAGCACTTGTGTCCTCAGAAAAGCAAAAACCTGCAGATGCTGGAAATCTGAAATAAAAACAGAAAATACTGGAAGTACATGTCAAGTTGGGCAGTCTTTGTACAAAGAGATGTCCACAATGTTGGCAGGATTAGGGCAGCAATTCCACTGGAGGTTGAGATTTTAGCCTGCTGAAGGCTGCAATGGAATGTTTTGAATGGGAATTTACATTGTAAAAATTGCAGAGTTAAAATGAGGCAAGTCTATGGGCAGAGTTATGGACGAGGTCAAAGAGCTTGAATTGACTGTTGGAGAGTTGGGTGATGGGTGAATAGACTTTGGTGCAGAATAGGATTGGTGCAGTTTAATTTTAGCAAGTTAGTAGATCGTGTGAGTTCAGTGTGTTGAAATCTTGAGATGATGATGCTATGTGGATAGTATGTGGAGGGGTTTCAGGAGCAGTGTGGCTCAATTGGAGTGAGCTTTTTGTATCCCAAAGAGGTATATGACAAACAAAGTACTTTCAAAGTGTGGTTTTTGTTGTAATAGATTGAATGTGGCAACCAGTCTGTACAGGGACAACTCCTACAAACACCAGTGTAATGATGTTTAAATAATCTTTCTTCACAAAATGTTGAGTCAGGAATAAATATTGGCCAGCACACTGAGGACAGCTACCTGGCTCCTTCAAAGCAGTGTCATGGGATCTTCCACATCCACCTAACACTTCACCTGAAAGACTCCACCTCTGACAGTGCTGCACTCCCATGGAACTGCACTGGATAGTTGGCTTAAATTTCTATGCTGTTCCATGGGAGTGGGGCTTGAATCTGGAATCGTTGAAATTGGAAGCATTTGCTACAGACAGGATGACTTTGTTCTTGTCTCATTCTAGGATCACACATAATGTTATGTGACTGATCATTATGTGTTGGTGGAGAGCAATTGCTCAAAGCTTGCAAAGGCATGGTAATTGCAGCAAATTGGATTTAAATAATGAACCTGAGAACTATTTGAATCTTTTAAATTGCTGTGTTATATTTACTATGTGCATATCTTCTGTTTATTAAAATTATTGTGATTGTAAATGGATAAAAAAAGATGTATATACATGAAAAGGTTCTGGAAAGCTTTGGTAATATCACCATCTTGTCAAGCTGACATTTTGGACAACTCTTAGAAAGACTATGCAAATTGGCTTTAATTATCTTAAAATTTGATGTCTAGTTTAAGGTTTATGTTTTAACTCACATCTACTTTTTGGGCCTAATTTTAAACTGATGCTTATTTCTCCACATTATGTTCGTGTCTTTATAAAGTCATGTTGGTATTTACTATATCATAGACAAGTATTTGTTGATTCACTGTTTTGGTATTTTGAGGTAGTAAATGGACAACTTAATTTGGAGTCATTGCAATCTGGTCTTACAGAAGATGATGCTTAGTTTGATTTGGGTTGTTAAGTGGTTGGAAGGGATGTTTTGTGGGTAAACGTAGAAAACCTACAGCACAATTCAGGCCCTTTGGCCCACAAAGTTGTGCCGAACATGTCCCTACCTTAGAAATTACTAGGCTTACCCATAGCCCTCTATTTTTCTAAGCTCCATGTACCTATCCAAAAGTCTCTTAAAAGACCCTATCATATCTGCCTCCACCACCATTGCCGGTAGCCCATTCCACACACTCACCACTCTGAGTAAAAAAAAACTTACCCCTGACATCTCCTCTATACCTACTCCCCAGCACCTTAAACCTGTGTCTCTTGTGGCAACCATTTCAGCCCTGGGAAAAAGTCTCTGACTGTCCACACGATCAATGCCTCTCATCATCTTATACACCTCTGTCAGGTCCCCCTTCATCCTCTGAGTTCCTTCAACCTGTTTTCATAAAGCATGATCCCTAATCCAGGCAGCATCCTTGTAAGTCTCCTTTGCACTCTTCCTATGGCTTCCACATCCTTCCTGGAGTGAGGCGACCAGAACTGAGCACTGTACTCCAAGTGGGGTCTGACCAGGGGCCTATATAGCTGCAACATTACCTCTCGGCTCCTAAATTCAATTCCATGATTGATGAAGGACAATACACCATATGCCTTCTTAACCACAGTCAATCTATGCAGCTGCTTTGAGCGTCCTATGGACTCAGACCCCAAGATCCCTCTGATCCTCCACACTGCCAAGAGTCCTACCATTAATACTATATTCTGCCATCATATTTGACCTACCAAAATGAACTACTTCACACTTATCTGGGTTGAACTCCATCTGCCACTTCTCAGCCCAACTTTGCATCCTATCTATGTCCCTCTGTAACCTCTGACAGCCCTCCAAACTATCCACAACACCCCCAACCTTCGTGTCATCCACAAACTTACTAACCTATCCCTCCACTTCCTCATCCAGGTCGTTTATAAAAATCACAAAGAGTAAGGGTCCCAGTACAGATCCCTGAGGTACCCCACTGGTCACCGACCTCCACGCAGAATACCACCCTTCAACAACCACTCTTTGCCTTCTGCGGGCAAGCCAGTTCTGGACCCACACTGCAATGTCCCTTTGGATCCCATGCCTCCTTACTTTCTCAATAAGCCTTTCATGGGGTACCTCATCAAATGCCTTGCTGAAATCCATATACACTACGTCTACTGCTCTCCCTTCATCGATGTGTTTAGTCACATCCTCAAAAAATTCAATCAGGCTCGTAAGGTAGGACCTGCCCTTAACAAAGCCATGCTGGCTATTCCTAATCATATTATACCTCTCCAAATGTTCACAGATACTGCGTCTCAGGATCTTCTGCATCAACTTACCAACCACTGAAGTAAGACTCACTGGTCTATAATTTCCTGGGCTACCTCTACTGCCTTTCTTGAATAAGGGAACAACATCTGCAACCCTCCAATCCTCCAGAACCTCTCCCGTCTCCATTGATGATGCAAAAATCATCGCCAGAGGCTCTGCAATCTTTTCCCTCACCTCCCACAGCAGCCTGGGGTACATCTCATGCGGTCCCGGCGACTTATCCAACTTGATGCTCTCCAAAATCTCCAGCACCTCCTCTTTCTTAATATTCAGATGCTCAAGCTTTTCAGTCTGCTGCAAGTCCTCAGTACTATCACCAAGATCATTTTCCATAGTGAATACTGATGTAAAGTATTCATTAAGTACCTCCGCTACTTTTTCTGGATCCATACACACTTTCCCACTGCTGCACTTGATAGGTCCTATTCTTTCACGTCTTATCCTCTTACTCTTCACATACTTGTAGAATGCCTTGGGGTTTTCCTTAATTCTGCCCGCCAAGGCCTTCTCATGCCCCCTTCTGGCTCTCCTAATTGCCTTCTTAAGCTCCCTCCTATTAGCCTTATACTCTTCCAGATCTCTAACATTACCTAGTTCTCTGTACCTTTTGTAAGCTTTTCTTTTCCTTTTGACGAGATTTATTACAGCCTTTGTACACCACGGTTCCTGTATCCTATCGTAACCTCCCTGTCTCAATGGAACATGCCTATGTAGAACTCCAAAAAAAATCCCCTGAATATTTGCCACATTTCTTCTGTACTTTTCCCTGAGAACATCTGTTCCTAATTTAAGCTTCCAATTTCCTGCCTGAGAGCCTCCTAATTCCCTTTACTCCAACTAAACGTCTTTCTAATCTTTCTGTTTCTATCTCTCTCCGATGCTATTATAAAGGAGATAGAATTATGACCACTATCTCCAAAATGCTCTCCCACTGAGAGGTCTGACGCCTGACCAGGTTCATTTCCCAATACCAAATAAAGCACAGCCTCTCCTCTTGTAGGCTTATCTACATATTGTGTCAAGAAACCTTCCTGAACACATTTGACAAACTCCACACTATCTAAACCCCTTGCTGTATGGAGATGCCAGTCGATATTTGGGAAATTAAAATCTGCCATCACAACAACTCTGTTATCATCACACCTTTCTAGAATCTGTTTCCCTAGGGTATACTTTGATTTCTTGGGGGTTTTGGGGAGGATTGTATTAGCTGCAAGAATGTTCAGCAACAGGTTCATCACAGCCTTGCAATTCTGATTTCCAAGCCAAATTCACAAATATCCATTTGGATATCTGCCACAGTTACCTCCCCTATGTGCTTGGGCCTACACTGTTCATGACCTGTGCCAATTATTGGGTTACTGGCTACAATAGGCTGGATTTAAAGTCAGGACCAGCATGTGTATAGCTTCCCTCAGCCTCGTTCCACAAAGGAGTTGGAATTTCTGAGATAAACTACAGTTCAATGTCCATAAGGCCCCTTGGGTTTTACTCTAGGTAGTCATGAGAAATCATCTCTATCTTAATCCCTCAGTTTTGTTTGTATTTCATTTTGATGATTTTGGTCTTGTTCCCAGCACTGTTAATGTTGGAAGCACTTTAGTCAAGTTGGCTTAAGTCTAGAGAATGGGACTGGGTAGGTGGAAGAGGTGTCAGTTGGAGAGTATCCACTTACATTAATCCCATTTTATTCTCCCCACATTCCCACCAACTCTCCCCAGATTCTATCACTCACCTCCACGCTAAGGGCAATTTACAGTGGCCAATTAAACTACCAACCTGTACATCTTTGTGACGGAGGGAACCACCGCACCCGGGGGAAACTTGTGTAGTCATAGGGAATATGTGGAAACTCCACACGGGCAGCACCCGAGGTCAGGATTGAACTTGATTCACTGGAGCTGTGAGGCAGCAGCTCTATGAGCTGAGCCACTGTGCTGCCTCAATGTGGTAGAGAAATGCACAGGTTCACCACCCTCTGGGAGAAGGAATTTCTCCTCATCTCAGGTCAGTCCTAAGTCTTTCCAGTGTCCTAAGACTGTGCTTCCACCTGCTGGGATAAACCATCCTTCCTGCATCTAATCTCTCCAATCCTGTCAGAATTTTCTGTTTCGATGAGACAGCCTCTCATTCTTCTAAACTCTTGTGAATACAGACCCAATTGCCCAATCTCCTCGTTTAACAGTTCTATCATCTTGGGAATCAGTCCAGTGAACCTTTTGTTGCACTTCTCTATGGCAAGTGGATCCTTTCTTAGAAAAGAATAAAATTACACGTGCTACTCCAGATGTAGTCTCACCAGGACTCTGTGTAATTGCAATAAGATATCCTTTCTCCTGTACTCAAAACCTCTTGCACTGAAGGCCAACATACTGTTTGCTGCCTTAACTGCTTGCAACACTTGCATGTTTGCTTTCAGTAACTATTGCATGCGGGTACCTGAATCCCTTCATATTTCAATATTTCCCAATCTTTCAGGACTGAAATAACCTGCCTTTCTTTCCCTTCTTACCGAATTGCAGTACTTTGCATTTATCCGTGTTACACTGCATATGCCACTCACTTAATAATCTAAATAACCATGAAGCCTCTTTGTATCCTTCTCACAACTCATAATCCCACCCAGTTTCACGTTGTCAGCAAATTTAGAAATGGTATGTTCGGTTCCCTCTTCCAAATCATTGATGTACAGTATATTGTAAATAACTGGGGCCCAAGTACTGATCCCACTGGTCACTGTCTGCTAGCTCCAAAAGTCCCATTAATTCCTACTCTCTGGTTCCTGTCTGTCAAAAAGTTTTTAATTCATCCAAATATATTACCCCCCCCCCCATTCCATTGCTTTAATTTTACACTCAAACCTCTGGTGTGGGACTCAGATCCAAGTGCATCATAGCCATTGGTTCTCCCTCATTTGTTCTACAAGTTACATCCTCAAAAGCACCAATACATTTGTCACAGTTTCCCTTTCATGAATCCATGTTGATTTTGCTTAATCCTATTGATATTTCCTAAGTGTTTCGTTCGTCTGTAGTTCCGCATATTCTCTCTTTTCTTAAAAGTGAGACTATATAGTGGGATCTCCCAGTCTGCAGGAACTATTCCATAACCTTTGGAATTTTGGTAAATGACGACCAAAGCATCCACTATTTCCATGGCTCCCTCTTTTAGTACTCTGGGACCTTGGTACTTAGGGTGGAAAAGTGGTGCTGCTAGCAGAGCTGCTGCCTCACAGCTCAAACGTCCCTGGTTCGATCCTGACCTTGGCGTCTGTGTGGAGTTTGCACATTCTCCCTGTGACTGTGTGGGATCCCCCCTGACTGCTCCAGTTTCCTCCCACATCCCAAAGATGTGCTGGTATGGAGGTTAAGTGGCCACTATCAGTTGCCCCTGGTATGTTGGTGAGTGGTAGAATCTAGTGGGGGGGGTGGGAGAGGAGTTGATGGGAATGTGGGGAGAATAAAATGGGATTAATGCAGGTGTTTGCTTGATGCTCAGCAGGACTCGGTGGGCTGAAGGGCCTCTTTCTGTGCTGTATCTCTCCAGGATGCTGCAGTGTATATTCATAGACCCTTAAAGTAGCAGGGGAGGTTAATAAGATGGTTAAAATTAATGTAATAAAGGATAGTTTTCCTTTATTAGCTAAGGCTAGTGCTGTATATAGTTTTGGTCACCATATTATAGGAGACCTCTGCTTGTACTGGAGAGCATGCAGAGGAGATTAATGGGGATGTTGCCAGGATTGGAAATTTGTAGCTATGATGAAAGGTCGGATAAGCTGGTTTTCATGACCAGCCGAGGCTTGAGGAGAAGCTATGATCCAGATCATGATTTCATTTTCGTTTCCCACAGTGCTGCAATTTTCTCCTCTGAGTAGTTATCCTCTTCACTATTGAAATTGCCCATTGAGTCCGCTTCCTCTACGCTTTTAGCCAGTTTATTCCAATCCATAATAAGTTAGTGTATATAAAGAAAAAAAATTCAAAATCTTCTCATCTCAGCTCCAGCTCACAATGCTTGGATTATTACTTGCTGGACACATGAGAGAGTGAGAGAATGAAACAAAAAAGGGGCATATTATAAATGTTGCTGAGACATGAAACCAAAAAGGAGGCTGAAAATGCCCAGCAGATCATGCAGTATCTGTGGAGAGGTAAAAACTAATATCGCACAGAGATACCTTCACAGTAGAACTGGCCAGTTCTGACAGAAACAGAAGGAACAAGTTACAGTGCAGACTCAATATAACACAGCTGTTGAGGGACAACTTGAACTCCTGTGTTTATAAGCTACCTGCGTTAAAAACTATTGTGCATTATAAACCAACATTTATGTAATGTTGGAATGCCACTTTCTTTTGTCTCCATATACAGCACAGTATGTATACAGACAGTTTGAATAGATTTCCCTAAGGCATCCCCACCCTCTCCATTCAACCTCCATTGATGAATCTACAGCTACAATGTGCAGAATGGATCCACAGTGCTGGATCATCAATCCTTAATCAGCAACTTTTGCTTCTCCTCTGTACTGCCATTGTCAGAGGGACTTTCACAAGCAAAGCACTGCAACTTTTTGCTTGGAATATTACTGCTGCTCTGTGACCCTGTAATAAGATTGCATACCATCTTAGGGAACGTGGTAATACCTGCAATATATCTGAAACTGCAATAAAATGAGTGTTATATTAAGGTTGCACTGTATCTAAAATCAATTAATTTTATATTGTGTCCTGGAGGCAGATGAAGGGTCTTCAACCTGAAACACTGACTCTGTTTCTCTTTCCACAGATGCTGGCTGACCTGATGAATGTTTCCAAAGTTTTCTGTTTGTATTTTAGATATCCAGCACCTGCAGTTTTTTTGTCCATTTAAAACACTGATTTGTCATTTATGGGAACTGAATGTAAATTGGCAGAAATGCTCAAAGGAATACAAGGTTATGAGTTTCAGGATTTTGAGTGCTGTCAAATTGGTATCCGATAGTCAGAACTACTTTTAAATAGACAAAACTGATCATACTTGTGAATGGTGGGGAATATTGTGGGATATTGGGGAAGATGGCCTTTCAGTGGTGTCTTGTTCCTTCTGGCAGCATTTCAGCTCCTGAACTAGAGCTTGGATCATTTTCTGTATCAAAACTCTCAGCATACTGGATTGCATTGCTGGTGCAAGGCTGTGGTACACACCCAGAAAGAACTCCGGAAGTCGGATTGGATTTCCTCATCAAGAATGAGGTAGTCTCGGATCTTCGCAACTCCTCCAATGGGATGTGATCTCATGTCGCCCCTCTCCCCATGACTCGCTCTAACATGTATCCAACACACTGCCATCATCAATGCACACACACCCCAGACCTGGAAGCTAAGCATGAGACTAAGGAGGACCTTTACTCTGACCTTGAAAACTCTCTGGCCAGTATCCCAAACTCATCAGCCTGATGACTTCAATGTCAGGGCCAGAAAAGACATAATCCTTTGCAAAGGAGTGACTGAAATGAGGGAATGGGGAAAACTAACTCAACTGCCATCCTCCTGACAAGATCTTATTGTAACTAGCATTGTTTGTTGGAGATGAGCACCAGATCCCATGGTAACACATCTTATTCAGGCACTGTCACCTATTAGTTATATTATTGTTTGAGTCGAAGACAACAGGATTGCCCCCATCACCCATGCTGTGACAGGTACTGATAACTGTTGGACTGGCCACTGCCTAATCCATTTCATAATCTCCATTAGCCTGCTCCCAAAACAAAGATAGCAACAGAAATGCTGCTACAAGAAAATCAATGTCAAACATCTCAAGGACTCCACTAAGATGCCTCTTCTCTGACAGTGCCTCACAGATGGTCTGTTGGTCCTCAAACAAAAGGAGCTGCAGAATGCCCACAGGTTCTTGACTGCCTTGAAGTCCATCATAATTAGCACCTGTAAAGACGCCCATTGCCAGGATTGTCCTCAGCCACCACTTCCCAGTGGCTGAAGAGCTGCTCACTGGATCACATTGTCGATCCTGTTCATCTGGAGGCATAATGGACATGATCTTCAGCCTGCACCAACTCCAAGAGAGAGAGAGGGAATCACTATACATGATCTTTTTGATCTCACAGTCAGAGGGACAGTGGAGTACCCTTCTCAAATTTGGCTACAGACAGAAATTCATCTTCGTTTTACATTTGTTTTGTGACTATGCAAGGTGTGATCTTGACCAATAGGTCCACAACCAGCCCAATCTCAGTGGTTTCAAGCCAAGCTGTCACCCCCTCAGGACTTTTTGTCATCTTTCTTGCTGCAGGCTGGTAATCCCAACCTTGGTCATTGAGCTTTAACAACAGATGACACTGGTGTCTATCAGTGATTGGGGACTGAGCAATGTTCCTTGACAAAAAATGACCACAACAAGATCCTGGAAAAAGTGGACCACTCCCCTACATCTTGACAGTCTTTTCACAATGAAAATGGATATTGGTGATGTAATTCACTGTTGCTTTTAAAGTGCCGGCATGGTCTTTGGTAATCTGGTATAAAGTATGTTTGAAGATCATGACCTCAAACCTGGCATGAAGCTTAAGGTCTATCGAGTATCAGTGATCTCTGTCCTGGGGTACCCTTCTGAAGCAGCAGGTACCTCAAGCCAGTGGAGCCATCCAACCAACACCATCTCCACAACATACTCCAATCTACTAGCTGAATAAGCAGACCAGTGTCAGCATCCTCTACCAGGCCAACATCCTCAGTCAATTCCGATAAGCAAACCATGTCATTTGCATATCTGACTTGCTCTGCTCTGAGTTCCATCAAAGTTAGGGGTTACCAGGTGAAAAGACAAAATAATTTAAGGAGGTTTTCAAAGCGTTCTCTTATAAAGGTGACATCTTAGAACATAGAACAGTACAGCACAAGAACAGAACCTTTGGCCCATGATATTGTGCAAATCTAATTAAACGCCTAACTAAACTAATCCCTTCTGACTAATCAATGTGCATATCCCTCCATTCTCTGCATATTCATGTGCCTAAGAGCCTCTTAAACGCCTCTATCGTATTTGCCTCTAGTACTACCCCTGGCAGCATATTCCAGGCACTCACCATTCTCTGTGCAAAAAAAACTTGCCCTGCACATATCCTTTGAACTTACCCTCTCTCACTTAAATTCACGCCCTCTAGTATTAGATATTTTGACCCAGGGAAAAAGATAACGGCTGTCTACTCTGTCTATGCCTCTCATAATCTTATAAACTTCTGTCAGGTCTCCCATCAGCCTCTGCCGCTCCCAAGAAAACAACCCTAGTTTGTCCAACCTCTCCTTGTAGCACAAGTCCTCTAATCCAGGCAGCATCCTGGTAAACTTCTTCACTAACTTATGAGAATCCCTGGCCCATGATTGCTCAAAATGGAGGAGTATTTGGGATGGCATTGAAAACTTTTAGTCAATCCATTGGAGGACACAGAAGCCCAGAAACATGGAAAGACTGTGCACAGTCTCCTAAACTACATACTTGCCTGCACCTATTGGTGGTGTCTGTGAGTCTCAAATTGACCTCATCAGCCACCTCAGAACCTGCAGAATTGGAGTGGGAGCAAGACATCCTCACCGATTGCCTAGAAGAAGAGAAGATTTGGTGGTGAAATGATCACTTGTGTGGAGCTGACAACTAGAGTTTGAAGATTAAAAATAATACGTTGGTTTCATATTTTAGTTGGTAGAAATATAGGAAAAGCAGTCATAATATATTTGACCATAAAGATTGGTTTCGAAGAGTTTTTAATTCATTCATGCACTGTGGTGTGGCTGCCAAGGCTAGTATTTGAAGCATTTAAGGATGAGCAACTTGAAGTGATTGCTTTAAGAAGGCAGTTAATAGTAAGCTCCATTGTTAAATGCATGGAGTCACATGAAGACGAGAATGGGTAAGGGTGGTATATTTGCTTTGCAGAAGGATGTTATTGAGCCAGTTTCATTTTAACCTTCTGGTCGTTTCAGTTTTTTAAATATATATTTCTATTTCATTAACCAGATCTAAATTCTATTCTGTACAGGGTTTGATCTTGCATTGTAGAGTCATTAGTCTAGGTTTCCAGATTACTAATCTTGTAGCAGAACTACAACGTTCTGGAGTACCTAATCCTGTTTCATTACTTCTTTGCATATGATTTATTTTTTGAGCTCTTTCTTTTTGGAAAGGTCAAAAAAGACAAGAAGTAATTGCTTTTCGGTGTTGAGTTTAATTATCAAGACGACAATGCCGCAACAGTCCAACAACTCTCAAATCAACATTCTGGTCTTGCTTGATAAGCCCAGAGAGAACAAGCAAGTGTTGTTTATAACTAATAACCCATGTGAGAGATGAGAATGTTTCTCTGTTTAAAAATTTAATTTATAGACTGGCCTTCGTTCATGTGGAAGGAAAATTAAACAAAAAAATTATTTCAATATAATACCTCTGGGTGTTCAAAACACTTCACTACCTATGAACTATTTTTGAAATAAAACACAAGCCGCTGGAAGTATTCAGCAGGCTAGGAAGCATATGTGAAGAGAGAAAGAGTTAATGTTTTTTGGTCAGTGACGTGTCATCAGAACTGGGAAAGCTTAGAGAACAGCCTGGCTTTAGATTGTAGAGAAGGGGGAGAAGCAGGAACAACAAAGGGGATTTCTATGTTAAGATGGAGACCAAGAGAAAATAGAATGCACATATTGGGGTTAAGAGTGACAGCTAATCTCTTTGGAGGAGTGCAAGTAGACGGAGAACAGAGGAGAGAGAAACAATAATAAAAACTGCTGGAACTATGAGCTGCAGAAGAGGTGGTTGCTGTGAATCTGAAATAATGCTTGGAAACCTCCATCGTGACACTGTAGCTGTGGAGGGAGAAAAGCCAAATTACATCAGAACTGGCTAGGAATAGAAAAGCAAAAAAATAAAAACCCTGCAGATGTTGGAAAGCTGAATCAAAGACAAAGTGCTAGAAGCACTCAGCAGGCCAGGCTGCTTCCATGGAGAGAGGTGCAGAGCCAATGACCAGTCATTGACCCAAAACACCAGTGCTGCTAACCCATCCACAGCTGTACTTGACCAGCTAAGTATTTCCAGCTGTTCTTACACTGACCGCAAAAGTGGGTTATTCTGAACCTGTTGAATTCAGTGAGTCCTGAGTGCTGTGGTGGGTCTTCCATTTGGGATACTTCAGGTCTCAGGGTTCAACACTGAATTTAAAATTTTCAAATAACCAGCCTTCCCAGTTTGTGTCAAAACGGACAGTCATGGGGTCAGAGCAGGAAATGCTGTAAGTACTTGATGGGTTGGTAGCTTCTGTGGGGACAGAAGACAGAGCAGGAGTTTCAATCTGATGACCTTGTATGATGGGGTAGTTCATTGACCAGCGGTGTTTGTTTCTCCACAGCTCTGCCTTGTCTGCTGAATATTTCCAGAACTTCTTGTTTTATTTCGGATTTATGACATCTGCAGTTCTTTTTTGCTTTTCAAAGTGTTTTTGAAGTCTGGTCATTTCTTTATTGTAGTGATCACAGCCACCAACCTGAACACAGCAAAGTCCCAGAAATAGTAACCTGCTAATGACCAGATAATACGATTTATTGCTGTTGATCAAAGGATCAACATTAGTTCTTTAAAATAGGCAAACTAGAAGATAACTTGTATATTTAGTTGTCCTTGCTTTTGATTAAGTGAGGGTAAGGTCCATAGGCCTATTTGCAAGAGGACACTTGCTTGTATAATTACTACCCCTCCCTTGACAGCTAATCAGCAGCACCCCCCCCCCCAAACCACAAATGGTGTGATTGAGATTCAGAGTGCTGCATGTACGTCACATACAATCTGGGACCTTGCCTGACAAATTACTGCTTGTTGTCTCACTTACCAAAGTGATGTAAGTCCCAAAGCAAATCATTGTATGTAACCACAAAAGTACCAATGATGAGAGCTTGTCTTTTTCTATTAATCCCAGCCATGGACAACACAAAATGTTGAGTTTTCAGGTTGACTATTAGGATGTGGCACCTGGCTTTTAAGTAATGCAAATTCAGGGGTGTGAGCTCCTGGAATTCGGACAAAGATACCTCTGATATAAAGGCGATTAGTAATATGAGAGAAGCTGGAGACAAGTTCCATGATGTGCCAGTTGAAGACTGTGGGGTACCCTGTGGTGCATCTCTTCCACATTTCCCTTTCGTGATTGACCAAGCCCCAAATCTACCATCAGTGACCTTGCCTCTAAATGCCATATCTCCACAATCTCTACCAGTTTATCCAGTGAGCTGATTCGCATTGTTCTCTTCAAAGACCAAGGCTGATGCATATGTGAATTGCTTTGGGATGTTTTTCTTCATCAAAGGACCTTACTGATTTGACACACGTTAAATGAGTTTTGGCTCCTTTTTTCTACTCTCAACAAATGTTTGGATCACTTCAAAGTCCCTTGTAGCATTTTTTAACTTTTTATCTAATTATGACATGGTGGTTCCAAATCCAGTCAAAATGCACACTTTGAAAGCTTGCTGCAAGTAACATTCTGTGTTTTATGCACATATTGTTCTTTCCAAGATCACGAGAAATTGTTTTAGTTCTGATTCTGAACTATAAGCTATTTATAAGGTTGTGGCCGTATCTGTTTTTTGGAAGGTTTTTTGATCCTATTGCAAGGGTAACTGGGCTTTTAAACAGGTTAAAAGGCTTTATGCAAGGTCATAAATACCATAAAAGATTTAGAAATTTTATTTCAGTAAGATGTCCACAAATAATGTTTACTACCAAACATATAGAGTCATATTTGTTATAGAGTCATAGAGCCACAGAGATACAGCACAGAAATGGGCCCTTTAGCCCACTTGAGTCCGTTTTGACCATCAAGCACCCATTTACATTAATCGTACACTAAACCATTTTAATCCTCCCCACATTCCCATCAACTTCACCCACTGTCCCACTCTCCAGATTCTACCACTCTCTTACACTAGAGGCAATTTACAGTGGCCATTTAACCACCCAGTCCACATATTTTTGGAACGCAGGAGGAAAATGAAGCAAGACAAATAATTGGTAACATCACTGGGGCTCTATCTTTTGAGCAGTCCCCGAATTGGGCCAAAGTGCTTGGATCCCTTTATTTTCTTGCATTTTGTCATTTATGTAAATATTTCATGTAAACCTTGTCTTTTTTAATTTTTTTGATCTGTATCTGAGAGTGCTTAGTGTTGTTATACCCTTCTTTGAAATTTGATACAGTTGCAGAATATATTGAAGTGGAATTCATGTTGTGTTTTGGAATGGATTCTGTATACATCGCAAGTGCTCACTTAGTAGTGGTTCTCAGGGAACTGACAGAAGCAATTCATGTGGGATTGTGAATTCCAGCAAAAGACATCAGTTGTACAAGATGTTGGTGAGGCTGCATTCAGTTGTGTAAGATGTTAGTGAGGCCCCATTTGGAATATTGTGTTCCATTTTGGTCACCCTGCTGTAGAACAGATGCCATTAAGCTGGAAAGATTGCAGAAAGGATTTACGACAATGTTTCCAGGGCTCGAGGGACTGAGTTAACCAGGCTAGGACTTTATTCATTGGAGTGTAGTAGAATGAGGGTGATCTTATAGAGGTGTATAAAATCATGAGGGGCAGAGAAGGGGTGAATGCTCTTGGTCTTTTTCCCAGGGTAGGGGAATGATGAACTAGAGGGCATAGGTTTAAGGTGAGATGGGGGAAATTTAATAAGAACCTGAGGGGTAACCTTTTCACCCAGAGGGTGGTCCGTATACTGTATATGGAATGAGCTGCCAGAGGAAGTGGTTGAGGCAGGTACATTAACAACATTTGATAGGTACATGGATAGGAAAAGTTTAGAGGGATATGGGCCAGATAGGGGAAAAGGGACCAGCTTAGATGGGCGTCCTGGTTGGCATGGACCAGTTGGACCTAAGGGTCTGTTTCCATGCTGTATGACTCAATGATGGCCCTTTTTTTGCATGAAAAAGTTAGGATTTATTGTTGAACTGGATCAACACCATGTTACTGTACCCAATTGTTTGCAATTTTTTGAGTTGCTAAGATAACTCAAATCTTTTTGCCATTGTAGGACCTCCTGCTTTTATTGCAAAGGAGTCCCTTAGCCCTCTGTTCATGTTACTGCTGATGATGTTGGTGATTAGCCTTTTGCTGACAGCATTTGCTGTCTGGGCTGCTGTTGGCCTTTAGTAGTGCGCCTTCTCTTTCTGAATGTCAACTTTTAGGTGTGGGGGATGCCAAGGGAGAGGGGTCAGGAATCAAGGTTAAAAAAAATGCTTGATAGTAGGTTGGTTGGGAGCAATGTGAGTTTTATTCTCTCATCCATCAAAGAAATGATAAAGCTGGTTTTCAACTCCAACACTGCTTACTGGATTGCAGGGGCAATGGGTATGGATAGGAGGTGGGAATAGTGAGGGAATGCTGCAGTCAGAGGAACCAGCTTTCAGATGACTTGTGTTTTTGGATGGATGTAAAAGATCAGTATTCTGGGCAATATTTATCGACTGTTATCAAGTCCTGATGCAGGGTCTCGACCCAAAATGTTGATGTAAAAATTACTATAAGTTACAAAAATATATTTTTATGTCTTTGTCTTGCACTGTACTGCTGTCGCAAAACAACACATTTCATAACATATGTCAATGATAATAAGATATCTTTATTAGTTACATGTATATCGAAACACACAGTGAAATGCATCTTTTGCATAGAGTGTTCTGGGGGCAGCCCGCAAGTGGCGCCAACATAACATGCCCACAACTTCCTAATCCGTATGTCTTTGGAATGTGGGAGGAAACCGGAGCACCCGGAGGAAACCCATGCAGACACCTGGAGAACATACAAACTCCTCACAGACGGTGGCTGGAATTGAACCCGGGTCACTGGTGCTGTAATAGCGTTACGCTAACCGCTACAAACCTGATTCTGACTCCTTTCCCCCCCCCCCCCCCCCCCCCCCCCCACCTACAGATGCTGTTCAACCCTCTGAGGTCCTCCAGCAGATCATTGCTCCATACTCCGGCATCTGCAGACTCTTATGTCTCCAGTCGTTATCTCCTGTTTCCTTACAACCCAGGAGGAGGCCATTCAGACAATCAAGTCTGTGCTGGCTCTCAGACTAATTCTGTCAGTTCCATTTCCCTCACGTTCCCCTGTAACCTTTTCTCTCACACATGCCCCTTGACTCCCCTACTTCTCTAACCATCCACCTCCACTGGGAGCAATTTACAGTCACCAGTTGACTGACCTAACAGCACGCCTTTGGGATGTGTGAGGAAACTGGGGCACCTGGGAAAACCCACAGGATCTCAGGGAATAAGTGCAAACTCCACACAGACAGCACCGGAAGTCAGAATCGAATCTGGTTTGCCAACTGCTATGCCACTGCGCAAGCAAGGTACTAAAAAATTGGCCATTATCAAATTGCTGGAACCCTAGCCTGTAGATAGTATTAGATTCAACAGAAAGGAAATATGCAGGAGAGAGGAGTAGAGAGGAAAAGAACTTACACCATCATGTCGGTGGTCCCAAACCAGTGAGACAGACTGCTGTTTTCCAATAGGCTACAGCATCTTCTAATTTACAGCAATGGTTGTAAAGTGTATGGGGGTTATCCTGTTATGCATGACATTTGAACAGTTATCTGATGGCTGGTTCCAGTGCTGAATTTTATTACTGCACAAAAAAAGCTGGGCCCATGTTCAGAATCTTCAGAAGGCTGTCTATTCTATTAATAAATCTTCTTGTACCTCTTGGGTGAATTTGGCATTTGTAATTTGTGCAAAAGTACCATGATTTTAGTGAGGAGAATGATAGGTTAATTTAGAAATACCATAGAATGAGTACTGCTTTCATGTTAAAGTTAGATTTATTTTTTTTTAATTTGCTATTGTTTATGACTCTTTAAATTGGGTTTCTGGTTTTCCTTTGATGGGCACAGTTTGAAACCGCCAACATGCTGATGTAAGTTCTTTCCCTCTCTATTCCTCCCTCCTGCATATTTCCTTTGTGTTGGGTCTAGTGCTGCCTGCAGGCTTGGATTCCACCAGTGCCTTCCAATCATATGACCAAGCATTGCACAACCAATGGATCAGATCAAAGTTTGGTTTTATCCATCTATGAATAATAGCAATGGTTGGAAGGAGGCAGCTCCATCTCTTCCCTCCTTGACAGCAAAGCACAGCATGTAAGTGCAAGAAACAAGGTTGAATTATTTGTAACAATCTGCGATGAGGAGTGGATGATGATGCTTAGCCATTTTCTTGAGTCTCCACTATCAAAGAATCCAGCCAATTTGATTTGTTCCCCATGATATCAAGAAATGGCTAATGGCACAGGCCCGGTGACCTCCCGAATATGATACTTAAGTTTAGTGCTCCGGATCTCAAGGACAGCCTTCACCAATTATATAAACTATATGTATAACCTAACCAA
The DNA here is from genome assembly GCF_009764475.1 of Pristis pectinata. Taxonomy (NCBI): domain Eukaryota; kingdom Metazoa; phylum Chordata; class Chondrichthyes; order Rhinopristiformes; family Pristidae; genus Pristis; species Pristis pectinata. Next base: position 131,477,135 of record NC_067407.1, read on the forward strand.
CTGTATGTATAAAATCACGAGGGGCATAAATAGGGTGAATGCACTCGGTCTTTTTCCCAAAGTTGGGGAATCAAGAACTAAAGGGCATAGGTTTAGGGTGAGAGGGGAGAGATTTAATAGGAACCTGAGGGGCAACCTTTTTACACAAAGGGCGGTATCTGTGTGGAATGAACTGCCAGGGGAAGTGGTTGAGGCAGGTACAATAGCAACTTTTAAAAGATAGTTGCACAGGTACATGGATTGGAAAGGTTTAGAAGGTTATGAGCTAAATGCTTTCAAGTGGGACTAGTTTGGATGGAGCATCTTAGTCAGCATGGACCACTTGGGCCAAAAGGCCTGTTTCCATGCTGTATAACTCCATAACTGTCTCAATACAGCTGCAACACTGGCAACTGGTAATGAAGTGGAAAATTGCCCATCTATGTCCTGTCCACATACGGCAGCAAGTGGCTGGGAATGCCACCAGCTTGAAGTTCCCCTTCAAGCTACGCACTATTCTGACTTGGAAGTATATCACTGTTGTCATCCTTCCTGGAACTCACCCTAACAGTACTGAAGGGACACGGTTAGACAGCTGCAGTTCAGAAAGGCTGCTCACCGTTGCTGCCTTGGTGATGAATGATACAAGCTGGTCATTCCTTGCAAAATCCAGATCCCATGAATGAATAAATTAAAAACATTCATGCAATCTTATTTATAATCTCTGTTGGATCATCTATTCTGGCTGACTTGAAATATGTTTTTCACAACCTGGAGTGAAAGCTATCAGGATATATGCTATATTAAACTGGAGCTTGGCAGTCCATATGTTATTCCTGTTCTATAGGGACCCAGTAAAACCGAAGGATAAGACCTCTCTTGCTGGTGCCTTACGCATATCCTGTCAGTACCAAGTGAAAAGATCTTGTAGAAGATGTAACTGGGGTGAGATTGAGGAGCTGGGAGGCAAGAATCTATTTTCTGCTGCTACTGCTGTGTTATACTTCAAATGTGAACAAAATTCCAGAATCCTTTTTCCTTCTCATCTGCCCTCCCAGGGGAAGAGTTTGCTGGGATAAGTGCTACTGATACATTTTATTGTATTAGGTTCGACTTGATTGAGGGCACTGGTCCAAGTTAACCAAGAAGGTGATAGGAAAGTGAAGTTGGCTCACTGATAAATTGCCCACTAGGAACATTTGATGGGCAGGCAAAGAGAGTAAGATATAGGAAAGGGGGTTCAATTCTTACAATACCATGAGCTGTATGAAGCTTCCAAGCGTGCCATTCGTGTGTTTACAATTGGGTGAGGGGTCCTTAATAGAAAGCTATCTGTTCCTTATTCATTCGTGACGTGTTATTGTCACTGTCAAGCCTGGCATTTATTGTCTGTCTCATAATTGGTCCTGAAGTGAAGTGGTTAGAGTTAGGGGTTAACAAGTTCCTGGGTCTGGGCTTGCATATAGGCCCAACTGGGTAAGGACAGTAGAATCCCATCACCGAAAGACATCAGTAAACCAGTTGATTTTTATGACAACCTGGTAGTTTCATCATTACCTTAACTGAAACCAGATTTCTTAAAAAAAAAATCCATATCCATATTGATTTAATTACTACATTGAATTCCTTATTAAGGGTCATTTAGACAGACACTTGAATAAGCAAGGCATAGAAGGGTATGGTCCTAATGCGGGCAAGTAAATTAAATTGTTAAATTGTCTTATTATTGTCCCATGTACCAAGGTACAGTGGAAAACTTTGTTTTGCATGCATTCCATAAGGATCATTTCATCCCATCAGTACATTGAGGTAGTACAAGGAAAAACAATAACAGAATGCAGAATAGTGTTACAGTTACAGAGAAAGTTCAGTGCAGGTAGACAATAATGTGCAAGATTGTGAGGTCAGGAACATAGAACAGTACAGTGCAGCACCGTATTGGTTTATTATTGTCACTTGCACCGAGGTACCGTGAAAAACTTGTCTTGCATACCGATCGTACAGGTCAGTTCATTACACAGTGCAGTTACATTGAGTTAGTACAGAGTGCTTTGATGTAGTACAGGTAAAAACAATAACAGTACAGAGTAAAGTGTCACAGCTACAGAGAAACTGCAGTGCAATAATGTGTGAGGTCACAACAAGGTAGATGGTGAACGGGCCCGTTGGCCCACAATGTTGTGCTGAACTATATGTAAAACTATAAGAGTCCATCTTATTGTACTAGCGGACCGTTCAATAGTCCTATGACAGCGGGATTAGTGTAGGTGGACGAAAAGGTTGATGTAGACATGGTGGGCTAAAGGGTCTGTTTCTGTGCTATACATCTCTATGACTCTAATTACTTGAATTTAAATTCCCAGCCATTATAATGAGATTTAAACTCGTGTCTCTAGATCAATGGCCCAGAACTCTGGCTGCTAGTCCGGTGACTTAATTGCTGTACTACGGTATCCTCAGAATTAACCAAGATAGCACCTCAGTTTTTGTCATCCTGAATCAAAGCCTTTCTGTTCTGCACTGATGGTTTTGCTTTCATAAGTAATAGGAACAAGAGTAGGCCAGAGGTTATCTGGCCTCTTGAGTCTGCTTTTCTATTCAGTGAGATCATGGCTGATCCCATTTTATAAATAAAACCTGGAGCTGGCACCTGGCCTGGAATCAAGTGGTGTCAGCTTGGAGCTGGTGGTTTAGTGGGTGATTGGGTTGATGCCATAGCCAAATGGGGTTTTTAGTAGTACTGCCTTTTCATTAGACTAAAGAAAACTGCATTTCGTCTAAATATCTCAAGAGTGCAGACAATGCCACCCACACACTCTGAATGTTGCTCCCTCCCATGACAATTCTCAACGTGTGTGTGTGTGTGTGTGTGTGTGTGTGTGTGTGTGTGTGTCTATGTGTGTGCGTGTGTAACCCTATCCGAGGTTGGAGGCTTGTTCTTCCAGGCAGGAAGTATAAACAGGCCATTGACTGACTGGAACCGGTGCTGCAGCTGCCTTTACAAGGCAGGTCTCTATAATTAAATGTAGTATTAATTCCAGAGGCCTTGTTATTTGCAGAACCAAACCAGATGTGCAAAGAACTGTTCAGTCATTGAATGCTTTGTGAACTAATGTTTAACAAGTGTATTTAATAGCCTTTGAGATGCCAAATTAGGCTTTATGAACTTGTAAATATACTTTGATTGAAAGTTCCTAAACTATTACCCTAAATCTAGCTTTTCACTCAAATATAGTGCTGTGGGTATGCTACATTGTTGGAGATGCTGTCTCTCAGATGGCTGAAAGATATTCCATGGCTGTTGAAGGATAATATGGAAGTGTTTCCTAGCATTCTGACCAATATTTATCCCTGTCTCCACATTATTTGAAAAGAAAATAGCCAATCAGGTCATTATCATGTCGCTGTTTGTGTGCAAGTTGGCTGATGCAGTTCCTGTAATACAACAGTGACTTCATTTCAAAGAATGCTTCATTGACTGTAAACTATTTAAGAAGCTCTGAAAGGAACAGCGGTGCTATATAAATGCAAGTCTTTATTCCCTGAGCTTGTATTTGCCTGCCATTTTAATTCTCCATTGCACTCCCACCCTGACCTTTATGTTTGTGTTCTGCTGCATGTTACAATGAGGCCTAACACAAACTTGGAAACAACCCTTTATCTTCTGCCTGGGCATGTTGCAGCCTTCCGAACTCAATATAGAATTCTCCAACTATTGAAACTTGCTCTTTCTGTCTGTCTGTATCAGAACTGACCATTTCCGCCAGTCATCTATCTGTCATCTTGGCTCAGTTTTTCTCTCTATTAATATAATCTGGCCTGCTCTTAGCAACACTTAACACAGATCGGGAAGTATGAACTGATTCTATCTGCCACATTAATGTAGTTTGTCTCACTTTTCAGAGAGATTCCATTTGTTCTGCCAACCCTCCCCCCTCCCCTTTCACTGCAATTGAAACTATCTTGTTTTCTCTCTTGGAGACACCAGAGACTGCAGATGCTGGAATCTGGAGCAACCTTATGCAGGGTTTTGGCCTGAAACATCAACAATTCCTTTTCACCCACAGATGCTGCTCAACCCGCTGAGTTCCTCCAGCAAATTTTTGTTTTCTCTCTTTCCAAGTTCTGATGAAGGAGCTTGTTCCTGAAAGTCTGTTTTGCTTTCAACAGATGCTGCCTACGTTTTTCCAGCATTTTCTATTTTTATTTTAGATTTCCAACATCTGCAGTTTTTTTAAAATTTTCATTTGAACTTTGTTTACTCTTTTTTTTGGCCTTTAGAGCGCACTAAATCTCCAGTTTAAAACCATATTGCAAGCAAATTCCTTGGAAGAAGGTTCTAAACATGCTGCCTTTTCACATTTGATGCGCGAGTAAAATTCAAGCTGGTAACTGACGGGAGTAGAGAAATAAAGGACTGCAGATGCTGGAATCTAGATGAAAAACACAATGATGCTGGAGGAACTCAGCAAGCCAGGCAGCATCCGTAGAGAAAAGCAGGTGAACTTTTCTCCACAGATGCTGCCTGGTCTGCTGAGCTCCTCCAACATCATTGTGTTTTTCAACTGATGGGAGTATTCTGTTCATTGGGTAGGAACTATTCCTTGTCCACTTCGATACTGTTCCTAAATCCTGGCCAGGGAAAGCACCAATTGGGAAAAATTTTCTCTTCCTAAAATTGCTTCTTTCAGTGAGACAACAAACAAAATGTTGGAGGAGCTCAGCAGGTCAGGCAACATCTATAGAGGGAAATGGACAGTCAACATTTCGGGTTGAAACCCTCCAACTGGACTGCAGACTCAGACCAGATGAAGGGTCTTGCCCTGAAATGTCGACTGTTCATTTCCTTGCATAGATACTGTCTGACCTGCTGAGTTCCTCCAGCAGATTGTTGCTGCAGATTCCAGCATCTGTAGTCTCTTGTGTCTCCTTTCAGTGAAGTTATCTTTTCACTGTTATCTGGGTAAATGTGTGCTGTGATTATGTGCACACAAACTTACTTTACAAGGGAGCATTAGAACTGATAGAGTGACCAATCATTCTGAATTGAATCCAAACCCCTTGCTGGTAAGAGCCGTGCATTGCTATACCACTCAGTTTATATGGAGCTCTCATTAAAGCAACATGTTACCATGGTTTTATTTACAGAACATTTCATGTTATTCTGAAGGCTCTGTACGTTGTGTTATCATAAGGTGAAGAGATCATGCAGTCTCAATTTTAATGCAACCTGGTGTCAAGTGAGGCTGCATCATTGCACTGATACTTAATCTTGCTTGCCACAATGCTTCACCTCAGTTCCAACAAGCCTCCTGAAATATTGGAACTAATGTATGGGACAAATGGAAACCTGTTCAACCTATTGTCACCTTTACTCCAAAAATAAAGTTACCCCATCTTCAGTTGTCAAGCTACAGTACACAGATTACCTGCATGCTGAGCTGCAATTTACTGTTGACTTGCTAACTTAAGCTTACCAGAGAATAGACTTTTGTAAAAAAAAAACTGTTCTACCAAACTGAGCCCTTACTCCAGTACACTGCCCTCTTGGCAATAAAAGTCCATGGGAAGACCCTAGGAACCAAGGAACATTTCCCCTATCATATGGATCACCTCTCAATTGAGGATGCAATTTACCATTGCCTTCAATGCACCAGCACAGACTTTGACCATCTGAAGAAAAGAGTGTTTGAAGATCAAGACCTCAGACCTGGCATGGAGCTAATTGTCTTCTGAGCAGCAGTGATCCCGTCGTCCCATACAATTCTGAGAAGCAAGCTATCTACAGCAAGCACCTCAAAGCTACCACTGATCCTCTCCGCAAAATTCTAAAAATCCACTGACAGGATAAGTGTACCATCAGTAGTGTAGACTTTCAGATCAATGTCCCCAGTACTGAAGTCCTTATTACATCTAGTTGACTCTGAGGGGCAGGCCACTTTGTTCATGTGCTCAACACCAGATCCTGAACCAGATAGCCTACTGTGAGCTCTGTCGTGGCAAGAGAATACCAGGTGCACTGAGTACTGAGTGATGGAAGTTCTCAAAGTATCTTTGAAAAGGATGACTAGAGGACAGGCATTTAAGGTGAGGGGGGGAAAGTTTTTAACACAGAGTGGTGGGTACTTGGAACGGGCTGCCAGGGGTGGTGGTGGAAGCAGATACGATAGTGGTGTTTAAGAGGCTTTCAGATAGACACATGAATATGCAGGGAATGGAGGGATATGGATCATGTACAGGCAGAAGAGTTTTAGCTTAATTTGGAATTGTGTTTGGTACAGACATTGTGGGCTGAAGGGCCTCTTCCTGTGCTATACCGTTTTGTGTTCTATGTGTAACATCCTTCCTGCGGGAACCCCTGACCCATAGTCACTCAGAATGCAGAAGGAGCATTAAGGATTGGGAATCTCATCCATTCAGTGGGAGCATACAGAAGCACTAATGGTGAAAGTCGGGCACTGCCCCCAAACTGTATATTCACCAGATCCATCGAGCATCCCCTCCCCCATGTGTGGCAGTCCACAGCTCCCACTTATCAGCCACTTTGGATCCCACAAAACTGGAGTATTAGCAAGTCATCCTCTACCCCAAAGGTCCACTAAACAAGAAGATACTGTATGTTGTGCAACAAAATTAATTTAGTGTTTGGAACTGTCTTGTGTACCATCTTGAAAATATGCATCCTTCACAGAAGTAGAGGACTGCGCAAAATTTTGAGAAATGTAAGTGAATATGAAGGCCATCTGGTTCATAAGCCATGAGATGAATGACCAGTCAATCTAGAGAACCAAAGGACTGCAGGTGCTGGAATCTAGACGAAAAACACTGATGCTGGAGGAACTCAGCAGGCCAGGCAGCATCTGTGGAGAAAAGCAGGTGGTCAACGTTTTGGGTCAGGACCCTTCTTCAGGACTGAAGATAGGAGAAGCCCAATATACAGGAGGGAAAAACAGAGCAGTGATAGGTGGACAAAAGAGGGGAGGCAGGGTGGGCACAAGGTGGTGATAGGTAGATCACTTGTGCTCTTTCCGTAACTGCGATCTGCATCTCCCCGTTGCCAGTCACTTCAACTCCTCCTCCCACTCCATCACAGATCTGTCAGTCCTCGGCCTCTTCCACTGCCAGGAGAAATCCAAGTGCAAACTGGAGAAACAGCACTTCATTTTCCGTCTTGTAACCTTGCAACCTAATGGCATGAACATTGAGTTCTCCCACTTTAAGTAATGCCCTCAACCACTCCACCCCCCCCCTCCACACCTCCCCTCCAATCATACCTCCTTTTTTCCCCTTTCCTAGCCTTTCTCTTTTTTCCTCCTTACCTTTGACTCATCCCCCGGTGGATCTGATCTCCCCTCCTCCCCCGCACCTGCCTGTCACTATCTCTTACCTGCATCTACCTATCACCACCTTGTGCCCACCGCCTCCTCTCTTTCGTCCACCTAACCCTGCTCTGCTTTTCACCCCTATATATCGGGCTTCTCCTTTTCCCATTTTCAGTCCTGAAGAAGAGTCCTGACCTGAAACGTTGACCACCTGCTTTTCTCCACTGATGCTGCCTGGCCCGCTGAGTTCCTCCAGTATTGTCATGTTTTTCAATCTATTTGTTTATCACCCTGGCTGAGTAATGTCACCCCTGTCAATGTGGTGCTGCATAATTTTGTTGAAGTATTGTAGTAGGTTTAGTGCTGAAGTCCGAGAATCACTGAAACCCATAACCTTGCAACTGAGAAGGGAGTCTTATTGACTAGGTAGGTAGGATGAGGATTAATTTATTGCATTTCTTTGTTTTAAAAAAAAAATCCTTATTTTACTGGCTATAGAGTCTGTGCCAACTCTGAGTTCACCCATGGGTCTCATTGCCTGTGCACCAGACAAGGACGAGATCAGATTAGAAAAGGGATCCTGTTTCTTTCCCCCCTTCACCCACTCCATCCACCCATCACCCACACACTCCTCCCACTGGTTCCCCTCCCCACACTGTTCCCATCTGCCTACCCCACCTCCCTTATTTGATTCCATGCTTTCCTATCAGATTCCATCATCTGCAGCCCTTTGTGGAAATAGTGACGGAGGCCACACTTCCCTCCTCCATCTGCCTATCACCCCTCCTCGCCTGGATCCACCTGTTGCTTGCCAGCTCTTGCTCCAACCCTTCCCCTCAGCCCTTTATACTGACCATCTCCCCTCTATCTTTCAATCCAGATGAAGGGTCTCAATCCAAAATGTTGACTCCATGGATGCTTCCTGGCCTTCTGAGTTCCTCCATCTTCTTATTTTTTGGATAATTCTTGACATTCCTGTGCCATTTTGTGAATAGGTTTGTTTGACATGTTTTATTCCCCAAAATTGCTGGTTTGTGATGTGAAAAAAAAAGACTTGTATTGATCTGGTGCCTTTCAGGATATCCCAAAGCACTTTACTGCTATTGAACCATATTTATTCTGAAGTGTTGTAATGCAGAAACTAAGTTAAGGGTCGATGCTTGCAGGTAATTGGGACATGTTATCCTGACTATTATTATCTTTGAAGATAATTGCGGTTTCAGTGGCAAAGAAAGTAAACCAAGGAAACTCCAAAGTGGAGAGCTCCTTTTCTGATGGATGACCTTGGGTGAACTCAGTAAAGGTTTAATAGTAGATCACATAGAACCTAATGGAGGCAGTTTATTTACTGTAAACTCAAGATTGTCACTTTCATCAACAATAATTGTTGCAGAAATTGCTGCTGATGGTAAATGGTTGTTTGGCACTGCAGTGAGGAGCATTTTATTCAGTCTTTTGAATGTGCCTGCAGTCTGTATCCTTCAAGTTCCAGAGGCTAACAGGAAATTTCCTTTTGTCTGTGGCATGCATGTCCCCAGATCCTTCCATTGACCTACCCTCACTCTGTATAACGTTTTGCCCAACAGTCCTTTGGAAAGGGTATGGAAGAGGTTTACAAAGATGCTGTCTGGATTAGATGGTGACAAGATGGTGCTGGAGTGTGGCAGATCACATTACTTTATTATAATTTACCAATTAGAGGGTGTGAGCTATAAGGAGAGGTTGGACAAACTTAGGTTGCTTTCTCTGGAGCATCGGAGGCTGAGGAGAGACCTCATAGAAGTTTATAAAATGATGAGAGGCATCGATAGGGTAAACAAAATCTTTTTCCCAGGGTAGAAATGTCAAATTCTAGTAGACATACATTTAAGGTAGAGGGGGAAAGTTTAAACGAGATGTACGGGGCAAGTTTTTTTTACACAGACAGTGGTGGGTGCCTGGAATGGCTGCCAGGGTAGTGGTGGAAGCAGATACGATAGTGGTGTTTAAGAGGCTTTTAGATAGACACGTGATTATGCAGGGAGTGGAGGGATATGGATTATGTGCAGGCAGAAGAGATTTAGTTTAATTTGGCATCTTGTTTGGCACAGACATCATGGGCTGCAGGGCCTGTTCTCTGTTGTATGTTCGAATCCCTCGAGATAACTGTGCTGCTTCAGTTCTGGCCTCCAGTTGCTCCAACAGTGACGACCATATTTCCAGCTGCTGAGACTCTATGCTCTAAAAGTCCTTGCATGCATGCAAGCTCAGTTGATTTTTAACTCCGACAAAATCCATTGTGAAAAGAACAGACATATATACATTTATACCTAAATTGTGGTTTTGCGAACTCTGCAATATTGGGTTTATGTGCTGGATCCTAAAACACTCTGGCTTCTCGGATCTCTCTCCTCCCTCTTTATCGCTCCTGTGGCTGCTGCCCTCCCCTCCCCGGTTCTCCCACCTCCCTCTCGACTGCTTCCAGGTTCTCTGACCTCTGAGCTGCTCCTGGTGCTAGTTGGGTAGTGAGGTGGTGTGCTCATTCCACCACTATTGTAAGGTGTCTGTGCAAAAATTACTATGGCCATGGCCTGTTAATCAGGTAGGTTGGAAACCTCGGGACAGAGAGCACAGGAGTGATCAATAGTGAGGAGCTTATGTGTACGAAGTCTCCCGATATACCACATTGTGCAGAATGGCCCAAATACAATCAATTCGCAGGCTCAAGACTATCATTACTGAGAAAGGTGACTTGTGGTGGAAGGACCTTCACCTGCACATTTGTGCTTGGGCTGTGGTGTCCGGTGGTCAAAGTCACTACCTCTCAACTTCCTCGCCACAGGTCTCTGTTGAGTCTCCAAATTTGCTGCTCACTGCTGCGTCAAAGAGATCATCCAGGGACTGTATCCAGGGAGAAATGATTTCACCTATTTTTTTTCTATTTCAGTGAGGAGCAGTTGGCATCTCGGGCATTAGAATTTGTCAGTGTTTCTGGCTTCCCACAAATCAAGGCAGCCTCTGACCATTTGGGGTACCATTAATAACCTGCAGCTTCTCTTCACTAGGAACACCTCCAGAAGGCATTAGATAAGGTGCCTGCTGCTTCTCAGGTTATTGTGGAAAATAAAAGCTCGTGGTGTAGGAGATAATTTATTGGCATGGACAAAGAATTGGCTGGCTAACAGATAGCAGAGGGTAGGATTAACTGCTTCTTTATCTCATTGGCAGGAATAAGTGTTGTGTTAAAGTAGGTGCAATCCAGTCTTGCTTTCCTCCCATGCGCCTGGAGATAAGGTTTTCCTTCAATATTTGCCTGTTCCTCACCCCCTAGTCTCCGTCCAATTCCTCTGCTACGTTAATTTGAACCTTCCTCAACAGCTCGAGCAAACACCCCGTAAGGATGTTGGACAAAAGCACTCATTAATGCGCCACCTGTTTGGTTTGTAGAGCTCTCAACTTGCCCAGAAGGAGTTCTAGTGATCCAGAAATCTAAAGGCATTCCTTCTGCACCAACTTTTTAGCCTCACATTCACCCGATCCATTCTCCTGTTGCTATATTTGCTAGCATGTGGTACTGAAAGTAATCCAAAGATTTCAACCTATTATCACCCACCTGCCTCTGTCTCCACCCCTCCCTCCCCCTCACTTAGCTCCATCTGCCCATCATCCATCACCGCTCCTCAGTCCACCTATCACCTACTGGCCCCCATCTCATCCCTCCCCTTCTCTTTGTACTGGCTGTCTTCACTCTCAGTCCTGATGCAAGGTCTTGAACTGAAACGTCAACAGTTGCTTTCCCGCCATAGATGCTGCTCGAACAGCTGAGTTCCTCCAGCAGTTTGATTTTATTTCTGGAGGTCAAAAATGTAATGGAGTTGTAGAGTCGTGGGTTGTTAACACAGAAGCAGGCCCTTCAGCCCACTGTGTCCATGCCATGCCAACATTGTTGCCCATTTACCCTAATTAGGTCCATATCCTCCTCTGCCTTGCCTATTTAAGTGTATGTCTATTGTATCTGATTCCACCACCTCTTCTGACAGCGAGTTCCAGATATCACCCACAAAAAACAACAAATCTCCAGTAAAAGGGGTGAGATGTGGACTTCATGCATAATCATCAGGATGAGAGCAGAAGTGGCTGCATCAAGCTGAGTAGACCCAGGATATGCAAATGCTAAGTGTCATGGTGTGTGAAGGTTCTATCTCCACTTGACATTGCAAAGGATGAGACTGGCCATATTCCTGAAGAACGTTCCATTCACTTGGACCATGTCTCTCATGCTCTCATGGTAAAGCTTGTACAGAACACCTTTCACCATAAGACAATGATTTGCATGGAGTGTTCTGGAGAAAAGGAAATGGGGGATCCATCCTGTCAGAATCAGTCTGCCGCCATGTCTCATTGAGAGGACTTCCAAATAAGCCTCAAGACTTTGCTTGATTGATGGTAAGGCGGCCCCCTCAACAGGAGCCTGAGCGCCACTGCACCTTGCACCGCGGATGAGACCGCCATCCATCTTTTCCTGTAATGTGTATTTCTCTTTAAGAACCAATGACCTCCACAGATTGGAATGCAGCCAAGTGTCTGAGGCTGTGTGAATGTGACTCTTGGGAACTGTGCAAGTCCTGTTTTAGAGCTTGTTTCTGGGTGTAACCACCTTAACACTGTGTCAAAAGCCTTTTGGGCCGGTGTCACCATTCCTTCACAGCAAAACTTCCTGCATTAGCACCAAATGCAATGATAGTTCTGAGCATCACAAAAAGGGTGAGACCCAGTTTCTGGGCTCATGCTGCATAATACACGCAGAATACCTGTAAAACATGAGGTGACCATGACAGCAAAACATCTTGGAAATGATAAAGGCAGAACCTCATTTAAATTTAAATGCATAAATATGCCTCATTTGAACAGTTTGGGATATGAAAGTAATGTAACCAAATTCGTATTATGCTTTTGAACTGAATTACCCGTGCTTTTTCACTCCCTATGTTCCTATTGGCAGGCCACTTGCCATTGGAGACATCATCAATAATTGGTGTAACTAATAGCCGCAGAGGCATTTGATAATAAATAATGACAGCTACTAATGGCTAGTATTTGACAAACAGGAGAATGTCAGTCAGAGCTCTCGTTGCATGCTTTTCACTTGACATTTTGGCAGAGCTTTCAGCCAGACTCAGTTGGTAACATTCTTGGCTCTCAATGAGGAGGTTCCAGGTTCCGTCCCATTATGAACACAGTGATTGAATCTGACACTCCAGAGAAATGTTGAGGCTCTGTTGGAGGTGCTGTCTCCAACAGATAAGATTGAACTGAGGCACAGTTGCTCATTCAGGTGGTGGTAAAGGATCCCCTGGAATTATTTTGAAGAACCTTCAAGTTCACCTCAATATCAGTATTTATGTTGTATTAACCGCAACAATTCAAGTGCACTTCAGAAATAATTCACTGGCTGCAAAGTGCTTTGGGAAGTTCAGAACACATGGAAGGAGCTATATGAACTTCTCTTTCTCAGCTTCTGTGTCAGCAGCTTGATTGTTGCACCGTGGTGTAGTAACATGTTCCTCACACAGCTGCTCTACGTTGTGGGAGGGAGAAAGGAAGGAAAAAAAAGTGTTGAGCATGAACAGGTTGTTTACCCGCAGGAGGTTGGTAAAACTGAAGATTGAATTTGCCTTCAAGCTATTCTGCTTGTGGCTTCCAAATAATTGTTTAATATGTTTACATTTTTATTGGTGGAAAGCCTCCACAAGGAATAATGGACAATGTTTATTTTACTGCCTTTACTTTTTTATGCTTCTTGTTCTTTTTTTCTAATCTGTCTTGACTGAAAACAAAGTTCATCAGCACTGAAGGGATTCAGCTGCTTTATTGAGGGAATCCTCAGAGACTTCCTTCCAATACTTAGACCTAAGCTCACAGATTGCATCTGAAAGCAGTATCCCATAACACATTGACATGTGCGGCTCTGTGAATTACTGTCCAGCTGTGTGTTGGGCTTGACCACATACAGGGTCTGGGTTGCCAGGTTTCAGTTGGGAAGGAGGTGTTTGTACTGGGGAAGTGGTGAACTTCACCCAAAGCTTTCCATTCTCTGTCAGCACTCCAGGGCCATGCTCGATCTGGATTGGGTTGGTATGAGTGAGGCCCCTTCTCCTGGACTGGACCGGAATGTGGGACACTCCTCATGTACAACCAGCTACTAGCCACTTTCCAGAAGAATGACTGCTTGGTGGGATATGGGGGTGTGGCGGATACCTGGAGAGCTATGTTCCCACTAGTTGTTGCTCTGGGAAAAGGAAATAAGTAGGTAGAAAATAATGTGAATCTAAAATATTCCAATTGGGTATTCTTTATCTGCAGTCAAGTTGTAAAGTCAGTGGGAGCAATGTGGTGAGGAAACCTACCTTAGCCCACTGAACACTAGTGGCCTCAGTCCCTTGCTGGTGAACTGGGGAATTAATCTCCTGAGTATGAAAGGTTGCAGGTTTATCTTCAGATTTTTCATTAGTGACTAAAACCTGGGAGCTGGGAAAAATATTGTGGAATGTTTAATCCATTGTTTTATTAACACATTAAGAGCTGGTCACCTGACCGTTCATCCAAAGGTCAGAGTGCTACATCACCCTGAATTTTAGCTAAACCATTTTCAAATGCCAATAAATTCTTTACACAATTGCACAGCTACTCAATAACTCATTGCAGTATGCAGCACGAGCCCATAATGGTCAGAAATTTAGAAATCAATGCAGTTGGGCTGTGGAGATTTATGTGGGGCAGCTGTTGCTGATCTTCAGAAGCAAAGGCTTTTCCATATTTTGTGCCCTCAGGTCAGTAAATAAATCCCAAGTCGAATTGTTCTAACATTTGTACTTTGCTGCTTGTGCCCCCTTGATGATTTAAACAAGAAAGAGACTAAACATGCATTTGTAGCTCTTTCAGCACGCTGCCAAGTAATAAAGAGTTTGCATTTTATGGAGCATCTTCTGCTTCTGCAGGGAAATCACATAAGCAGAATTACTGCTATGCAATGTTCCAGCAATGGCAAGAAGTTTACCAATTAATCTGTATTGATGATATCGTTAACTGATAAATATTTAGCCAGTGTACCATTGAGTCTTGCTTGATGATCTCTGCATAGTACTCTGGGATCTGGTAAGTCTGCCTGACCTGACCAAAAGGACTTGGCTTCTTCTCTCATCTGAAAGGCAGCACTTCTGACATTGAAACATTTGCTCTTGTCATCTTGGAGTGGGCCATGAGGCCCATGACTTCCTGACTCCAAGGTGAGTTTCCCACCACTGAACTATGCATCTGGGTGTATCAAAACCTGTCACCTGTCACCAAAGGCATCTGTGTATGATTAAATGGAGATTTATCAAGTTGCGGTTGCTATTTTGAGAAGATTGCAAACACACCATACAAAAGGAGCAGAAAATAATGAATGTGCTGAATATATCTCAAGGGCATTTGACTTTTATTTTTGGCTTGTGTAGTTATTTTATGAGGCCACATTTGAAATACTGTGCTTGGTTTTGGGTATCCTACTTTCAAGGTGGCAATGATATATTAGAAATAAAGGAATTTTCATGAATATCTTGTACTTTGAGCATCCTTAACACAAATGGAATGACATCTGCAGTGAGTCAGCAGACCAGCAGAAGTAAAAGGTCAAAGAAATTTTGCAAGGGCTGACACCTAATCTGCCTCCAGCTACCTTGTGAGCCTGTTGCCCTTTGAAGGGTTATACTACTGGCCCACTGTGAATGACTTTGGCCGATATTACTTTATGTTCTTTCACTGGATGTGGGCATTGCTGGCAAGGCCAGCATTTTATTGCCCAGTCCTAATTGCCCTGGAACTGAATGGGGCATTTCACCAAGCAGTTAAGAATCGACTGCATTGCTATTGGGTAACAGATTTTCATCTCAAAGTGATATAAATATTCCAGTTATGTTTGTACAATGTGGCCATCATTAGTGATTCCAGCTTTTTATTCCAGATTTACCAAATTAACTGAATTTAAATTTCTTACTTGGTGTGATTTGAACTCATTTCTCCAAATTTTAATATAATCCTCTGCTTTATTGGTTTATTATTGTCACATGTACTGAGATGCAGTGAAAAGCTTTTGATTGCATGCCATCCAGACAGATCATTCCATATGTAAGTACATCAACGTAGTTAAAAAGAAAACAGAATATAGAATATATGTTGCAGTTCCAGAGAAAGTGCAGTGCAGGTAGACAAATAAAGTGCAAGGGTCACAATGGGTTAGATTGGACAATTAAGAGATCATCTTTTCATTTATCTAATAGCACAACCAATATGCCCAACCATGACTTTTATTTATATTTTTGGGATTTGTCTGTCACTGGCAAGGCCAGCATTTATTGACTATCCTAATTGCCCTTGAGAAGGTAGTGGTGAGCTGCCACTTTGAACAACTGTGGTCCTTCTGGTGAAGGTACTTCCAGTGCTATTGGGTGGGGTGTTCCAGGTTCTAGGCACATTGACAATGAAGTTGAGATATCTCCAAATCAGGTGTGCATCTTGGAGGGGAACCTAGAGGCAATGGTGCTCGTATGCACCTCCTGCCCTTGACCGATTTGGTGGTAGTGGTTGCGTGTGGGAGGTGGTGGTGTTGTTGTAGTAACCTAACTGCAGTACAACTTGTAGATGGTACACACTGCAGCCAGGGTGTACTGCTGGTGAAGGGAATGAATGTTTAGCATGGTTGATGGGGTGCCAATCAAACAGGCTGCTTTGTCCTGGACGGTATTAAACTTCCTGAGTATTGTTGGAGCTGCATTCATCCAGACAAGTGGAGCGTGTACCTTGTACTGCTGAGTTCATCCTTGTTGATGGTGGAAAGGCATTGGGGTGTCAGGTGGTGAGAACCTTGCTGGAGGATACCCAGTCTCTGACCTGCTCTGTAGGGATGGGATTTATGAGGCTGGCACAGTTGAATTTCTGGTCAATGATGGTGGTGCACTTGGTGCTGTAAAGCCACAATGTCAAGGTTAAGTTGTTAGACTCTCTCTTGTTGCAGATGCCTGGCACTTATGTAGCACAAATACTTCTTGCCACTTGTCAGCTGAAGTCGTCTCCCTACAACATTATTTTTGGTGACTTCTAGTGTCTGACATCAGGTTACATGTTGGAGGTGAGGGATTGAATTGGGAGACAGCTTTTATCTATTTCTAGAATTACTGGGCCAAATTGACTCCTTTGTGTATCTTCTTGACAAGTTGCTTTTGACAGATGAGGCAGCTCCAGAGGTAATTGAACCAAAGCATGAGCTGTAATTCAAGGAAGTGGAAAGAATTGTTGGCTAAGAATCTTAAAATCATAGAATTGTCACAGCTCAGAAGAAGGCCATTAAATCCATTGAGTCTATGCCAGCTCTCAGTAGAGCAATCCATTCAGATCTATCCCTGCTCTTCCCCTTACCTCTGTAGATTATCTGCTCTTGAGTGCATATCCAATTCCATTCTGAAGGCACTGATTGATTTGCTTTCTACCAATCTTACAGACTGTGCGTTCCAGATTTTCACACTCTGTGTTCAAAAACAAAATCCCCCAACCCTGCCCGTCTTTTGCTCAACAATTTGAATATGTGTTCACTGGTCTTTGAGACCTTTGAAACATAGAACATTACAGCACGGTACAGGCCCTTCAGCCCACAATGTTGTGCTGACATTTTATCCTGCTCTAAGATCTATCTAACCCTTCCCTCCCACATTGCCCTCCATTTTGCTATCATTCATGTGGTTATCTAAGAGTCTCTTAAATGTCTCTAATGTATCTGCCCCCACAACCTCTGCCGGCAGTGCATTCCACGCACCCACCACTCTCTGTGTAAAAAAAAACTTACCCCTGACATCCCCCTTATACCTTCCTCCAATCACCTTAAAATTATGCCCCCTCATGTTAGCCATTTTTGCCCTGGGGAAAAGTCTTTGTCTGTCCGCTCGATCTATGCCTCTTATCATCTTGTACACCTTTTTCAAGTCAATGTAAACAGCTTCTCTCTATTTACCATGCCAAAATCTGTCATGACCTACAGATCTTATCAAATATCATCTTAACATTCCTCCCTTCCAGAACAACCCCAACTTCTCCAACTTAATCTCATAGTTTAAATCCCTCATCCTGGAACCATTCTAGTAAGTCTCTCTACACAATGGCTTTTGCATCCTTTCTAAAATATGTTGACTGGACTAAGTTTACACCTGGTATGGGCGGTTAGTCTTGTAAGGAAAGATTGTTAGTCTTGTAAAGAAAGTCTTGTAAGGAAAGATTGTTTTGACCAGTCTTGTATCGGCTGATGCTGGGTTTCAACCTGAAACATTGACAATTCTTTTGCCTCCACAACATTCCTCTTCCATCTGGTAGAAGATACAGGAGCCTTGAGGGCACATACCATCAGGCTCAAGGACAGCTTCTATCCTACTGTGATAAGACTATTGAATGGTTCCCTTATGCTGTACGATGAGATGGACTCTGACCTCACAATCTACCTTGTTGTGACCTTGCACCTTATTGCACTGCACTTTCTCTGTAACTGTGACACTTTACTCTGTACTGTTACTGTTTTTACCTGTACTACATCAATGAACTCTGTACTGACTCAATGTAACTGCACTGTGCGATCGGTACGTAAGACAAGTTTTTCACTGTACCTCAATATGAGTGACAATAATATACCAATACCATTTTGGATGATATTATGCAGTTAGATGCAGCCGACCCAGTATTGTGTAACTAAGCCATCATGATGATACGAGGTTTTGCACAGAATAGCACAGGTAATTTTTTTAAACAACAAAGTTAGATTTTTCAAGTACAATACATTTATGGGTGTTTTGTGAAATGGCAGAACTTAACATCACATCTGCTAATTATTGTTGCACCAATCTGTCGCAAGGGCAGGAATGGCTGCTGGATGTTCCGGGGTTTAGATGTTTCAAAAGGGACAGGGACGGAGGTAAAAGAGGTGGGGGAGTGGCTTTGCTAATCAGGGATAGTATCACAGCTGTAGAAAGCGAAGATGTCCTGGAGGGATCGTCCACTGAGTCAGTGTGGGTGGAGGTCAGAAATAGGAAAGTAGCAATCACTCCATTGGGAGTATTCTATAGACCCCCCCAATTCTATAGACACTGAGGAACAGATCGGGAGGCATATTTTGGGAAGGTGCCATAATAACAGGGTTGTTGTCATGGGTGATCTCAACTTCCCTAATATTGATTGGCACCTCCTTAGTGCAAAAGGTTTGGATGGGGTGGAATTTGTTAGGTGTGTCCAGGAAGGATTCCTGACACAATATGTAGACAGGCTGACTAGAGGAGAGGCCATTCTGGATCTGGGCAATGAACCTGGTCAGGTGTCAGATCTCTCGGTGGGTGAGCATTTTGGACACAGTGACCACAACTCCTTGACCTTGGTGACCAGTGGTGTTCCGCAGGGATCTGTTCTGGCACCCCAGCTCTTTGTGATTTTTTTTATATAAGTGACTTGGATGAGGATGTGGAAGGATGGGTTAGTAAGTTTGCAGCTGACACAAAGGTTGGTTGTGTTGTGGATAGTGTCGAAGGTTGTTGAGGGTCACAATGAGACATTGATAAGATGTAAAGCTGGGCTGAGAAGTGTAGATTAAGTTCAACACGGAAAAGTGTGAAGTGATTCACTTTGAAAGGTCAAATTTGAAGGCAAAATACAAGGTTAATGGCGAGATTCCACTGCTGTGTGGAAGAACAGAAGAATCTTGGGGTCCAATCCATAGATCCCTCAAAGTTGCCACACAAGTTGGTAGGGTTGTTTAGAAGGCATATGACGTGTTGGGGTACTGAGTTCAAGAGCCGTGAGGTAATGTTGCAGCTCTATAAAACCCTGGTTAGCCCACGCTTAGAATATTGTGTTCAGTTCTGGTCACCTCATTATAGGAAGGATGTGGAAGCTTTAGAAAGGGTGCAAGAGAGATTTACCAGGATGTTGCCTGGATTGGAGAGCATGTCTTATGAGGATTGGTTGAGCAAGCTAGGGCTTTTCTTTTTGGAGAGAAGGAGGGTGAAAGGTGACCTGAATAAGGTGTACAAGATGATAAGAGGCATAGATTGAGTGGACAGCCAGAGACTTTTTTCCAGGGCAAAATGGCTAACACGAGGAGGCATAATTTTAAGGTGATTGGAGGAAAGTACAGGGGGTATGTTGGAGGTAAGTTTTTGTACACAGAGAGTGGTGGGTACATGGAATGCACTGCCAGGGGTGCTGGTAGAGGCAGATACATTAGGGACACTTAAGAGAATCTTAGATAGGCACATGAATGATAGAAAAATGGAGGGCTATGTGGGAGGGATTGGTTAGATTGATCTTAGAGTGGGTTAAAAGGTAGGCACAACATTGTGGGCCGAAGGGCCTCTGCTGTGCTGTAATGTTCTATGTCCAACTGTTTCAGTGAGGTGCTTTTTAATACGACTAATTTACTCCCACCTCAGTGAAAGATCACATTGGATAGTTTGATATTCTCCTTGGTCCCTGAATGGATTTAGTGTAAAATGGAGAAGGGCAATACTACTTGAAAGTTATAGCTATTGCTATTATTTTTTCAATCAACAGAAATCACTCATCATTTCCA